>NC_090922.1:1423069327-1423378682 GCF_040938575.1 Ambystoma mexicanum | reverse complement strand
CTACGGGCCTGCTATAGTGGAGCTACAGGCCTCTATGGCCTCTGTTCAATTTGCAATGAAAATTCTATTAAAACTGTGTGGAAGAATCCACACCAATACCATCATCCAGATGGGCTTACCGCCTCCGAATGTTGTATAACATGAATCTAGGCTGGCTTCAGCTGGTTGAAGGCAGTTTTTGGAGGAGAATTCTGGGGCTTCCCCAATGTATTCCCATGGCCGTCATTAGGCTGGAGTTGGGCATTTGCTCTCTCAAGGCTTTGGTCTTGAAAAAAAGGCTAGAGTTTTATATTCGTCTCAAGAATGATCCTACCAATGAACTGCTTATGTGTATTAACAAGGAGGTTGAGGCTGGTAAACTGAAGAAATATGAATTGCACCTGAAATTATTATGCAAAGAGTTAAGCTGGGCTCCGGAATGGGGCAGAGATAATGAAAGCTTGTTTAGTAAATGTGGGTATCGTTTAAAACTGTGGGATTGGCAATGTAATTATACGCATCTGGAAAACTTGAAAAGTTATAATTTTATCCCGTATGTCCTTTATACATTTATGAAGGCGCAATTGTATCTAAACCTGTGCCCGTCAGATCAATTAAGACGTTTTATATTACTACTGCGTATAAACCATCTTCCAGTACTGGCAATTAAGGGACAGGAGCTAGGACTCGAAAAATCTGAGAGATACTGCAGAATTTGTAACGTGCGAAATGAACTTGAAACGGCTCGCCATGTACTGACCTTATGTCTGGGGATGGAAAAGAGTCGTGTTAAACATCTGGGAGGCTTTGCTCATGATCTAGAATTTGTAAAACAGACTGAATTTTGGATACAATGTATCAACACTTTAAACTCCAAATTCCATATGGCATTATTTCGGGTATGGTCGGAAGCATCTGTCTGTTTTCAGTTGAACGGCAGAGGGTCTGAGGGATTGAATAAGTAGTATGAAATATGCTCTTCTCCCATTTGTACACTGATGCATGCCCGTATTGGTGATGAGATACTACTGGATGTAATGTTATGGTGAATTTATGAAGTGGCTGTTTTATCAGCTGCAGAACGATATGAAAGCTCCCTTTGAATGTTTAATCTGATACTGCAGGGTCTTATGATTTTTTTATGCTGATGATTTTAGATTTGAAGACTTATTTTATCCTATGTTGAGGAACGTTTTGTCTGTTCTCCTATGAGATCTATATATTTAAAGTAATGTTGTTTATATTTTATGTATATTATTGTGTATTATATGTAAAGTTTGTACGTTTGTACTAAACTATATCACATTAATAATAAATAAATAAATTAACCAGAGAGACCCTTTGATCCACAACAGATAGGAAGATGGGTGGGTCTTAGTATTGCATGTGTTCACCCCTTCACCCCTTCAACTTTTCTGTTGCAAAGTACTCTGGTTATGACCTCTCGCATACAGGAGATGGTTGGTAGGGACCTACGATTCGTTCATTAAGGTATACTTAACCTACACCAATCCCTGTGGTCCATGTGGCTTTAAAAGAGGGCAGAGCCATTCTTTTGGCAGATAATCTGAACACTTTGCAAGAAGAAGAACTCATCATTGTAGCGTCAGTCTGCCTTGCAGCTTTCACCATTGAAGGAAGGCCAAGAATTCCAAAAAGGGAAGGAAGATCCCTCCCCTAAACATCTCCCAGGGAACAGAAGAAGAGACTGAATCCAGCAGATACTCCAGCCGCTCCAGAACCGGTATTCAGCCAGATCACAGCATGCCCTGCTAGGCTCTGCAGCAAGCTTCCTAGGTAGGAAGTGCCAGAAGGTCTCTGAACCCGAAAACCAATTTCAGGGCAACACAACACACTCCTCAGCTTTGGCCCATCTACCCTAAAGGACAACAAGAGCCCAGTGAAGAAGCTGGGAGATGTGCCTCAATGAGCATCTGCCCACATACGCCTCAAAGGACATTTTTGAGCCAGTAGAGTTCCTTGAGCTGCAACCGACTACACTGCTGAACGTTCTTACGCCACAGTCGATTAAAGATATCTCGACCAGTGCTTCAGAACCGCTGGCCAGCACTAAGACAACGATTCCTGACCCCGAGCCACCAAGTAGGCCAGCCTGCAACTGTTCGCCCAGCTTTGCTCATCAAGCCGTCTTGGCGCCCGATACCCGCAGCTGACTCCCGCCTTGAACTTGTGGTTCTGTCCCCCTGGTCCTTCCGAGAAGGACCCTAAATCCATTTTAAGACCCACTGCTGCATTTGTATCTGAAGCCAAGAAACCTTAAACTGCTGTGGTTATTAACCATACCGACTACCCTCCTGTCAGTATCCAGAGTGCATCCCTTTTCCTTCTTTGCAACTGTCTGTCCTCTGCATTCCTTTACAGGGTGGGTTGTATTTCGTAGTGATACTTCCACTGTCTGCAGTGACAATATTAAAGTAGATATGTGTATATCACCTTGCAACTAACCGATTCACGACCTTGCAGAGATAAGCCTGCCGTTCTGTCCACACTACCAAAATCGGACAAGGCGGTTTATAATTTGCTTATGTTTCCGATAAGTTCAGATGCCTTCTGGTGTACTAGAGGTGTGGGGCTGATTGATGGTTTAGAAACCGATATTCATCCCTGGGCCACTGCAGCCCCGGGAGTTGATTTGTCACAGTTACATACAAATTATTGTTAAACTAAACCAATTACTCAAATGTCATTTCAAGCAATTCCGTTGTTGACGAAAGGATTCAAGCTGAAGACCGAACGTGCTCTTCACATCTACACCGCTGGCCAGAGTAGGCCTGTGAGTTCGGGTGCCACAGAGTGAATGGGGATGGCTCTGTCAAATCGGCCTATCAGCAGCCAGCTAGGCCACCCAGTATGTACCATAACATTATGAACGGGCGGGAAATGAGCACATGCAGAAACTGAGTAACATTTAGTCATGCCATTTTCCTTTTAAACGCATAATTGCAACCCTTTCACATCATACAGCTGTCGTTTGACGCATCTTATTATTAATCCAGTAGTATAGGTCGCGTGAAAGTGTGATGTAACATTGTGAACTGTCTGCCAGAGTTAAGTTCATCTTTGGCAGCACTGTGGTAACAGCGGCGGAGGCAGCTTTTTGGGGGAGGTGGCAGGGGAGCACATAAGGGGCTGCCTCTATTTGAAATGACTCAAGATCAGTGGTGGCTTGTGTTCCCAAACCATCCCTCTCCATACCACACCTGTGGAGGTACAGGAATATTCCCCGTAATGCAAATAACCTAGCGCACTGAGGGAGCAGAGACTCTCCTAGGGACTTTGGGGCTCCTTCTGTAACACATTGTATAGCTTAAGGTGTTGAAATGCTGCATTTTTCATTTCATTTTCTGTGAAAAGTTAGGCAATAAAGCCATATGACTTACAACACTTTCTGTAGATCGACACAAGAAAAAGTCCAATAGATGCTGTTTCCCAACAGAAATATTTTACAAAGCACTTTCATGATCACTGTGCCCGCAAAATATGGCCAGCATTTCCATTAAAAACATATTTGTGATGTTAACCCTACAATATATGTCAGCATTGCCACTGAGGTGACTGATCTGTAAAAACGTTCATGCAGATATGCACACTCTATGCCAGTAGTGCCACAGTAAAACATGTTTATGATAGCTGAGCCCAATATATGCCAGCATGCCACTGCACAAACATTTTCTTTCTGGCTGTTACATTATTTATTTGTATACTGTGCTCTGCCACCATTTGCAAGATTGCTTGGAACAATACTTGAAACACTTGTGTATAGGCGCGTTATAAATGCCATATCATATCATATCAATAGCAGATCGGAAATAGATGGGGGCTGGGTTTGCTTAGTGGGGAAAGAGAGAAAAAGCAATATAGCTTTGCTGTTGGGTTGATGAATGCAGTTACAAAGTACCCAGGTTTTTGTGCCCAGAGGGGAGTCTCCTCTGCTGCCAGTGCGGGGTGGGTTGGTTGAGGCTAGAATATATATATTTGCTCGAGTAGTGCATCGTTGTGTCATTTGATATCCGCTAAGAAGGGTGCTCAATTGCCATGTGCGGGTGACTCCGTTATGCATATTGTGTATTGGAGCATAGCCTTTGCGTGGGGGCAGCAGTAAGTGGAGATTTTAATGGGAATTTGGACATTTGGTGTGGGCATACGGCTATCCCCATTGTGGTGCACCTCGGATAGGATCATTGTGAGATGTTTTAAGGCATGCTTGATTGGGCTGGCGTTCCAAGCAGGGAGCAGTATGCAGTGCCTACTCCTAATTTTCATTGGAAAAACACATAGAAGAGCAGGCAGCAGTGGGTACCAAGTCAAGAGCGCTGCCATCCGTTGTATGTACACATCTTGGGTGTCTGGAGGTAACTGTATGACACCAAGGACACATTTTAAGTAAGACACTGACACTGGGGTCCACAAAGACCTCATGCAGGGTATACCCAACCAATGGCTATGTTTGTAGGTTGCCAGAAATAAAGCTCATTCGAATTACTAACTCAAACAGAGCAATAACATTAACCAAATGAGTTTCATAGGGTTTCTGTAGAATTTAATGAGGGTCCAAAAAGAGATGTGGACAATTGGCAACTGTGAACAATGGCAACAAAAACGAATGGATGCAAAGCTTTGAATACATCTGAACTGCCAATTGGCCTAAGCTTTCATGGCGGTTCGATGTGATCTGATCAACAAAAATGTCATCGAATTCTTTTTTTTACTGGTTAATTTTGTTGCATACACATGCTGGGGGAGACAGGCGGAGTCGCCCCCCCTTAACACCTCTACATTAGTTATTCGCCGAAACCCACCGCCCCCCCACATATATTAGATGAATTCTTCTTCGACTAGATCTTTTGCGGCCAAAACTCTCTATCCTTTCCATGGCGTGGTCTTTTAGCGTAATGATTGCGTCATGCTATCTGAGAAGAGCATCATCTCTGCAGTTATTGGTGAAGTTGTCAGAGGACATCTTTTTACATCTAACACGTTTTAGAAGATGCCATTGTTTTATTTCCCCTAGATACATCAGAGAGGAAAGGCAATTACCGCACTTTCAATTGGCACTTACAATAGACACCGTGGGCCTCATTACGACCCAGGCGGTAAGGGGTTTACGGCAGCGTTAACAGCGCCGACCCTTACCGCCTGATTACGAGGTCCCCTAGCGCCATGGTGCTTTTAACACCTGCTTTTAGCAGGTGTTAAAATCCATGGCGCTAAGGGACCATGGAGTTAATTACGCCACCGTATTTTACGGTGGCGTAATTAACGCCTTCCCCACTCCCATTATGCCCTATGGGGCAAAAATGGGAATGGGGAAGGGTAAATGGGGATTGGGGACTTACCGCCCCGCAAAGGTCGGAATGGGGCGGTAAGTCCGCCAACCACCATGGCGTAAACGTAGTTTACGCCATGGTGGTAAAGTCACGGCCCAGGCGGTAACTTACCGCCTGGGTCGTAATGAGGCCCCGTTTCCTGCAACTAAGCACGAGGCAACGGTCCGCATAAGATTAAGGTAGTACATTTAGTTCCCAACCAATCATTTGTTAGATGCACGCATATTAATACACAGATTGACAATATGCCATTGATATTTTGTTTTGATTGCAGCATGCAGGATACATGTCAAGATGTTGGATTTATGACCAAAAGAATGATGTAAGCGGATGTATAAGCTCAAACAACAGTGCATATCATCATGTTATTCACCACCGGTGGTTGAGTGAAACAACCATAGGAATTGAAATATTTGATACTAAAAGTTCAAACTTTGGCCTAGTATTCCCTACACCACCGGGCGTGTCCAAGCTCAGTGAGAGTTTCACTGAGCTTATCTTTGCTTGCTCTCAAGCCATCTCACCTGTCCAAAAGAATGTTGAGGGCAATACCTATTATCTTTTCTGGCCTCAAGATTATTTGCTACAAGGAAGGGACGAAGTCTTAGTTTCATTACAAATAAGAATAAGATGCCCCTTAGGTTGGACCTTCTATATTTCACCTTCCTTTTAAGGAACGCCAAGTGAAAATGGTGCCCCTTTTTTCCTGCAAAAACGAATAAACCCTTATTCTCCTGAACTTCTTCACAAAATCTGCAATAATCTATTGGGGAGACAGAGTAGGGATCTTAGTTTATGAAACCCCTTGGACACCACCCAGAGAGAACCAAATATTTGAGACACTGGGAGAAATATCATCTAATAAAATCCCTGAACCCCATCCTTACCATTCAAGGGGAATAGTAGAAGGCAAACAAATAAAGGAAGAGGTAAGAAACTCAAGTGGGAGCTGTAAGGAACTCATGGTGGCAACAGTAAAGACAGACCCAAGTGATCATAGTTCAAGGATGTTTATCAAACTGTAAATGCAGGGTCTACCCTAAACCTAAGATGGGAGCAAGCTTCAACCATCAAATGAAAAATAAGGCCTGTCCTTGTGGCGTTGTGTCAAAAATAAAAAGGGCCTATACTAAAAAAACGATTGCCAATTCCTTACAACTATTTACTGAAAGAGCATGGGATAGTGTTTCAATAAAGAAAGATGTGTTCCAAAAAATAAGTCAGGATGTGATTGCCAGTGGTCTCCCTTCCCCACGTTTTCAGCACGGGACAAGATGGGACCTTGGCGCACAGCACACGTTCAAGCATCCCCAGCACGAGCCAACTGTTCTGTTCCAGCTATCAGGTTCTTCAATGGTTGAGTCTCTTTTCAATAAAAAGTCTCTTGCCTTCGATGGCATGATGTATTCAACAACAAACAAAAAGTTCCTTTCCAAATGGACTTTGGGTGATGACTTTTCACTTCTGGATCTCACTCGACGTGACTCGGACCCACTTGACAACGGGGGCAATTCAATTCACTTCCCCTAGTCTTCCAATACTTCTTACTTTCACAAGTCTTAATGTCTTTTTAAACAGTTCTTCAGGCTTTGTCCCGGATTGTCAGTTTCCCTCTGCCGGGTTCACTTTCCCCAACTTCTACAGAGAGTTCACTGTACTTCAGGACTTTAGACTTTGCCCCTTCTTGTGAGCATCCCTCCGCTTGGTTCACTTTTGCCAACCTTTACAAAACAGTTCACTATGGGACCTCAGACTTCGCCTCTTCTCTATAGCATCCCTCTGCCGGGTTCGCTCTTGCCAACTTTTACAAAACACACTGTTCATATCCTGATTTCACCATGCAGGTTTAATTTCCCTTACAGGGATGTCATTTCACCAAAATTCCAGGGGTAACGGAAGTGACATCACACAACCCTTGACCTTTGATGACATCACAGGAAGTGATCTCATTTGACCCCTCGCAAGGTGACATCACAGGAAGTGATTGAGCACGACCTTTCACCCCTTGACAAAAGAGGAAGTGGCATCACCTAGCATTGTTTCTAACTACACCATGACAAATATGGTTACAATCTCACTATAACGTGATATACATTTGATACAAGAATGGATCAACATATGTATCGTTAATATCAGTGTGTATAGGCCCATATTACCAAATGACTGTAATGCAAGCAGACGTCTAAGACCAAATGATAATGATATGTTATTATATAGCACATACGCTTAAGTGCTTTATGCAGAACAACTATACCTACAATATCACCCAACCTGTGTTGGTACTCATTTATCGACCTGAGAAGGATGAAAGACTGAGTTGAGGTGTTTAAGAACAGACTAAATCTGTGACTCACCCCCTGAAGTGTGCCTTAAATAAACCTTTAATATGCCTAGCAATTATTGTATAAAATTCCATAAATACAAATTATTTGCTATTCCAATTCTTTCTTATTTAGGGTCACTGCTGAAAGTGTTACGCGTGTGGAACTCCCTGTTTTTTTAGAAGCCTGAACAAGAAAGCTAGCCATTCCAGGAACAAAGTGCCAAATGGTACTAACCACAGCCATTAAAAAAACAGGAAAAAAACGGTTTTGTAATTTTCTTTTTTAGGGGAACGAAATGAGACCTCCTGGCAAGCCCCAAATGATGTCCCTGTTCCCTTAGCTTCACAATCATCTGTCGGTCAGAGACATTCGGTGGTACAGAGGATTTTACAAGACCCCTGTATGACTACTTTGACCTCAATTTACTTCTTCCCAGGGCCTTCTAGTTATGGTAGTCTCTACCGTTGGGCAACAAAGTTTCCTGTGTGGCAACCAAGTGGTACCGGACGCCTCTGTTGCTGTGGTATTCACCCTCTTTCATCAATTATTTCTTTATATCTTTCAATGTTCAAATTAGCCGTTTGCTACTTTTCGTTCAACACACGTTGCTACTTTTCGTTCAACACAGTTTGGTTTCTTAACGACTCACTCCTCGACTTACCGGTTGTGATGAACTGCTTGGCTCTGCTTATCTTTGGAGTGAAGGTTGGTAACACTGAGACAAGCGTCTCTTCCCGGCTTGGTAATCAGCGGAGGAGGGTCTTGTCTACCATTGACATCTGCTGCAACACACGCTGGCCTTTGTTCGCGGTCTTATGTTTCCATCTGTGTAGGTTTCACGGGCGTTAATCAGAAAGGGCAAGGTCACTTCTCTCCTTGTTACCCTCTCAGTATTCGCCGTCTTTCGCCTCCTCTTGAACTGCCGTGCTGAGTTAGTTCTCTGCCTTCCTCGCCTTGTGCTCTTTTGTTCCACCTTTTTTTCCCTGTGGGTAAAGGAAAGGGCCATCAGGTTAATTTTTGTGATTTAGGTAAATTTCCTGACTCTGCCTGACTCTTGTGTCAGGACATGTCAGGTAAACACCTCTGGGGTTAGTCTGCCATCTTCCATGGGCTAAGAAAGTGTTAGGGCCTCATTACACGGAAGGCGGTAATGGTTAACGGCCACCGTTAATGGTAACAGTGACCGTTAACCAGTACCGCCTTACTACGAGGTCCCTTAGCGGGTTGGTGATTTAACGCCTGCTTTTTGCAGGCGTTAATAACCAACCCGCTAAGGGACCTCGGAGCTAATTACGGCACCGCAAAATTGCGGTGCCGTAATTAGCGCATTCCCATAGAGCCCTATGGGGCAGAAATGGGAATGGGGAAGGGCAATGGCGGAAGGGGGATTTACCGCCCCACCAACCTTGGAATGGGGCGGTAAATCCCCTTTCCGCCAAGGCGGTGCCGGTATTTTACCGGCATGAGCCATGGCGCTAATAGCGCCATGGCTCACCGCCTTCCGTGTAATGAGGCCCTTAGTGTCAAAAATAAAGGGTTTGTCATGAGAAAATATATTCTTTGTCCTGGGGGTGTTGGTAAAGTCAGAAGCGGGAGATTGGTAGGTTTTGTTAAGCAAACAGGAATGACCAGGATGGATATCAGGAAATAAACAAGGGGGATTGTGGGAATGATAGTGTTTCATCTGAGTAGACTGTGTTCGGGAAGAATGGGGAAAAGAATGTTCGGGAGTGTTCGGGTAAGAATAATCAGGGGGACGTGGAGAAGAACGATTGGGAGTATTCAGGCAGGGAATAGGATAACAGGGATTCTGGGAGAGGGAGTTTATGTCTGCAATGGGGTTTGGGATCCTAGGGGATTTGTTATATACAAAGGGGTTCTTGGATCTGGGTAAGATGGATTCAACAGGAGGAAGGGGGTAAATGTATTACAGCCTACAAAGGCCTCCGGTAGATCATTCTTGTCTCCTTCTTCCCCGGTACAATACCACGTCTCACCTAGGGTATTCCTCTGAGCACAACCCTGGGCTCTCTTACCCATGTGATCCTCCCTCGTTCGTCCACCCCCAGGTTTGGGATCTCAGAGCACAAGCCCTTCCCTGGCCACCAAAATAAGGGATTCCTCACACAGTTAACAAGGAGAACCCTATTTTAACAAAGGGGAGCAATAACTATAGGACCATAACACCCTGGACATTTCTTTTAGCCACCTGAATAAGAGTAAGAGAGGGTCAACATCCACTATATATCTGGATACATCAGAAACCTCACAGTTAGAATCATACCTATTTTGTGGAGAGTGGGGCCATGTTATAGAGCTCTGCCTGAAGCTGTACAGGAAGAGTTGATGGCTGCTCAAGAAAGGGAAAGGAAGATAGAGAGAGACCTTTGCCAACCCGCCCTCCCTCCTGATTGGCTCCTGGGGCCGTTGAGTAGAGGCCAGGTCATTCGTTGCTCCCCCTCGCTCCCCACTTCCATTCCGGCCGAGCAGAGTAAGCAGGGTGTGCTGCCTGAACTGTGAGTTTTGTTTTACTTTTGTTTTACATTGTTGATATCCCTCCGTGTGTCCCCTGTCCCTGCCTCCCTCCTCCCGCTCCAGTTTCCTCCTTCCCGCCCGACCGCCCACCTCCCAATCCACCCAACCCCCCGATTGGCCTCCCCTCTCTTTTCACTGTCCTTCCCTGGGCAGCCTCTGCCCGGCAGCCCCACGGCTAAGGGCCCCAGGCCAAGGGTGGCTCCTACTGGTGGCTCCTACTGTTGGTGTCTGCAGGTGTCCGCTGGGGACGCCAGCCGCCAGCCACCTCCCTTCGGACTTCCTGCTCACCCCTCCCTCCAATCACTAGCGGCTACTCCTTTGCAGTTCTACTCGCATTAACTGCCTGCCTTTAGTTCCGCATTGTGAAACCTCTGCCTTTTTCTCCCTCTTTTAGGATTCTCAAACTTAGGTGGTTTTCCACTGGTTTAAATTTGATTGTAGCTGCATCGCTAAAATTGCATTGTTTTAATTTGCTTGTATCTGCACTTCTAAAATTGCATTGTGAAACCTAGGCCTTTTTCTCCCTCTTTTAGGATTCTCAAATTTAGGTGGCTTTCCACTCGTTTAAATTTTATTGTAGCTGCATCACTAAAATTGCATTGTTTTATTTTGCTTGTATCTGCACTTCTAAAATTGCATTGTGAAGCCTAGGCCTTTTCTCCCTTTAGGATTCTCAAACTTCGGCATTTCTTCTCTCCTGTCTTAGAATGTCCTGTGCTTTTTCTGCGCTTGCATCCTGAGTCCTGTCGTCTTGTCCAATATCTCTTCTCACTGCCTCTCGCTATCTTGTCTGTCTACCCCTGACATCCCCCCTCCGCTCCCACCTACTCTATGGTGCTCTCTGTCTCCCCTATCTTTTCTAACTGCTTCTCTATTGACTATCCTGCTCTTCTCACTAAGTCGGGTAGGAAGAAGTTTAAAAAGGACATCCTGGTCTCCAACCCAGGCCTCTTGATCGCCGACACCTACATCAGTGCTTCCTCCAAGGAAACTTTCACCGACATCCTCTTTGTTGTTCTTTCACCAGATCTATGGACCCCTCGTATGGTCTCTGTGCTCTCTCCTTTCTCCTCTTCTCCCATTAATGGTGGCACCCATTGGGACGCCCTCCTGGGCTCCTTCCTATCCTCTAAGGTCATCATTAATTAATCTAATGGGACCGTCTTGGTCCAAGGCCCTCAAGCCAACCTTAACCTCTTTGATAGACGCTTTCCGCGCCTCTTCAAATTCCTTTCTTCTCCTGCTCTCGCCTCTCCTCTTCCCCGGGCTACCTTGCCTTCCCCCTCTCGGGCGCTTTCTATACTTCCGCAGGGCTTACCTCTGATCTGTACCCCTCCCCGGAAGTCCTTTAAGGAGGGCAACCTTCTCCACATTGCCACTCTGAACTCCCGCTCCGCTGTCAAACATTCCCCTGATATCTGCCCCCTTCTTGAGGAGCTTGACCTCGATGTCCTCGGTCTCACTGAGACATGGTTTACGGCCAGCTCCTTCACCAGCTTTGACACACTCCTACCTGATGGCTACAAGATCCTCTCCGCGCCCAGGCCCAATCGCTCTGGTGAGGGTGTAGCCCTTATCTTCCCTGAGTGGATTCCTGCCTCTGTCACTCCTACGCAGACCTACTCCTCTTTTGAATGCCTCGTCTGCAGGCTTTCTCTCTCCCCTAGCCATTCCCTTACTGTGGCTACTATCTATCGGCCACGTAGTCAGATTTCTTCCTTCCTCTCTGAATGGGCAGACCTCTCCTCCTCACTCCTGGCATCTACCACTCAACTCCTCCTTCTTGGAGACTTCAACATCCACTTGTATGCCTTATGTCCTCCCTCTGGACTCTTTCGCGACCTCTGCGACTCTCTCTCACTCACCATTCTCCCTTCTGGCCCGACTCACTCTGCAGGGCACACTCTCGATGTTCTGATCTCTTCAGACCTTCCCCTCTCTGTCCCTCTCTCCACTCCTCTCTCCTGGAGTGACCACTTTCTCCTATTCTCCAACCTCACCCTCCCTAACCCGCAGGCCAAGCCACTTCCTTCACTGCCACCCAACTTCTCGGTCATCCGACCCATGAAGCGCGTGTCAGTTGAGGCTTTCGCCGCCACCTTCTCACCCCGTCTTCCCCCTCTGGCTGACTCTCACCCTGACACAGCCCTTTCCACGCTCCACTCTTCTATATCTGATACTCTTGATAACCTTGTCCCTGTCATGAGAATCCGCCTGAAGCCCAAAGCCAAGTGCAACTCCTGGTATGACTCAGACCTCGTCACCCTAAAACGCAGGTGTAGGGTGGCCAAAAGGAAATGGCATGCTTCATGTTCATCCTCTGACAAACTGGCCTGCCGCCTGCTGCAAAGGCAATATTGGCTCTCTGTCCTCACCAAGAGGAGAGCTCATATCCAAGCCCGCATCTCTGCGGCATCTAACAACTCGGCTGAACTCTTTAAAATCTGCAAGGAACTGGCCAATCTTGCCGCAGTCTTTACCTCTCCTGTCCCTTCCCAAGCCCTCTGCACGGCACTGGCTTCTCACTTCATTTCTAAAACTCAGGACATCCTGTCCTCACTCTCCTCCTTTCCCCTCCCCCCCTCTACTCCCTGATCTTCCTCTGGCCCTTCCTCTGCCACCCCTCCTCACTCCTTCTCGGTCTTTCCCCTTTTCTCTGCAGACGAGGTTTCTAGACAAGTCCGATCTATGAAAGTCTCGTCGAAACAGGTTCATCCCTGTTCCTCCAAAACTATAAAGGACCACATCGACTCCCTGGCCCCTGCCCTGGCTGATTTCTGCAACCACTCCTTTGCCACTGGAGTCTTCCCTTCCCCCCTAAAGCACTCCCTTGTGCACCCTCTTCTAAAGACACCCTCCGCAGACCCCTCCTGCCCAGCTAACTATCGCCCAATCGTCATCACTCCCTTCCTGGGCAAGCTCGTGGAGAAACTGGCCATCTCCCAGCTCAATCTCCACACTGAATCTGTTGGTTTTCTTCATGACCATCAGTCTGGCTTCAGAGCTGCCAGAAGCACGGAAACTGCTCTCCTGAACATCCGTGAAGACCTGCTCACCAACCTTGACTCTAATACCCCGTGCGTTCTCATCTTGCTTGACCTCTCTTCTGCCTTTGACAGTGTCAACCATGCCATCCTGCTCAACCGCCTGCGTGATAACCTGGGTATCACTGGTCAGGCTCTGGCATGGCTGAATTCTTTCCTCTCCAACTGACCCTCCCAGGTCCAACTGGGGTCCTTCCTCTCCGACATCTTTTTCTCTACCTGTGGTGTCCCCCAAGGATTTAACCTGTCTCCCTGGCTGTTCAATGAATACCTGGCACTCCTTGCCCACTGCATCGCCTCTCTCTGTCCCATCTTTCAGTGCTATGCGGATGATACCCAGCTCATTTTCAGGCTACCCTCGGCCTCCTCCTCTCCCTCCCTCATCTCTGACTGTCTGTCTGCCATCCAGGAGTGGTGTGCCGCCAACGACCTCTGCCTTAATGCAGGTAAGACTGAGATTCTACTCATCGGCACACCCACTCCCTCCTTCCCTGCAGCTCTCTGGCCGGCCTCTCTTGGCCCTCTTCCTACTCCCACCTGCAAGGCAAAAGACCTTGGGGTCATCTTCGACTCTGCTCTCTCCTACTCCCCTCACATCTCTGACGTCTCTAAGAAGTCACACTACCAGCTGCACCTCCTTAGAGGTATTCTTCCTTTTCTCTCCTTCCCCCAGAAGCTCACTGTCTCCAGAGCTCTGGTTCTCTCCAGGCTGGACTATTGTAACAGCCTCTATCTAAATCTACCTGCCTCTACCCTCCGCCCTCTGCAACTTATCCACAACAGGACTGCAAGACTTGTCCTTGGCCTCAAGCCCAGGGATCGTATCTCTCCAGGGCTGAAATCTCTGCACTGGCTCCCAGTGGCTGCGAGGATTAAGTTCAAAACCCTCTGCATTGTACACAAGGCCTTCTGGGGTCAGGGGCCGCAATACCTTCAACTTTCTCTTCCTAAATATGTTCTTTCTCGAGCTCTTCGCTCATCCACCTCCAACTCCCTCAGTGTCAGTCACTTCTCCAAGCAACGAGTTGGTGGAAGATTTCTCTCTTTGGCTGGGACCTCTCTCAGGAACAGCCTTCCTGCCTACCTGAAACTCGAGGAGAACCATCTCCGGTTCCGGAAGGGCCTCAAAACCTTCCTCTTTGCCTCTGCTTTCTCTCCCCTCTCCCCTGCTGATTTTCTGACTGAAACTGCTCGGGTTACCTGGCCACCCTTTCTGATCTCTGGCCGGCTCAGGCCCCGTTAATTTTCCCACTTGCACTGCCTCCCTGGCAACCCCTGCACCTGGGGACCGTTCTGTATCCCTACAGTCCCCCTTCCAGCAATTTTGTCTGCACTTCCTTGCACTTGCCACCAGCTGGCCGTTATTTATTTCTTATTTAATCCACTTTTCCCATGTACTGCACTTTCCCCTCTCCCTTCCCCCGCGCACTTTTTCCTTTTCCCCCCTTCCCATGCACTTGCGTGATCTGAATGACACTTGTCCTAGTAGGATCGTTGTCTGTCTTCCCCTTTCCGTGCCTTGAAACACTTGTGTATAGGCGCTTTATAAATGTCATATCATATCATATCAAAGAAAAGAGAGAACTCTTAAAACCATCTCCTCCTCAAGACCTGAATAAGAAGACCAGGGTGCAAAGCTCTAGCCACATTATTCTTTGTGTACTTGAGGGGAAGACCAACCCGGTTCCTATCCAGGAAGGCTTGGAACGGCAATCTGGATGTTCCACAGAGAAGTCGCTCAGTGAAACACCTCTGCCCAACCAGCAAAGGGGAAGGATATGTGAGAAACCTGATGGTATTCTCCCAAGTAGATCCCGGGAATCCCGTATTCAGGTGGCCAGGGAAGAACTGGCCCTATCAGATTGCAACCCTAGGGGTAGACGAGCGAGGGAGTATCACCTGGGTAGGGGAACCCATGGTTATGCTCTGGGTAATGCCCACGGGGAGATGCTATATTATACTGGGGAAGGAGGTGTGGAGGACGAAGTCCCTGAAGCTTTTGTAGGCTGTTCCAGATCTACCCCTTCCTTCCAATAAATCTTCCTCATCCAAAGCCAACAAAACATTTGCCTATGGTAAGCCCTTTAGGAACCCTAACCCTGGTGCCATGGGAAACATCTCCCAGGATCCATGTTTTTCTGTTGCATACCCAGATACACCCAGTCATTCTTCTCTTTGTCCCTCTGATTATTCTTTCACATACTCCGAGTCTACTTTGACAAAACACTACCTTTCCCACAATCCCCCCAGTTCATTTCACAATAATAATCCCGGTCATTCCCTTTTGTTTCACAAACCCTACCAATCTCACCCTTTTCAGTTTACCAACCCCCCCAGGAGGAAGAATATAATTCCTCATAACACCCCCTTTCCCAACACGAACACTGTTTCACACCGTGGAAAACAACGGACTAACCATAGAGCTGTTTACCTCACATGTCCTGACAGAAGGGTCAGGCAGAGTCAGGCAATTGATCAGAATTACACACACCTGATGGCCCTTTCTCTTCCCCATAGGGATAAAAGATGGAGCACAAAAGCATACTATGAGCAAGGTAGACTGAATGACGAGACAGCTAGATCAAGAGGAGGAGAAAGGCAGCAATAATCAAAAGGGTGATGAGGATAGAGAATCAAAAGGGTGACGAGGATAGAAGCGACCTTGCCATTTCCGACCCAGACCAGTGAAGCCTCTGTGGAAGGAATCGTAAGACTGCGAATAATAGCCAGAGTGTGTTGCAGCAGATGTCAACGGTACATGGCGCATGCCTACGCTGATAAGTAGGATGGAGAGAGACACCTGCTAACATGGTACCATCCATGACACCAGATACAAGAAAAGCCAATCAGTTCAACACCATGTCAGTCTAGGGGAGAAGCAATAAGAAACCAAACTGTGTTGAACGAAAGTTGCAAATTGGCAAATTAAGAAAAGTTCAAAGAGTGATAACATTACGGGAAAACCAACTGCAGAGGGGTCCAGCACCACGTGGGTGCTCACTTGAGAGACTCTGGTTGATCCTGCGGATGTTGAAACTACCGATACCAGAAGGCCCTAAGAGAGCCGCAAGGAAAAGGTCAAAGTGGTCATAGAGGGGTCTAGCAAAACCCCCTGTACAGTTGAAATTCTTTGAACTACACGTAATTGGAAAGCTAAGGGAGATGAATCTTGCATAGTGAGAAAAGAGAAAGAACTGTAGGGGGGTCATTACGACCCGGGTGAAAAGGGATACCGGCACCGGTAATGACACAGGTGCCGGTAATCCCTTTGTGCCCTATTCCGAGGTCCCTTTGCGGGTCCTTCCTTAAGAACGGGACCCGCAAAGGGATACCGGGGTCAATAACGGTACCGCAATTTGCGGTACCGTTATTGCCGCCTTCCCCCTTCCCATTGAGCCCTATGGGGGCTCGAATGGGGAATGGCATTTCAAATGGGGACTTACCGGTCCAGCAAAGAGCGGAATGGATCGGTAAGTCCCCATACCACCACGTCAGTGGCGGTACCGGTATTGGTGCTAACCATGGCGCTAATAGCGCCATGACTAGCACCAACCTCGGAATGAGGGCCTATGATTGACAAAAAATGGCAAGAGTGAACCCTGAAAGAAGGATGTCCACAGTGAACTGTTTAAGAAAACATTAAGACTTGTGAATGCGAAAGGAGAAAATGTTTTCAACACCAATCCATAGTGAACCCGACAGAGGGAGGCTAACATTCAAGTAGTGTCTGAACCCGGAAGAGGGGGAAAAGTCATCACCCAAAGGTTTGTGAAAAAAAAAGGATAAAGCGTGTGAATGAGAGCCGTAGTGAGCCCGGCAGAGGGAGGTTGCTATTTGAGAAGGTTCTGAGCCCGGAAGAGGGGGACCCAGGATTGAAAATCCATCACCCAATGTACACATGGAAAACAACCTTTGTTTATTATTTTAAACACACAATGTCCTCGAAGGCCAGATACTTTTTGTAGAAAAGAGACTTAACCACCGAAGATCCTGATAACTGAGAGCCGAACTATTGTCTCGTGCTGATAAAGCTGGAGTGTGTGCTGTGCTCAGGAGTCCCGATTTGAGCCTAGATCAAAACGTGGTGAACGAGAGCCCCGGCTACCACATCCTGACTTATCATTTGTGAACACTTCTTTCTTTCTTGTGAACCTTATCCTGTATTTAGTTGAAAGGACAGTATCCTGTATTTAGTTGTAAGGATTGGCAATTGTTTCTTTTCAGTATAGGCCCTTTTATTTGACAAAGACGCCACTAGGACTGCCTTATTATTATTTGATGGTCGTAACTTGCTCCCATCTTAGACTTAGGTTTAGATTAGGCATTTTTCCAACATGCACATACAGTTTAATAAACACCCTTGAACTGTGATGACTTGTGTCTGTCTTTACTATTGCCACCATGAGATCCTTATAGGAGCGAAGGGATGAAAGAGGGAGATTAAGAAAGAGGCTGTTGCAGTAGTCCAGCCTGAAGAGTACCAGACCTCTGGTGATATTGAGATTCTGGGGGACGGTGAGGAAACAGAGGATGCCCCTGAGGAGGTAGAGTTGGAAATGGGCCTTCCTGGCAAGGTCCAAGATGTGAGGAATGAAAGAGAGAGAGGAGTCAACGATAACTCCCAGGTTTCTGGTCTCAGAGGAAGGGGAGGAGGAAAGCCCATCGAGGGTGGCCACAGTGAGGGGAGAAAAGACAAAACAGGAGTCCTTATAGGAAGACTCTCAGTCTTGCTGGCATTGAGACAGAGGTAATTGGAGGAACACCAAGACTGGATAGCGGACCAGCAGTCAGGAATGGAAGAGGAGGTCAGAAGAGATGCAGAGGGTAGTGTGAAGAAGAGTTGGGTGTTGTCTGCATAGTACTGGAAGTGTGGTGAGAAAGTGGATATAAGGCGAGCAAGAGGAAATAGATCAATGTTAAAGAACCAGGGTGAAAGGTTAGAGCCCTGCGGAACGCTACAGGTGAAGATAGAGGTGGGTGAGGAGAAAGAACCCAGGATAACCTTGGAGGGTCGGCCAGTAAGGAACGTAGTCCGCCAGTCCAGTGCCCACTCTGAGATACCAAGGATACCAAGGATGGAGTGGTTATCCATGTCCATGTCAAAAGCGCAGAAGAGATCGAGTAGAATAAGAACAGCAGGAGAGTTGGAGTCAAGAGATGCGAGCAATTCTTCACGGGTGTTCAGCAGAGCAGTTTACGTGCCTCTGGATGCTCGGAATCCAGATTGATGGTCGTGTAGGTAAACAACAAGCTCATTATGCTGGGTCGGTTGGGGGAAGACCAACTTCTGCAGATGTTTCCCAAGGAAGGGAGTGAGAGAGATGGGACAGTAGTTGGCTGGACATGAGGGGTCAGCTGAAGGCTTTTCCTGGAGGGGGTGCACAAGAGAGTGCTTGAGGGAAGAGGAGAATGACTCAGTGGCAAGAGAGGTATTGCAGAAGTCTGCGAGTGCAGGGGAAATATTGTTCTTTATCGTTCTGGAAGAACAGGGGGAGACCTGTCTGGAAGAGACCTTTATAGAGCAGACAGCTCTAGTGACCTCATCCAGTGTGATAGGAGAAAAGGACGAAAGCGTGGATGCAGGAGGAGGAGGGTGCAGAGGCAGCAGGGGGAAGGGATGGGAAGGATGATTGAGAACTCAGGATGTCCTGCGTTTTAGCTGAACAGTGGGTGGCCAGTGCAGTGCAGAGGGCCTGCGAAGGAAGAGGCAAGGTAGAGACTGCAGATGGATTGGCTAGTTCCTTACAGATTTTAAAGTGTAGAGTAGGGGAAGCTTGATTAGGTGTCCAATGATCAAAGAAGAGAATTAGGAAAAAAAGTAATTTATCTCATCATACTACAGTATGTCTCTTAGGGGTTGTGTTGATGAGATATGGTTCTGCTTATGGTGGGCCAGTGGGTGGTGGTGGTGTCACTTCAACGTCTATCTGACTTTGAGGAGGTTCTAGACTAGTCAAGGGACTACCAGGGCTTAGTACTCTATGCCAATTCTGTTGCAATGTGATTATTGACTTTCTATGGCAGACTGAGGTTTTGGCTTAAGTGTTTATGAGGGTGACCAGTCTTATTTACAGAAGTAGGAGTATGGGTATTTTACAGCAGGGAATAGCGAGGTCTTCAGTGTCTTCTTAAAGGTGATGTAGTCTTCAAAAAAATGAATGTTACAAAACAATTAAATAAGTATTAACTCCAAATCGCGAAGACACAGCTTTTCAAGTTCTAGTCCTTCATTTATCAAAACCTCACATTGCAGCAGATCTAACAATATAATAAAAGGCCAGATGTATGTTTGTCCGATGCAGTAGCTTCAGCTGTTGTCACCACTAGAGGGAGTTGTTACCTTAGGATATAGAGACATTGCCAATTTGTATAGTTTCACCTGTTGTCACCGCTAGAGGGAGATGTTGGCTTAGGATATATGGTGGTCCTACTGTGTCAATGACAACCTGCATTTTAGCCTGTGAACACGGGCGTGCACACTAGTCATTAATAAAAGGAAAGCACATGACCACACAACTGCTATCCTGGTCAACTTGGGGTCATCTGGTCACTCCACAATATCAGATGTTTTCACCACTGCATCCTGGCACAATCACAAGTGAATCCATGCTCTTTCCAGACTGAGAGCTGTCTTTTAGTCTGTCCTGTGTATATTTTTATGTGGGCATTTAAATAGTGCTGGCCTGGCTTTGTGTAGCCGTGGATACCTGGAGCATCTTACTGCATTCAAAGTAAGAATAACACACGGAACAAGTGGAGCCTGTAGTCTAAGAGCATGTGAACGGTTCTCACATTTCATCACATGTAACAACCATTTACCATACCAATAGATTTGTCTTTTGTATAGGCATTTGCCAGACATTCACCTTATACCAGCCATTGCCATTGTATGCTATGTTACTTGATAATTGTATATTGCCTACTTCCATCTTATGGCCTCAAAGCCGGAGTTTAAACGAACGCGAACATAATGGACCTCATTACAAGGTTACCGGTCCGGTAACAACGGTACCGGCAAGCTTGTGGTTACTGTTGTTACCGGACTGGCAAACTGCGAGGTCTGCTTGCGGGTGCCTGTCAGCCCGGCAGGTCTGACCTGCCGGGCGGAACGACACCCCTGAGCAGACCTATGCGTTAGCACCAGCACCTTTAGTGCCAGTGCTACCGGCCTCCCCATTCCCATTGAGCCCTATAGGGCTCAATGGGAATGGGGAGTAATAATTAGCGGCACCCGGCAATGGGCAATTACTGGGTCCGGTGGAGCCGTAATGCCCCGGTAATTGCCCATCGCCGGGTGTCAGTAATTTCATGACTTCGGCAGCAGCCGTGCTGGTATATACCGGCACGGCTACCGCCATTGTCATAATGAGGCCCAATGTCTTGGCGCTGCTATTGCTAGCTCTGATACTGAAATGTAATGTAAGTGCTCTTGTATAGCGCCCATCTGCCACTGTTGGTGGCTTTGCTGCATCGCTGTCATAGGACGGCTATTGCCACGAAAAACCTAGGTAATTACTCACAATATTGTCATGTTTTGCCAAGAAATGTTCAGACACTCGCACCACTGCCATGCGCGGCTAATACCCAAGTGATCTCTGCGTTAGTCGAGATTACCAGCAATTGCCCAGTAACTCACAACCACCTCCGATACTGTAAATGCACACGCTGCTGCCCTCTGCCTCAGGGAGCATGCGTAAATATCCTTCACTGTGTGTGTGGGTATGTTTCCATCGGTTTTGGTTAGGGACGGGAGGATAGCTTAGGTGCAATACGAACAGCATAGGTTCGAAATCCCTGTCCCGCCGTTATAAACGATTCAATAATGAATGCACTACTTTTTTTTAAAAATGTTTTTATTGTAAAACTACATTTCAATATGTAATATCAAACTGTTGTTACATTAAGTCAACATTCTCAGTCATATTGAATTCCAAACCAACCCAATCAACTCAAGAAGAAAAGACAATCTCATAGAAGAAAGAAAAAAAAAAAGATAAAGAAAAACAACAACAAGCAAAAAGAGGATTATATCTCAAAGTTTCCAAAACCTTTCTCCCTTCTTGAGAATAGTCGGGGATCATCGTGTGGGAATCCAAAGCAAAAATCTCCAGATTCATAACTATAATAAGGGTCGGCTCAAATTGGGTCATCCTTTAAAATCATATCAAAAAAGTTAATTAAGCTGCATGAAAGGTTGATATTTCTGCCGGCAACAACAAGATCCCACCAGTCGTCCGCATTATAGCAAGAGGGCTTGAATTTACTCAGGTGGAGTTCCCGTTGAGAAATCAGCATGGGACATTCGGTTACAAGGTGTTTTAAGGACTCAGCCACCTGTGTGTCACAAAACCGACATTTATTGTCTTTAAGATCTTTATAATGCTATATCCATTGCATTTCTTTAGTGCATAGTGCATTTAGGCGGAATCTTAAGAACTGGCTCCTGTGGTGGCGTGACGGGCAATTCGTAAGGTATTGTGGTTGATGATGTAGTTTCACTATGCTTCGAGAAAGGGGCAAAGTTGTTTTAAGGGATGACCGACTATTGTAAGTAGCGATCCAGTCCCAAGTCTCAAGCTTCTTTTTGGCTTGTTGAGGACGAGACAGAAGTTCAGCCTCATTGATATTTGCATCAACCATTATCGCTTTTAATTTGTTCACCCATGATGATAAAAGTGAAGAAGGTAGGCAGTCTTTTTCGATGGTAAAGATTTGGTACGCAGGAATTTCAGATGCAAGAGACATTTTTCGCAGGAGGGATAGTGATTTCCAAATGATCGTCATATACAATGAATTCAAAGCTAATTCATATCGCAGAGCAGTAATTGAGATGTAGTTTGGGAGGCACAGTATACGCTGCCAAAACTTTCCTTCGAGAGTATGCCAAAGGGATTCAGATTCCAACCTGCTTCTCTGCCGAAAGTGAGTGTAGGTATTACTTTCTGCAAGTAGAACATAGTTACAGGAGCATTAGAACATTTTCCATATTCTTTATTGATTTTAGCTCCTTGCAGGCTTAAGATGTTAGTTCTATCTACTAAATCGCAGGACCAACTGGCTTCGCAGATGGAGTCATTTATCAAAACTCCCAAGTAACAAATTGTTTTGACAGTATTTAGGTATTTGTTTTCAATCACCCATCTAAATGTTTTATCCTTTCTTGAGGAAGTATGTCTCATACACATGATCTTTGTTTTTTCACTGTTTAAGGATAGGTCATTTACAGTCAGATATTCATTTAGCCTCTG
This sequence comes from Ambystoma mexicanum, assembly GCF_040938575.1. Taxonomy (NCBI): domain Eukaryota; kingdom Metazoa; phylum Chordata; class Amphibia; order Caudata; family Ambystomatidae; genus Ambystoma; species Ambystoma mexicanum. The sequence continues at coordinate 1,423,356,204 of NC_090922.1, read as the reverse complement.
GATAAGACGCTGAAGCCCTATCTGTGTTTGGTCAATTAAGACAATGTCATCAGCATAAATCAAACATTTCAATTGGGTTCCATTGATCTTTGGCGGAAAACTGTGGACTGCATCCAGCCACTCTGGCAGATCAGCAAGAAATAATTTGAAAAGATCTGCTGCGAGTGGGCAGCCCTGTTTTACCCATTTATGTGTCTTTATTGATGGAGTAAGATCGCCTTGAGAATTCAATCTTATCTGGATTGTCGTGTTAGTATGTAAGGCGATAATTGGGTGTAAAAGGTGTTCAGGGCATTTCCGTGATCGTAATTTGGCCCATAGTCTTTGATGATTGATTGCATCGAATGCCTGTCGTAGATCAACGAAAGCGAAGAAGACTTTTTTTTGGACTCAAGGGCTATTAGTTTCAAAATTGTTAAGAGGGTAAGATTTACATCCACGCCTACTTGGGGCGTGAACCCAGTTTGACGACAGTCAGATTTTCTGGCCTTACATGCCCACTGAACCAGCCTTTGATGCAAAAAAGAACCAAATATTTTCCCCATTGTATCAAGAAGGGCAATAGGCCGATAATTAGCAGAAACCGCTCTATTGCCTTCTTGTAAATCGGGACCACTATCGCTTTGGACCATGAGGTAGGTGTTTCCTTGCTTGTAGAGATCTTCAGGAATAAGCCCTGAATAAATTTGGCCCAATGGACTTTGTGTTTTTTTAACATTTAGTTTGAAATTTTGTCCAGGCCAGCATCTCTCGAATTCTTGAGTTTTCCAAAAGCGAATTCGAGATCCTGTGCTGAAGGAGTAATGTCCCAACCAAGCAATGAAGGCGCTGGGGGCAAAATCAAAATAATCTTCGGCTTTTCTACCATGTATCACTACATATTTCATTTGAAATAGCGCAAATACAATTTGAATTACCTTTATTCAATATTGCCCAAATTTCACGTGTATTTTTCGAAATTATTAATTTTAACATGGTTTCCGAATGGTTTTGATCGATTAAAGTCCAGTGAGATCTCAACCAATTTTGGTAAAGTTGACGCCGTTTTTTAATTTGTGTTTGTTTGACAGCTTGGGCGATCCGTTGTTTCTTCATCGTGCGTAAATCTTGTCTTAATTTCTTTTTTGCCGTAGCTAGTTCATGACAATATAGATGTTTTGGAATGTGTCCTACTGTTCGCGAGTTTACCACTTTCAGGGTAGAGTCAGCAAGCAGTGGTGTGTATTCCACATTCTGTGATTCAAGAAATCTATGCGATAAGTTTGTGATTAGAGGGCCAGTTGTTAAAAGCCGGTTGCCTGAGGCATTTATTGCCAGATTAGAAGCATATTTTACGGGCGCGTCACAACTTTCTTGTGACCAAACAAGCCGTAATTCATTTGCACCACGTTGAGGGAAACCAGATTTATAAAAAGGTTATCTGATGCCCAGATGTAATCAAGAGTGTTATGTTTTTGCATATAATGCCATGTCGGTCTAGAGGGTTGATCACCTTTTATAGATCCATTGACCATCTGACAACGTCTTTGAGAGAGAGCATTAGACCAGGCTTGGCCTCTTGGTACAACTGCATTATCCAACAGCCGTACATTTGTCTTCAGGTGTAAGTCATATTTCAACCAGCTACAGTTGAAGTCGCCACATATCAAAATAGATAGATTATTGTAGTTGAGAAAAGTGTCATCGATTAGGTTTGTTACAGTGTCGATGAACGGTGTTGCACAGATCATTACAGGGTTCCAATATCCATTTATTATAAGTAAGTTAGACTTATTTTTTGACAATGTTATTTCAATCAAAGTACTTTGGACAAACGGATTTGGATTAGTGGAAGCCAAAAGTGTCCACCAGTTTTGGATCTTCAGCAGCGTTATTAGGCCTGCAAAGGGACGTTCTTTAGTATTTTTTCTGGCTGGATTTATGAGAGTAAGAGACCCATCACAGGAGGGAGGGTCGTGAAGTTAGGTTTCCTGCAGACAGATTACAAATACATCCTCAAAAGGTTCAGTAAAGTTGTTGAACAGATGAGGGAATCCTCGAGTGTTCCATGAGAGCAAAGTTAGCTCACATTGTGGGCTGGTCACTCATTGTTATTTTCGGGAACCATTTACTGTTTTGCTGACATGATCACTTCTTCCATTTCTTGGTTGATGTTTTGAATTCTGGTTGCTTGCTTGCGGAAGCGATAGACATTTGCGATAAACAGATCACCGATCGCCGATCGACACTTCGGGAATCGTCGTAATTTGAAGATTTTGTTGAGTTTGTAGCATGAGACTCAGTGTGTGGTTCCACGGCAAGATCAAAACCATACAAAGAACAGATCTTTGGTTGCTTGAAGTAGAAGCTTTTTCACAGCAACAGATGGTATGTGAAGTAGAACCTGATCAGAGGTCAATTCAGTGGTATACTCCACGATCTTAATATCGTCTGCTGATATAGACCGAAGTTGGGGGATGCAGGCAAATAGTTTTAAAACATTACCTCGATTTAAATTGACCTCATTCTCATCTGAGTGGATGTTCTGTAACCGAAGTTTCCAAGGACAATTATTTTTGTGAGGATTTTGCTTCCCATGTACTTTAGTTGAGTAATGGGGACCAGGTTTTGTCTGATTCAGAAGTTGTTTTGGGTTTAACCTGGAAGAGAAAGTCAAAACTATGTCTTTCATAGCTGTTTTGCTTTTGACTTTACTACACTCCCATGATGGGTAGTTCCTGCATCAGCATTGACAGAGGTAGATCTTACTTCAAAGGAGGCAGACGAGTCAACTTTGTTAGCCATTGAAGGCCCATCTGCGGAGTCATCAGACTCGACTGAGTATGTTGACAGATTACATAAGTCTTCAGAATTTAAGATGAAAGCACTGTTAGCGCTGGAGTCAACTCGTTGACGTTTCGCTGGATTCTTAGAAGTCTGCATATCAGGTTGTGCCTCTTTCGATGGAATGGGAGCGACAGGAATTGCAGATTGTGAAGGTTTGGACTTCCGTTCAAAAAGGCTTGCTTTTTTGGGCCTTGTTATATTTTGAATACATTTTTTCACCTTCTGTCGAACATTTACTTGTGCTTTATTTTTGTGTGTTTGATCTTTTGTGCTACTTACTTCTTAGGGTCGCTCATTGTAATGGTTTTATCAGAACCATTAAAAATGTTGAAAGTGTTTGCCAAAGGAGTGGCTTGGTCATTTACTTGCACAAGCACAGAAGGGGGTTGCGGTAATACAGAGGTCATTTGTACCAGGGAAGCAACTTTGCTCAGACAACTTCGATCTCCTTCACCACTTTCAACTAAGTTCGCAGGAGAAAGTAGAGCCGAGATGTTTACATGAGCTGGTCGAACAAGGGGGACAGAGGAGTTTGAAGAGAAACCTCCATTTGTTTGATAAGCTTTTTATTGGACTGAATTCTTTGGTCATCAGAGGCGTTTTTACGCATCCATTACTGCTTCTAGTAAAACTTCAATTAAGGAATCATTTTGACAGTGGTGCCGAGCACCCAAGTCGCTAAGCCTGTCTTGCCACCTTAATGATTTTTCGGCATCCTTCTCATCTGATCTTGTAGGAAGCCAGTGAAACTATCTAGTTTGTCCAACTTCATTGCCACGGATGAAATCGCCGCTCCTTCATGAGAAATTGTCCCATTTAATGATTCAAGCAATTTTGTAAATGGAGCAAGAGCGACCGCAGAAGCAGCTAACACGTTGTTATGAATCTGAGAGAGCGTTTCAACGGAAATGCTCGGGGGAGGCAATCCTGGCACAGGGTCCATCGACGAAGAATGTGAGCTATCCAGGTTAAAGTGAGAATTTGTAAAAGAAGAATTCCTCATGTGAGTTGTGACAATAGCCTGGTCACGTAGATGAATGGGTTTTGGATGGGGCGTACTTGCATTCGGAATTGATTTTTCATTCGCCGTTGCTGTTGATGCGATGGCTTTAGATTTGAGCTCAACTATGCATTGAAGCCGGCGCGCTCGTGCAATGGAGCTTGAGTCAAGATTGTTTTGGGTAGAGTGCAGACTGGGAAGACTGGCAGAAGCACCCAAGGGTGTGGAATCAATCATGAGCAGACCAGAATTGGCTTTGGAACGGAGGTCAGGGCCTTCAGGTGCCTGACAAGCAAGAGCGCTGTCATTTCCAGATTCAATATGCTCAGGGACACGTTCCGTCACGTATCCGCTACGTGGAAGCTTTGCAGAGATTTCACCAGCAGTCAATGATGAGGGATTTGCAGAGGGAATGGAAGAGCCACATTCATATTCCCACAGTAAGTTTTTCCCTTCGGGTGGAGCAAAAGATTGCTGGGGAGCTTTCGACGATATGAGTGGAGTTCTCGTAGGCAACTGAGGGCACTGCAAGTCAGCGGCAGTTTGATCTTCATGTGTCAAAGGCGAGATTATCTGATGTTGCAAGTTATTATCCAAAGCTGCACAGATTGGGGCGTTGTTTGGTATTAGACTCTTATTATTTACAGGGGGATCGATAGATGCCAAATGGTGTGTAGACAGATGAGCCCCGTCAGCATTCGAGATCTTCAAGAGCTCTTCTTCGCTGACTAAAAATGGTGATGGCCTCTTTCCACAGAATGCATTGATGGTTTGCATGGTTGGATTTGGCTTTGCAGTCTCTTGAGAAGTACCTGTATTCAGCACGGGAAGAGCTGGAGATATATCGGGTAATTGCAAAACAAGGTCATTGACTGCCAGAGGCCCTTCGGGAACCGCTGAAGATTCAGATGAAACATCATGCACATTTTTGCATATTTCGCTACAAGGCATATGACAAGTGTTTATCAGCTGACTAACAGCTAAGTCAATTTGTTCCTCGGATTGAGGTTCAGGCAAGAGGATTGGAGTGGTAGAGACGCGGACGCGGGACGGGGGCGCTGAAGAGTACAACATTGGTAATGGCAGAGCAGAAGGTAAGGCAGCGGGTAGCATTAAGAGGGCGTGGAGCGCTCGCCCAGTAGATTTGCTTACCTTTTCTCCTGAAACTGCTTTCAAAGCCGTCGACGGGTTCAGCATACGTCGATGCTGAAGAGTTTTCCTTCGGGTTTGCGGACCCTCGGCGGTTAAAGTCATTTACCCGCCACAGGGAACGCGGTCTTGTCAGCGTGCTGGAGGCGGACTGGGGCAGACTGGAACTCTGTACCTGAACTCCGTCCTGCGCTCCGCGTGTAAACTCAGTATTTGAATGGATTTCCAGTGGAAACAGAAACAGGACTGAGCACGTCGTGCAGCTCCTCTCCCAGCTCCTCTCCCAGGAAACACAGAGTAGGGACTGGGGCACTCTGGAACTCTGCACCTGAACACCGCACTACTTTGCAGGCGGATGGATACACATGGAACTGAATGTGCAGAGTGGTTTTGCAGTAGTTCAGTAGTCGAAAAGAGCCCTCTACCATGTCTATTGCAATAGTAATCTTTGCCACTAAGAATCGTCCAAAACTATATTTTAAAAAAAGACATACATACACTAAAAACAAGCTGATGAAAAAGGAATTCCTGACTCAAGGAAGAGTCATTTTGTTAAGATTGCTGAAAAGTCTGTCACTTTAATTTTCTCTGTACTGGCAGCTGAGATTACTGCGCGTGACCTGCTCTAAAAAACTGCGCAGCTGCTCACGCATAAACGTGTGTATGTGTCTGTAATTATGGTTCTCCTATCTGAGCGTCCAGCTTCTCAGGATGTGAGCTCATGGAAAGTCAAACACAGGCAAAGATGAAGAAATGGCCATTCTGTCACCTCCGTCACTGGGTGTGTGCCCACCCACAGCCCGGCTCTGTTATCATTATACCGACCCACAGCGTGAATAAATAACAGCATAGGCCGGAGAGGGGGTGGGAGGAGAGATCACCAGGGTACGACCCACCCAAAACGCTGTGCGCAGAAACGGTGGAAAATCCCAACGTCCCCGTGCCTCGGGCTTTGGTGATGACGAGGTCCCAGGGAACGGCACCTCATGCGTTCCATTACTGCGCTTCTGGGGCCGACAAGCCACCGCCCGTATTGCATAAGGATTTTGACCAGGCCTTTGCAATTGAAGACATTTCAAAGTGGAGTGCCTTAAGATTTGCCCGAATTTGCGGGAGCGCGCTCAGTAAGCAGGGCTGCGCCAACACAGGGGGTTGAGTCAGGTGAGGTTTTTCCCCTGAAAACAATTTTAAAATGATGAGTTAAATTGGTGCATTTTACAGCACATTTACCGAAAATTGGGTGAAAAGGCAGGCAATTTACAATCGGTTCTGCAGTGGAACACAGGAAAAGCGCCAAAAAATTCCAGGCCATCGACAGTATGCAGGAGATTTTTGCGACACATTTTCATGCTGGCAGTGCCAGGTAGGTATTGTCAAAGAATAATCGTGAGCCTTACCAATATATGCCAGTCTTGGCACTTCATCAAGTTTTAGACAGTAGCAGGCAAAGATTTCTGTCAACACAACATGCCAGCGTTGCCCTTTTCTTCAGTTGCTGCGTAAGGAACAAGGATTAGAGAAACCCTATTTCACTTCACTTTCAAATGGAACAAAGTTTGTGGCAGAATCATAATAGCAAAAACAGAGCAATATCATTTTAAATATGTGCCCATTATATATGCAAATTAGACACTTTTTACAGTATAAACTCATATATTTAGCTGGATTCCTCAGAAACAATGTTTTGATCCTAAAACAAACACTTTGCAACAAATGACGCATTTGTTTCAATGTTGAAAGGCTAGTGGGTGAGGTTAGTGTGAGCATACTCAAATTAAAGTAAAGCTCACACTAACATCCACATTCTTCATTGAGTATTTGGAGGTTAGTGTGAGCTTTACACAACCAAGTAATTTTGGGTGTATTGCATAATTTAAGTATGCCTTGATTAAGAAATGAGGTTGGAATAAAATATTTGTATATATGTTTGTTTTTAGGTGACTTGGAACTGTAAAACTGTTGAAGACTTCTTCCACCTATCTTTTGGCAGAAGCGTTAATCGAACCGCTCTGTTGTGTGTGTTGTCCTGAAGAAGGTCGTAATAATTGTGGGTGATAGTGGGTTGCCCCCATTTGACCGAAACATATGTAGACAGAGTCCACAAAGGAATTGTAGTGGCCTGAAAAGGCATACCTTGAAAAGAAAAATGGTGCCAAATGTCTAATTGCAAATAGGTTAAGAGGTGGCAAAGGAGACTCTACTGTAAACTGTTCTTTTTTTGCACAGCCAGAAAATGTGGTGAAGAGGTTGAGTGTGTGAAGATATAAGTGTATATGAAAGGTGGAAAACATGAGGTGTTGTTGATGTAAATAGATTTGTCGTACAGTATCCATGTTGTTTTAATGGAATTTGTTAAAAAAATGTGTTGGAATAAATTTCGTGTGAACAACTGATATTAGAGCATTTAATCCAACCTCACGGTCTCAGATCCGTCTTTTTATAGATGTTACAGAAAGTTCCAGTTTTCTACAGTTCACGAAGGCTTTGGGAATGGCTTACTCCCCAAGGCTTCTCTTGGGCTCTTTATCAGAGTTTCCTCAAGTTGGGGTAATGACGCCCTTCGCCAAGTTTCGACCTACTTGGTTTACCAGTTTGCTAATTATCTTCCTACTTTCACAATGTCAGAGTGCCAGGGGAATGACTCCCTTGCCCCTGGTCTTTCTCAAGTTTCTCATAGTGCCAGGGGGAATGACTCCCTTCCCCTGGCCCTTTTCAGCTTCCTTGCAGCATTCACAATGACAGGGAGAATGATTTCCCTACCCTAGTTGTTCTCCGGTTTCTCAGCGTGCCATGGAAATGACTCCCCTCCCCTGCTCCTTCTCAGGTTTCTCTCACTGTTCACACCAAAGGTTTTGTGTAGCATTCCTAGTATATAATCCTGTCAGGTACCATGATGAAAGATGGAGTTATTGACCTCCTTTTCCCTTGGTGCTTGGCCCCATACCCCTCTTGATATACCCGTTTCACTACCCTGCCATGTATTTACTTGGCTCCCTTTATTTAAGGCAGTCTCTGTGTCTCTGAACGTGTCCTAGATCCTGGCTTTTGGACCTCTTGATCCCCTTTGCCTTCTTGCAACAACCCTGGTACCTCTTGGTTTGTTACAAGGTCTTCTCTGTCTGTTCAGAGTGCTCCGGCTTCTCTGTTTGGTTTCCTGTATCTTCTCTCTCTCTCTCTCTCTCTCTCTCTCTCTCTCTCTCTCTCTCTCTCTCTCTCTCTCTCTTTCTCTCTCTCTCTCGGGTTCCTCTGTGACTGCAGCAGTTCTGCAGTGGTCAGGTTTGGGTGGCTTGAGGCTCTCTACACATCCACACCATTCGGTGGCTTCCTTCCACCTTTCTTTTCTGAAAGTGCTTCTTCTGCTCCTTTTGGTCTCCTGCGTTCTCTCTCTCGCGCTGGCTTCTCGCTAGCTGCAGCGGCTCTGCAGCGGTGAAGACTGGGCGGCTGAAGACTCTCTCCACGTCCGTACAGCTCTGTGGCTTCCACGCACCTGGCTTCCTTCCAGCCCCCTGGCCTGTCTCTTTGTAGACCGGAAAGGGATGCCCCTTCGATGGCTCTCATGTCCCGGTCCCCCATTCCCTCTTGCACAGCATGGTTGCTCGATGCCCCTCAAGAGAGGGCTTGCCCTTTTCTTTAGTCCTTCTTCCCTTTTTTTGTGTTCCAGGGATTTAAAGATTGTGCGTATTGACTAGAATGTTGATCTTGGTTCCACAGGATGCTCTCCATTACTCTGTGTCTTTTCTTCATCTCAGTATTGATGTTCTCCATTGGGTTACTTGTACTCTTCTTCGTCTCAGTCTCCAAGCAAGACTTGCATGGGTAGTCCCTACTCTTCCTAGTCTCAGTACTTTCTAGGAACGTCAAATCATCTACCCTACACAAGTATATGGGAGTCTGTGGGATTAGGGAATATTGTATAGGGTAGGAGGATGACGAAGGTTGGGATATGTTCTGTGTATACCACGTTCTTCCCAGACAGTCCCTAGTCCCACAGGGTGGATCCCTCCCCATGAGATCCAAACACTGAGTACCACCCCTAAGAGGAATATCAGGTAGCGGCCTCACCTCCCTTTGCCCGCATGGGAAGGGGCTCACCCTAGAGGAGAAGGGACGACATCCAAGGATTCGTCACACTCCCTAAAATCCAGACATCTTCCCTCATTTATTAAATATGGTTCACTGTGAAATGCTACAGCGACAGCAGAAGTCTTTCTCATGTTGCACACTGAAGTCATCAAATCTACCATAATATTGTAACTATGGTCCACCACAAAAAGCTACAGCGACAGCACAAGACTTCTCACGTTACTTATAGAAATACTCATTGCTATCCTCATACTGTAAAAATGGTGAACCATGAAAAGCTACAGTGAGCGCACAAGTCTTTATCATGTTGCTCACTGAAATCCTAAATGCTACTCTCCTACTGTGAATATGGTGCACTGTGAAATGTTACAGTGACAGCGCAATACTTTCTCAAGTTACTCACTGAAATCCTCAGTGCTATCTTCATACTGTAAATATGGTCCCCGTGAAACAATACACTGACAGCACAAGTCTTTCTCATGTTACTCACTGAAATCCTAAAAGCTACTCTCCTACCATGAATATGGTGCACCGTGAAATGTTACAGTGACAGCGCAATACTTTCTCAAGTTACTCACTGAAATCCTCAGTGCTATCTTCATACTGTAAATATGGTCCCCGTGAAACAATACACTGACAGCACAAGTCTTTCTCATGTTACTCACTGAAATCCTAAAAGCTACTCTCCTACCATGAATATGGTGCACCGTGAAATGTTACAGTGACAGCGCAATACTTTCTCAAGTTACTGAAATCTTCAGTGCTATCTTCATACTGTAAATATGGTCCCCGTGAAACACTACACTGACAGCACAAGACTTTCTCATGTTACTCACTGAAATCCTCAGTGCTATCCACATACTGTAAATATGTTCCACCGTGGAACACTACACAGACAGCACACATATTTGTCATGTTACACACTGAAATAGTAAATTCTACCTACATACTGTAAATACGTTGCACTTTTTAAATCTACAGCGACAGCACAAGGTCTACTCATGATGTTGCTGGAATTCTCAATGATACCCTCAAACTGTAAATATGGATCATTATGAAATGCTGAAATGACAGCACAAGACATTCTCATGTTACTCACTGAAATCCTCAATGCTACCCTCATACTGTAAATATGGTGCTCCACAAAAGTTACAGCGACAGCACAAGACTGTCCCATGTTACTCACTGAAATCCTCAACGCTACCCTCATACTGTAAATATGGTGCTCCACAAAAAGCTACAGCGACAGCAAAATACATTCTCATGTTACTCGCTGAAATCCTCAATGCTACCCTCATACTGTAAATATGGTGCTCCACAAAAGTTACAGCGACAGCACAAGACTGTCCCATGTTACTCACTGAAATCCTCAACGCTACCACTTACTGTAAATATGTTTCATAGAGTGAGCAGAGTTCCAGTCTGCTCCATCCCACACCAGGAGAGGACGTGCGTGCTGCTTCCTCTGCTTTTCTGCTTTTGGCCGGGGCTGGGCTTTTGGAGAAAACAAGCCCAACCTCCATAAAAACCCTTCTTCCGCGCGGAGCGCGCGCGGAGTTCCGGGCAGAGTTCCAGTCTGCTCCATCCCACACCACGAGAGGACGTGCGTGCTGCTTCCTCTGCTTTTCTGCTTTTGGCCGGGGCTGGGCTTTTGGAGAAAACAAGCCCAACCTCCATAAAAACCCTTCTTCCGCGCGGAGCGCGCGCGGAGTTCCGGGCAGAGTTCCAGTCTGCTCCATCCCACACCACGAGAGGATGTGCGTGCTGCTTCCTCTGCTTTTCTGCTTTTGGCCGGGGCTGGGCTTTTGGAGAAAACAAGCCCAACCTCCATAAAAACCCTTCTTCTGCGCGGAGCGCGCGCGGAGTTCCGGGCAGAGTTCCAGTCTGCTCCAGTCCGCTCTGGGAGCCGGGGCTGTCGGGCGGACTCACCGACATAAGAGTGCTGCATGAGAACTGCCAGGACACAGAGGTAGGCGTTCAGTGCCCTTACCGCCCAGCGGTTACCCTTTCTTTGTCCTGCACTGCCATCTATCCCCCTATCGGGGCTCCCCTTTGTTCTGAACCTAATCTGAACTGAACTGAGCTGTGCTCAACAGAAACAGAATATCGAAACGAGTGTGGAGCTTAAAAGTGAGCTCTGAGCCCCCTTGGTCTTGCTCAGTCGACCGATCTTTGCTACCTGCTGTCACTGACACCTTATCCTCCTGCTCCCCACCCCACCCCATCCCGCCCCACCCGCTCCTTCCCTCCTATTCTTCCACCCCCGATCCTGTGCCGGCCCTTCGTCCCGTCCTCCTTCCTTTTTCCCCTTTTCCTTCCCACCCTCCCCCCCTGCCTTCCCCTTCCAGCATCCTTTATCTGAGATGGAGGAGGATCCAGATCAACGCTTATTAAGGAGCCACGCGAAAAGGACCCCACTCACCTCGAGCCAGCCTCTAGCTTTCAACCACAAGACTTCCTCAGTCTTATCTGATGGTCTCCTCCATGACCAACGACAAGGCCCGTCAGCACCAACCGATGATGGCCGCCCCCCCACCGCTTCGGCGAGCGACCCGGGCTGTGCGGGAGCCAGAGGGCCCCTGCCAGGGGGTCTGAGGGTGGCCACATCGCTGACGGCGGCCGCACACGACGCCCGCTGCTCGACATCTTCGGTTATCACCCTAAAGCCAGCGGCCACCTTCGAAGCGCCCAGCACCCGTGATGATACGGGCAGACGGGCACCAGCCCTGCTCGCTGCAGAAGCGGCGAACTCTACACTGCGGATCATCAATTCTCCTGACTTGGAGAATCCCTGCAACCGGCGGAAGAGCCCGTTCCTTCGGACCACCACGGCCCAGATCCACCTGGCTCAGGAAGCCCAACCGGTCTCGCCTGGCACGGGTGATCCTACTCATTCACGGAACCTAACCACACCTAAGGACGCCGAAGAGACTACCCTACATCTGTCATCCAGTTTGTCTACGCCACCTCTGATGCCAGTGACCACAGCGCCCCCTCTAGACTCACCGGGTTCTCCGGAAAACAGGGCCTACGATGCCACGCACTCCCACACCCATACTGACCCTTTACTTGCGATTGCCCTCCACGAGGAGAGTCCGGATTTAGATTCCGACATCTCCCCTGACACACTGGATAACTCCAGCTCCAAACTTCCCACTAACCATCCTGCAAAAAGACTAACACATAAGAAGAAAAGCAAATTGCCACCTAAGCCCACGGCGGCTGCAGCCACAACCTCCAAAACTCTTTCGACAAAGAAACAGCAAAATCCAGCGCCCGGCTCTTATAAAGCTAGCAACCAGAATAAAAAGGTCGCTTCACAGCAAACACAAAGGAAAAAGGGCTACGCAAAACTTGCCCTCTCCACCCCGCGTTTGTCAAACGCTCTGATGAACTTTTTCAAGACACAAGGCAAAAGAAAATTATCCAATGACTCTGAACTATCAGACGCGGAAATCCTGGAAGTTTTTGACGAGATCCCTCCAGTGCCCAAATCCAGGAAAATTACAGCGTCCACCGAGCCTTATCTATCCTCAGTCGGGCCAACTCCGCCCCTGGGCACTCACCTCCTTGGATCCTCACTGGACGTACCAACTGATCCCCATCCGGGCTCTGACTGCCCTTCTGTTGATACTTCGGTCACACCTTCAGACCTGCTGGCGAGGTCCCAACCACCACCCACCCCGGGGCGGGTGGCATCCGCAAACGCAGATTCAATAAATACCACCGGATTGCCACTTCAGGGCTTTACGGACATTCTAGACCTACTACAACCAATAGCAGGGCCACACAGAGAAACGCCCCCCCACCTGCAGGTAAAGCCCGTCTTAACCTCTCCCTCGCACAAGTTCAATCACCCAGTCCCCGCATCCCAGTTCTTCTGTCGGGACGACCCCATCTTCGAAACAAGACCACCAGCTTCAAGACCATCGTCTACGCGGGATTTTGGATCCACCAATCCCACCCGTAGACACTCCTTGGCGAACCCCGCATTCGTAGGAACTAGAGACACGCCACTGAGGACGGGAAGAAGAGGGGACCTTCCTTCATCGCCCCACAAAGAGTCCCCTAACAACAGAAAAGATCTGACCACAATCATGTCAGCCATAACCATTGCTATGGCCCCATTCTGCAAGCTGTATGAAACGTTAAGTGACGTCTCAAAAGACAACACGGCCATTTTGGCGAACATTCAGTCAAAGCTTACCTTCTTAGAAGGATATATAACAGCTATCGACCTGAAGTACGACCTAACGCATACAACAAGTCAGGAGGCAGGCCCTGTGTCGCCCATGGCCGCAGCTCCCTCCTGTTTGAAAAAAGGCTCTGCACCAAACATACGACTACACAAATCAACGCAGACTCCCCACCCGAAAAATCTCATTGAATCTGCAACAATATTCGCAAATAAACTACAACCATAGTCAAGCACAAACACGGCCACAGCTAAGAAAGTTCTAAAATTAGCTATGACCGAGCAATCTCCTGTCCCAGCCCACCAACGGATCCAACGAAAGGATGAGTTCGGAATGTTGACGCTCAACCACCACACCGATGCGGGACCCTCCGCTCGTGGCCCCATTCGAGCGAGCTGCGCAACGGACCCACCCAAGGCCTCGGTCGTAACGGAAGTCTCCCCAAACTCAAGTCTCATACTGATGGAATCATCTGACGACGCTCAAGCAGCGCCCGAGGTAGGTCCCTCCAAAGGCATCTTCTCACAATCATCTCCGTCTACCTCCACCCTTAAGCATTCAGAGGTCCCCCAACTCCATTCATTGACGACTCAGAGTCCCCACAAGTCCACTCAGGGTGCTGGCAATACAGACCCTCCAAGACATGCGACGGCCACACAAAGAAGACCAAGTCCAAGAAACAGATCAACGAGGTCGCCTGTGTCAGGCTCCTGCCCATCCCGAAAGCAAGCACCAAAACATGCTGACAATATGAGGGCCAACCCCACCCGCCTTTTTAAGCTAGAACAAATTTCTAGCAAAGACAAATATATCATCTTGAACAGAAGCACTGTCTTAAGGATAACATCGTCTCTACCTTCCCTAAAGAACCTAAACTCGGCTGACTTTAAGTGGATTGAGCCTTATCACAGAGACAATAAGGCTAAAGCCTACCTCCACATCTATTCCTCCGCAATACAAGACATCTGCCGCCAAGCCGGTGAAGACTTAAAAGCCCAAGGCTTGTGGCTTTCGGAACTACCGACTATGGATCCCAAGATCCCCATCAGAGAAACACACCATAATAAAGGAAGGTCAAGCGCCCACACTCCATCTAACCGACATGATAACCGTAGAATTGAACTGAAATCTCACTTCATACTCTCACCCGGGTCTCCGAAAACGCGCCTAGACTCACCTGCCCGCTCGACACGACCAGTCTCGGTACATTCCGAGCTAAACCGGTCACCACAGAAAAGCCAATATATTAGAAAACAAGACCCTGCTAAGACTCGCCCGCCCCATTCTCAAGCCCATAGACCACGTCGGGAGAACAGAAAGCTCAGCTGGAGAGACCAGTCCCCGCGAAGAGTCCGGCTTAATTACAGCCCCCGGGCGCAACGTAAACCATCTTCGCCGACGGCTAGCATAAACTCGACAATTCCATCTGGCCCATGGGAATGGATAAAAGATGCTCTATCATTAAAGCGCACTAGATAGCAATTACCAAAAGAAGCCGATACCCAATTTTATCAAAAGGCCTTATCGCTGGCCTCTTGGAACACCAGAGGACACTCCCATCTAACCCATCACAACACCGTAGACCTAGGTCAATTTGACATATTTTGTCTCCAGGAAACATGGCTCCAGGAAAAACCATCTATGGACGGTTACGACATCGTGATCTCGCCAGCTGTTAAAGGCCGACTAGGCCGCCCCTCAGCTGGCCTTCTGATTGGGATTCGGTCAGATCAAAACTTAAAACTTATCAAAACAACGGCAAGATCCTACGAGGTGCTGGCGGTCTTAATTGAATGGAACCCGGCACATGAATTCCCGACACCACAAGCAAAGCAGTCCTCAGTCCTACCGCTTGCTCTGCTCACTACTTACTGGAATCCACAAAGGTCCTCGACACCACTCTTCTGCCAAACTATTGCTGAGGCAATCGACGAGATTCTTAGTGAATGGAACACCCCTTATCTACTTATCTGCGGGGACCTCAACGCGAAATGCATTCAACCACAAAAAATTCCCCGAAACTCGACCATCACTACACCAGCGGAGCTCAGGGGCCAAGCTTGGACGACCCTGATGACATCAAGGAACCTGCATAACGCTGCCTGGATCTTAGAAGGCCAGTCACATCTACCGACTTGGGAGAGAAACCGGTCTTCCGCCACTCTAGATTACATCTTCGCCTCCCAAGCACTGTGTGCAATTATTCAAGATTTTCGTGTAGTCAAAACTCTACCAAGCGACCATAATATGCTAACAGTATCCTGGCCTTCATCCGGCCGCATTGCACCGAGTTACCGGACATCGGTCGAAACGAACCCCCAACTAACGCGTCTCCGCTTGACACCGGCCAACATCAGAACGATCACTCAACAGTACGTCTCAGACATCAAGTCAGAACTGGTTCTCGTTCCATCACCAAGGCCGAACTACCTACCTATGCTCCTCAAGCATATGCATCATGTGAAACAACGGTTGGCGTCCCCAAAAGCCAATATTCATCAGTACGATAAACAAATAGCACTGAGAAAAAAAGCACTGAGACTACTCAGAAGACGCGCCAAGGCTGATAACACCATTGATGCATGGGACCGATGGAAAAATGAAAATAAAATCTATAAATCATGGATCAGAGCGCGCCGAGCCGCACTTTACCAGCACGACGCGGAATCAATGACGAGAGTCTTAATGTCAAAGAAAACCGCGGACTTCTGGTCCCTGGTAAACGCCTCCCATGGTACCACAACCTCAACTATGATCAACGCAGTCCCGGAACAAGTCTGGGTCACATTTTTCACCAATCTCTTCGCCAGCCCGCCCTCTGCCACTATCACGTCTTTTGACACTACGGCCGCCCCCTGGATCGATCTGTCAGCTCCAGCAGACATAAGTGCAGCTATTCTAAAACTAAAATCTTCACGAGCTCCGGGCCCAGACGGCCTGACGAACATAGACCTAAAGAAACATCACCTGGAATGGTCCAGCTTTATCAGCATTCTGTTTGACCACTGTCGGTCCACTAGAAAAATTCCAGCATCATGGTCCAAAGCAATCATTATCCCAATTTTCAAACAAGGAAGCAGGGAAGCGCCTGAAAACTATCGCCCAATCGCCCTATTGGACATAATGGGTAAACTTTTTGCGTCTCTCCTCTTGAACCATTTCAACTGATGGGCGAAATTGGCCCCCTGCAGTGACACATTCCAATCAGGCTTCAAGAAAAACGGCGGCACCGCATTAAACATCCTCATACTCACCATTCTGAAAGCCAAAATAAAACAAGGGTCCCCCACAGTCTACGTGGCGTTCATCGACCTCTCTCAGGCATTCGACAAAGTTGAGAGATGCAAACTGTGGAGAAAGCTGGAAAACTGGAACTGCCCGAAAGATGTGCTACTACCAATAATAGCCCTCCATACCAACAATACACTCAGTGTCCGGTTGAACAGACAGGCAGCACTGTCTAAAGAAATCCCCGCTTACAGAGGAGTTAAACAAGGCTGCCCTCTAGCCCCTGCTCTGTTCGTGGCCTTCCTGGGGGACTACAAAGACTCGGAAGCCCAGGTCCGAAGCTTCCCGCCGAAGTTTGGCAACAGTTCCCTTTCACGCCTTCTCTACGCGGATGACCTGATTCTGTTTGATCAAACCCCGATCGGTCTCCAGCGGCAGCTGGACAATCTGGAAGCCTATATGACCATCAACAATCTTCAGATCAATCAGACGAAAACGAAAATCATGATCCTCTCCAGATCGGGCCGCTCCAAGAAAAAAACCCGACCCTGGTCAGTGTGTAAAACCAACATTGAAGTGGTCTCGCACTTCAAATACCTAGGTGTGATCTTCGATGGCTCCTCACAGGAACTCACAATGCAACAACGTCTGTGGTCTAAAACTAAACAACTTACATCTCAACTAAGAGCGATCGACAGAAAGTACGGCAAATTCTCGCTAGTACCGGCCATTAATTTCTACAAAGGTAAAATGGTCCCGACCCTGACCTATGGCATGGACGCCATGTTCACTGTTCCGTCCACACTGTGGCGGTCTCTGGAAGCCTATATTTGGAAATCGCTCCTAGGCCTACCCACCGCCATTCCAATCGAAGCCATCAGACGAGACCTGGGCCTCCTATCACTAAGTGCCTCTGTCAGTGGGTCCTCATTGGCCCTCTTTAGGAAGATTCTTATTAAGGACGGCCTGCCAATTTCCAACATCATCGGCCAAGAACTCGAGTCATCAAACTGTAAGGCTGTCCAAAATTGGACTCACCTTCAAAGAACCAAACTGGAAGACTTACACTGTACATTAAACGATCTGATCTCAAACCCACAAAGAGTAAGTGAAAAATTGAAACTACAAGACTGGATCAACACTTCTGATAAAGCGGCGGCAACCAAGTTCCTTATTCATCTTCCACCGTCTTACAATAAATTGAAACTTCCCATGGCGTACTGTCTGAGATTTCCAGACAAAAAGCTTCGCTCTATATTTCTAAGAGCGCGCTTAAATCTGCTTCATACGCGGGAAATCTTAGCGATGAGAAGGTTGGCGTCCGATACTACATGCAGACTGTGCAAACTTCCGGACTCTACTGAGACCGTTCGCCACCTTCTCCTAAACTGCTCCGCTTTAACTCAAGTTCGCACAGCCTTTCTATCTCCCCTATGGCTCGACTCGGTTCTGATCGATGAGCAAACATGGTGGTACCGATTGATATCTGGCGAAAAATCCCGCTGGGCTGCTGCGACGGCCAAAATAATGGAAGCTGCCTTCAACAAAATCAACGCTGCAACCTAGGCGCTCCATTGGCCAGGCACTTCCAGTGGCAAGGCTCCTAGCATCTGATGTACGCGTCACAGAAAACCTACGAGACCACTATTGCACACGACACGCTGTGACTTTGTTCCCAAATCTCTAGATGCTCCCCTTATTCCCAGGTTGCATCCTTGTAAAAATCTTTTCTTTGATTATACACAAGTAAAATAAAAAAGTAACCTCACACTATAAATAAGTTGCACCATCAAATGCTACAGTACCCCATACTGTAAATATGGTACAACGTGAAACAATGGAACAGCAGCACACGTCTTTCTCATGTTACTCACCGAAATACTCAGTGCTCCCCTCATACTGTAAATATGGTGCACTGTGAAACAATGGAGCAGCAGCACACGTCTTTCTCATGTTACTCAATGAAATACTCAGTGCTACCCTCATACTGTAAATATGGTGCACCGTGAAACAATGGAACAGCAGCACACGTCTTTCTCATGTTACTCACTGAAATACTCAATGCGTGAAACGCTACATTGACAGTTCAAGACGTTCTCATGTTACTCGTTGGAATACCCTGTACTACCCTCATAGTGAGAATATGGTGCACCAGATAAAGCTACAATGACAGCACAAGACTTCCTCGTGTTACTCACTGAAATCTTCAATGGAACCCTCAGACTGTAAATATGGTGCACAATGAAAAGCTACAGTGACAGCACAAGACTTTCGCATGTTATTCGCTGAAATCCGCAATAGTGCCCTGAAATTGTAAATGGTGCCCCACGAAAAGCTACAGCACAAGTCTTTCACATGTTACTGAGTGAAACCCTAAATGCTACCCTCCTACTGTAAATATGGTGCACTGCGAAACGCTACATTGACAGTGCAAGACTTTCTCATGTTACACTCTGAAATACTCTATTTTACCCTCATACTGTGAATATGATGCACCATGAAAAGCTACAGCGACAGCACAAAACCTTCTCATGTTACCCATTGAAATCCGCTCTGCTACCCTCCTACTGTAAATATGTTGCACCATGAAAAGCTACAGCGACAGCACAAAACTTTCTCATGTTACCCACTGAAATCTGCTATGCTACCCTCCTACTGTAAATATGTTGCACCATGAAAAGCTACAGCGACAGTACAAAACTTTCTCATGTTACCCACTGAAATCCGCTCTGCTACCCTCCTACTGTAAATATGTTGCACCATGAAAAGCTACAGCGACAGCACAAAACCTTCTCAGGTTACCCACTGAAATCCGCTATGCTACCCTCCTACTGTAAATATGTTGCACCATGAAAAGCTACAGCGACAGTACAAAACTTTCTCATGTTACCCACTGAAATCCGCTATGCTACCCTCCTACTGTAAATATGTTGCACCATGAAAAGCTACAGCGACAGCACAAAACCTTCTCATGTTACCCACTGAAATCCGCTCTGCTACCCTCCTACTGTAAATATGTTGCACCATGAAAAGCTACAGCGACAGCACAAAACCTTCTCAGGTTACCCACTGAAATCCGCTATGCTACCCTCCTACTGTAAATATGTTGCACCATGAAAAGCTACAGCGACAGTACAAAACTTTCTCATGTTACCCACTGAAATCCGCTATGCTACCCTCCTACTGTAAATATGTTGCACCATGAAAAGCTACAGCGACAGCACAAAACTTTCTCATGTTACCCACTGAAATCCGCTATGCTACCCTCCTACTGTAAATATGTTGCACCATGAAAAGCTACAGCGACAGCACAAAACTTTCTCATGTTACCCACTGAAATCCACTATGCTACCCTCCTACTGTAAATATGTTGCACCATGAAAAGCTACAGCGACAGTACAAAACTTTCTCATGTTACCCACTGAAATCCGCTATGCTACCCTCCTACTGTAAATATGGTGCACTGCGAAACGCAACATTGACATTGCAAGACTTTCTCGTGTTACCCACTGAAATCCGCTATGCTACCTTCCTACTGTAA
The DNA here is from genome assembly GCF_040938575.1 of Ambystoma mexicanum. NCBI lineage: Eukaryota > Metazoa > Chordata > Amphibia > Caudata > Ambystomatidae > Ambystoma > Ambystoma mexicanum. Next base: position 1,423,336,181 of record NC_090922.1, on the reverse strand, counting down.
ATATGTTGCACCATGAAAAGCTACAGCACAAAACTTTCTCATGTTACCCACTGAAATCTGCTATGCTACCCTCCTACTGTAAATATGTTGCACCATGAAAAGCTACAGCGACAGCACAAATCTTTCTCATGTTACCCACTGAAATACGTTATGCTACCCTTCTACTGTAAATATGGTGCACTGCGAAACGCTACATTGACAGTGCAAGACTTTCTCGTGTTACACTCTGAAATACTCTATTTTACCCTCATACTGTGAATATGATGCACCATGAAAAGCTACAGCGACAGCACAAAACTTTCTAATGTTACCAACTGAAATACGCTATGCTACCCTCCTACTTTAAATATGTTGCACCATGAAAAGCTACAGCGACAGCACAGGACGTTCTCATGTTGCTGAAATCCTCAGTGCTACCCTAATACTGTAAATATGATGCAATATGAAATCCTACGGCAACATTGCAAGCCCTTCTCATGTTGTTGCTGAAATCCTCAGTACTACCCTCATACTGTAAATATGGTGCTCCATGAAACATTGCAGAGACAGCTTTCTGGTTTTTCTCAGCCAATGCTGCTTAGGGAAGAGGCTGGCTGTTGGATGTCCTCATGCATGCAGATTCATCCTGGGCAGGGGTTGGACACCCCTGCAAGATCTGGACGGCAGGCAATCATGATGCTTCTGCTGACAGAGGAAAGTCATGCTTATGCCGTCTTCTCGAGGAGATCCTGTGCCAAAAAGTACCTGGATTCCCACGCATAGAGACTCCTCATGGACGTGGCGACACACTCCTGCAAGACCCACACACTGGTCAGTCATGATGCTTCTGCTACCAGAGAAAAAGTCAAGATGATGCAGTCTTCCTGGGGAGACCGTGTGCCACCCTGTACCCTGTACCTGGCTCTCCACTCATGGACATGCCGACTCAGCCCTGCAAGATCTGGACACCAGGCATTCACGAAGCTTCTTCTGACAGAGGAAAGTCAAGATTATGCCGTCTTCTCCACAAGATTCTGCACCACCCTACACCTGGCTCCTCATGTGTGGAGAGTCATCATAGACATGGCAACACACTCCTGCAAGATCCATGCACCGGGCAGTCATGATGCTTCTGCTACCAGAGAAAAAGTCAAGACGATGCAGTCTTCCTGGGGAGACCGTGTGCCACTCCGTACCTGGCTCTCCACACATGGAGTTTCCTCATGGACATGCCAACTCAGTCCTGCAAGATCTGGACACCAGGCATTCACGAAGCGTCTTCTGGCAGAGGAAAGTCAAGATTATGCCGTCTTCTCCACAAGATTCTGCACCACCCTGCACCTGGCTCCTAATGCCTGGAGATCTATCATAGACATGGCAACACACTCCTGCAAGATCCACGCACAGGGCAGTCATGATGGTACATATAACAGAGGAAAGTAACAATGTTGCAGTCTTCTTTAGGAAATCCTGCGCTACCCGTGCCTGTCTCCAGAAGGATCATGCCACAGGCCATGCTTGGCTTCTCAAATGGTTTTCATGTGGCGGAAGTGCATTAAATCCCTGAAAAGAGGAGACCGAAATGAAAGAAATGTGCACATTTTTTTTTTTGTATTCCACTGCACTTCCTCTCTGCACAGCGGACATCACATAAGGACTTTCCACTGGCATGTGGTATCTCGGGTGCTGAATAGCATTAAGCCAGGCTTCTATGTGCATTCCAGTGGTTGGGCCTTTCGAGGTGTATTGAACCAGCGGTGAGCTGGCATTGCGACATGGCTCTGCATGAATCGAGTCATGCTTCAAATGGTGTAGGTCAATGTGTCCCAACAGGTTCAAGTCAGCGGTCAAGGTTTTTTTATTTTTTTTTTTTAAATTTATTTTTATTTTCAAAAAACCAAACAAAACACCAAACATTACAACTGTTGCCGTATGAGGAAGCATCATTAAACCATCACATTACACAGTGTAATTCCCCAACCTCCCCCCTCCCCCCTCAAACTAGAGCCGGCTCACTCGTGACATCCGCACGAGCATTATCGGGTAGCGCAGTACGTATGCGCTCATCATCCGAGTCTTCCGATTCATTATTACCCTGATGAGGGTTTGCCATAGAGGCCACCAATGGCCGCCAGGCCAGCAGGGGCCCCACTTCCCCCTCACCACCCCTAGTGACCGCTTCAAACCAAACTACTGAATCCGCTTCCGCCCATTTTAGGAGGTCCGCCCACCATAGTTCCACCCTGGGTCTATGGGCCGCTTTCCAGCCCATGGCGATCCTGCGCTTGGCCAGGACGTAGGCTAAATCCCTCATCTTGCTTATGTGCTTTAAGTCCTTGGGTCTGGGAAAAATCCCGAGCATGCATGACCAGGCCGATCCCATGTCCAACACCACTCCCCCACCAGCCAGTTTCGTTTGAACTTCATCCCAAAATCTGTGCACCTCTGGACAAGCCCAAAACATATGTAGCAGCCCCGCTTCCACCTCCCCACATCTGGGGCATTTCTGCGTAACTGATCTTCCAAACCTTGCGATCTTCCCGGGGGTCAGATAAGCTCTATGGGTAACATACAGTTGAAGTTGTTGGAGTCTCGCGTTCCGGGACACCTTTTTATGGTACCCCTGGTTGCTCGTCTGGTTGCTCGTCTGTCATAGGTCCACCTACCTCTTTTTCCCAATCCTGTCTCAATTGGAGCAGCTTCTTCCCAGCCTTAGCTCTCAGGAGCTCATATATCCTCGATATTTCATGCCCGCCCTCCGAAACATCATACATAGTTTCCAGGGCGGCATCAGGGTCATCAGCCAGCACGGTCTCGGGCCATCTCTCCCTAACCCGTTTCATAAGCCTAGCGTAGGTGATATATTGGCCTCTATGCACCCCTGTCTCTTCTTGCAACCTCTGAAATTCCAATGCCTCCCCTTCCTGCCATATGTCCCCAAGGGTGGCCAAGCCCACCGGTTCCCAGTATCTACGGACCGACTCAAATAGTTGAGGGTCGTTCCCGTACAACGCCACCAATGGGGCCTGCTGGGAGAGCGGCTCCGAGTCACCCATCGTTCTCCATGTTCTGTGCCAGACCTCCCAGCCCAGCCTCAATAGCCGCCCCCTTCCCACCAGTTTATCCTTTCGCAGCCACACCACTTCCCTCAAAAAGTATGGGGCTGAGTCTCCCCGCAAAAGCCTGGCTTCCGCCGAATCTTCAGCCGACAGCCACCTGGCTACATACAGCAGCTGCCCCGCCAGATAATAGAGTTTGAAGTTTGGCAGGCCTATACCCCCCTTTTCACACGGGTTCTGGAGTTGCCCCACACAAAACCCCTACACACACTATGAAGTCTAGCAAATAGGCTCCTGGTAATCAGAAACGGGACATTCACAAAAAAATGCAAAAGCCTAGGCAGGGCCACCATCTTGAGCAAGGCAGCCCACACACCATAGTCAGGGGCAATCTAGACCAAAACACCATGCGTTCTTGACGCCCTCTATTGCTTTCTCGGTATTATGTTTGTGCTCCGCCTCGATTTTCTGGTAAATGTTTACTCCCAAATACCTGAATGTCTCAGTCTGCCATGGTATAGGCAGGATAGGCAACCTCTGTAAGGGGACGTCCCTGTATCTGCCCAAGGGAAACAGGCTAGACTTTCTAGGGTTCACCGAAATGCCCGAGAGAGTGGCATAACGATCCATCACCTCCAGCACATACTGCAGGTTCTCTTCCGGATAGCGCAGGTAGAGGAGTATGTCATCCGCATACAGAGTCAGCGGCAAGGTTGAGTAGAAATGGTCCTTCCACTGGGTTAAGTCAGTGGGTGACATGATGGCTGTTAGTGGGTCTCGTCGGTGGTTGAATCGGGTTTAGTACGAGATTCTGTTGGTTTGATGCAATCCTCAAAATGTGGCTGGTGGGATGCGTCCCAGCGCCCCTTGTTGCATATAGAGAAATATGCATCTATTCGCGACTGAGAGGGATCGAAGGACAGAGAAACAAAAGACAGGGTCTGAGAGTTGAAATGTGAGAAAGTGAAACAGTTTCCACAGCCTCGACCCATCACTTGAGTTGATGAGGCGGTAATCCTTGCTGGTTCGAGACAGCTTGAAGATGCTGGCAAGCAGATCAAAGTTTGTGGGGTGCCAAAATCAGCAATGGGGATCCTTTGTCAGCTCAAAGGGTGTCGAGCATGGTTGAAGGGGCTGAAACAGGATTCCAGATGCTCTTGGATATATGCGTTACTGTGAGTCCCAATCCAGGGGTTGTAGGACAACGTGAGTCCTTCTGCTGCACTCCCACTCCAGGGAGCCTAGCTGGGACCTCCAGGAGTTCCATCACGACCAGTGACAGGGTACTGCTTCAATCAATTGCAGATACTGTGAGGCATTATTCCAAAAGCAGTCGCCGCCACTGTTCATTGGGAATAGTTGCGGACAGAGCTCTCCTCTGCCTTGGATGCCTCCTGTCTTCACCTCTGTGGTAGAGGACTTTGGAATGGACTGCACTCCCAACAGAAGGCCAGAATTCTATTATTCTTCATCTGAAGGCCCAAATATTAACACACAAATTAGGGGGTGTCCCTCTCCTGTTGAATGCAAACTAATACAGGGGATTGATCCAAAGCAAGCCTGCTGTAAGGGGTTCAATTCCCGTTGTTGCAACAATTACCCTTTACATTATGACATCATCACAAGGACATGGCGTGGACAGGAAAAGTAAGAGAATCCAAACAGAAAGCAAGATGGTGGGGCTCTTTTCCAGGCCTAACTTCCCTCTATAGCTACTCTAATCCAATCCACTTCCCATGCCCCGATGTGTGGCTTAGATTCGTAATGTCCGTGCTGTCTCTGAAGCACTGTTCCAGGAGACTTCCGGGGGATGGTTCTATGTACTGGTGGAAGGTTTGGCTCTCCTGCTGGAGAATCAAAGAGGCTGCATCCTGGCTATTGGTTTGCATGGTAGATGTGGAGTTAGTCAGCCTAGACACCAGTATACAGCAGTCCTGTTATAGTTAAGCATTGCTCACAGAGCTGACACCGGTGCAATATTAAATTGACGTGGCTTAATAATTATCTGATTCTAGCAGTCAGCATGAAACCAGACATGGGTTATATTTACAGAATGACATGCCACCAGACTGTTAAAATACAACCTCTGTCTATCCTATAGGGCCTTGGTGTGCCAGCAGCTGTCTGGGATGCACAGGTGACCTTTGAACAAGTGCTGTGCCACTGCAGAGCAGGTTCTATAAATGTCAGTAAACTGGTTACAGCAAGGCACACCCGAGCACTATCATTTTGCCATGGAACATTTTGAAAACGGGGGTCTGATTAGCAGACCTTCCTTTCAGAAACAGAAGTGCCTGCATCACTATAAATAAATTAAAAAAGTATGATACCCTACACTCACCAGACCGCATTTTGCCACACAGATCTATCATGTTTGTTTCGCTCTGTTCACAATAAACAAATCAGCCCCCGCTTTTTTACAGGTGCCAGGGTATCCTTCAGCGCATTGTGCATTTATCTGCATTTGTTCATATTGTGAGTGGCACTCACAATGGAAGCATAGTCATTTACCTGCTAAAACAACACGAATCCAGCTCACAATTTTGCAGATGAATAACATTCTCATTTGTTCTCCGCAGGACAAACATTCAGCATGAGGTATATTCTGCAAAAAGGCATTATTTTGTTTTTAACAACCATGTACTTGTAATGGGGTGAGCCTTTACTGAACCTGCTGTGGATGCACAGCACCTACAGTCACTCCCCTTGATGTGCACATCAGAATGTTTGCAAGATAAAGCTATGATTACTTACCAGTAATCCACATTACTCTTAGTCCTACTCTTCCTCGTCACAGTACTGATGACCCTCCCTGCGATGGGGCGGGGGCCCATGCTCTGGCTTGGATATGTTAAACTGGATGCCCTGGCTTAAGAGGAGGAGTTATGCAGAACAAAAGAAATAGAAGAAGGTCCTGTGTCAGAGGCGTGGGCCTCATTAAGTACTGTGACGAGGCAGAGTGGACGTGAAGATAATGGGCTATAAGGTCCTCTTTTGCTATGGGAATTATTGGCTACAGAAACACCCTCCAGGGAGCCTTCCATGTCTCCTGTTGGTTTCCCCCCTGTTGCATCAGCATTCACAGCGACTGCCATTTCTGACTCGCAGAAACATTTTCGTCTGGAGTGTCTGGCTGATGTGGGCAGCGTGGCCATGGTCCAAAAACCACATTGCTATCACCACATGCTGGGCGGGGACCCTTTGGGAAGCTCCGCCTCCAGGACAGGAAACTCGTGAGATCAGGCCACTGCTCACAATAATCGCTGCTGAGTTGCCAAAGGCATAACAGAAACAGCAATAGAACCACAGACAGGTTAGTCCGCGGTGGCTGTGTAGGAGTCCACAGCAGCAGCGTCATTGGATGGACCGGTGCCAGGCGTCTAGGCTTCAGCCAGGGACAAAACTACAGATATTGAAATACTAGAGGGAGGATGTACCCTTCTTTGTTGCCACAAGGACATTTTCTCAGCAATGGTGACGTAAACCCCAAAGTAGAGATCAATAACTTTATTGACATTTAAGTTTCCCAGGTATTCTGAAATCTAAACTTCTTTCTGATTGTGTCTTTTTGTTGATAATCAGTTTCTTGACTGACTTTGGGAACTTTGATTTCCAGTCCCGGCATGGACCTGTTCTCTTGGCAGTCCATATCTTAAATGTTGCTACCGACTTTAACTTCCTTTGACATCCTGAAATCTTTCTCTTGGAAACCATTTGTTTAAAATGTCTCTGGGGACTTTCAATTCAAGTCCCAGCATGCATGATTTCTCTTGGTTACCAGTATCTTAAATGTTGCTGGGGACTTGGCGTCAAGTCCCTGACTGAAATATTTCCCTTGATAACTAGTCCATCTGTTCATGAGGAGAGAAATTTGCTGACGGGCCCATTGGTCAGCACTCACCCTCTAGAACTTGTAAGACAAGATAGCTGCACCATGTGAGAACAGGGGGTGCAGGATTCACTTACTCCGACACAACTCAATAACGAGGACTCCGTAGTTTGGCAAAGGGAAGTGCGTTTAATGATACATACATCAAACAGGGAAACAAATGGGAATCAGCTGTAGTGCGATCACCTGTCTCGCTCCGACTTCCTCGAAGTTCAATTGAACAGAGGTTCTTATAGGCAATGTTCGTCATCATTGACTTCTAACTTTACAAAACTCGACATGCAATATAATTGGTTAGGAAAGGTAACTTAAGTATAGGTGTTATATCTGTATATGATAATAGGGCATGTGGATTGGATAACTCTTATCGGGTGGGCGTCTACGCCCATCCCTCTACATCATGCGTGATAGACGTCACTACAACTACAACATCCTATTGGTTACAATATCTATAGGACTTCAGATAACTTGGTCCATTGTGATTGGGCAGGTTACACCCCTAGACATAAATTTCCACTTTTAATTAGTAGCATGCAGAATGGACACCCCTGTGCCTGGTGTCCCAAGTTTCACCCTGCCTCCCTTCCATCAATCAGTGTTTTAGGGTGACGTGTCATTTAGTTGGCTAAGGATGGCCTCGAAACTGTAGTCTCTTATCGGGAAAAGTTATGGAATCCTCGGGCCCTGGATGACATCAGGCGATGGTACTTCTTCGCGCCTGGCTGGTCACGTTTTAGTTCACCATGAATCTGCTTCAGTTTCCAGCTTTTAGTGTATTTAATTCTGTGTCGGCCTAGCCACCTGCATGGGCCCCCCTTATCTTGACCTTCATGAGGCAGGCTGGTATACTCTGAAGTTGGAGTCTTGTGAGCTGATGCTCTTCTCCCCTTCTCTGGTTGACCTCGATTTCCTAGGCATGAGCCGCTCTTTGTTAAGTTTCAATTCCGCTCTTTCTCTTGCCTTTGGCTGGGTTTCGAAACTTGGCCTGTCAGGCCTCTGGCTGCCTGGGTGCCTTTCTGCTTTTACAAAATGGAGGCGCACTTGCGCACTTGTATAATGTGCCTTATTGAGGTAGATATACGGTTGGCGCTTGCCGCTCTATCTTCTACTAAGCATTGCAAGCAATATCGATTTCTTAGCACCTTGCGTTTCAAGCCTATTTACACACGTTTAACAGGACGGTTGCTTCCATTTTGTCTCGGACCACTGTTTCCTCACGTTGTAACATTGTCTCTTCTCTCTGCCTATTCCATTCAATTTCGTAGTTACTCGCACTGGCGTGTTATCTTCGATAGCTGCTTTTGTTCCTTCACGGATCTGTTCAGGCCTTTGTGTCATTTCCACTGGCCTTCCATTAAGGCTTTTGGGGTCTCTTCATGGACCGTGTGTAGGTACTCCTCATTTCGTATCAGCGGCTGGTATGGCTGTCTAATAGGCTACCGTGCTGCCCAGGGTTGTCTGGTTATGGGTGCTTTAACCGGTATGGATCTTCTGATGTATACTGAGCAGAGTCTCATTGCAGCTCTTTGTAGGTTCATTTAGTCTTCATACGTCACATACCTTGGCAAGCGCCTTCCTGGTACCTCGAAATGAGGGGAAGGGCTGCAGGCCATGTCTGGGACCTCATCTACACATCAATTGTCTCAGGAGTCTTTGACTCCAGGTCCCAGCATGCCTTCTTACTCACATGATCAAAACAAACAGGCTCCTGGTTGTGGCCCTATTCTTCTCAGGAGGGCTAAACTGGTTCAAACACAGATGAATGGGTCAGTAAAACACACTCAAAAACAAAACCCTTGAGCACGTGAGAGAACACATCATCCAAACAATTATGATTACACACCTCACTTGTTTCAAAATCTTTTCTTTTAGTTCAAAACAATCACATATAAATGTCTGCTAGGAGACACGACACAGCAACCCATGTCTTTCATTCGTAGATCAATGTGAATTACAATGGGTATATGTCCAAGATACATTGTTTGCGGTGAAGTACATAAAAATCTACACAGTACATATTCTACTATCAAGGTATAACAAGACAGGGGTCATGACAAATGAACAAGTACAAAATCAAGTGAAATTTAACAGAATCACGAGAAAAAGAAACAGTGAGTATTTGGCAGCATTGTGACTAAAAAGTCAAAGTCTACACCAAGGTGTTTCGGCCCTATGGGGCTGGAATATGAGCATTGCCTATGTGGGCCTTCGTCAGGACAAGAAGACTGCAGCATCTGGGTGCACTGCGTGTGCTGCCAAAATAAAATGGAGCACAGTGAGGGATTAGTGCTACAAGGGTCGGTAGCAAAATATCAATGGTAATTCATATGGCACACTGAATGTGACAATTGATAATGCCTGTCTAGGGTCAATAGGTAGGACTTACTGTGTCATAAGAAACTGGAACACGGGAAGCCGAGGGGTGCAACCCTGAATCAATCGGGTATCACTGTGTAGACATCACTGGTTGGAAGACACAAGTCCAATCTGTGGAGAAGGACTGTGTGTGAATGTGTAACCTATGTTCAAATACAGGTGGACGCAAGACTGAATGGTTATATTAGTGACATCTACAAAATCTGCTACTTACCTGACTGGTGGCAGCAGGATGTGTGTCACACCATTGGGCAGGAAAGCTTGTTTGGAACCTGTAATAATGGCCAGAGGTCAGATCTAGTTGTCATTGTGGCCTCCCTCAAGTGGCAGGAGACTGGAGATCATTTAAACAACAACATACAAACTGATTATTGCGCTTAGATACCTGTGCTCCTTGAAATCTGGATATGTTAAAAAATGTGGAGGCGTCGCCGGCTGATTAATACCGTCAGTGTGGCAAGTTCATTGAACACGGAGGTTCACCACGGGGTGCAATTATCCCCGTGCACGTGGCCCCTGGGGTAAAGAGCAACGGGAGCATAGTTAGTGGGAGTATATCGATGAAGAGCGCTGGTATGAGTCCCAAGTTAACTGCAATGAATCCTGTCAGATTGCCTATCTCTCTCTTGTGGATTAGATCCGAAGTAATGCTGGCGGCGTCTCCTGGAGATGGACGCCGTTGTCATGGCCACCGTTGCTTAAGTAGCGGTGGCCATTTTGAAAATGCCAACGTGGAAGTCGTTCTCATGGTTGGGCTATTGGTTAACACCCTCATCTTTGAACAATTATAATGAATTTTTGGGTGACCTGGACCATATTTAGGAATAGTTGAGGTCCTAAAATCTATTGTTAGAAAATGTTGTCATGGCAACGTGAACGGATAAACACTGTATGTTTCAAAATCATGGCATTGGATGTGCCGAGGCCCGGATGGGTCCTGAGGTAACATCTGATGCCTAGGCTTGGGTAGATGGCGAAACAACGTATTGCTGGGTCGCCGAATTGCCGGCAATTTACCCCAAGCAATGTGTCTTGGATATATACCCATTGTAATTCACATTGCTCTAGGAATGCAACAAATGTCTCCTAGCAGAGATTTATATGTGGTTGTTTTGAACTAAAAGAAATGTTTTTTAAACAATTGAGGTGTGTAATCATAATTGATTTGGGTGATTTGTTCTCTCACGTGCTCACGTGCTTGTTTTTGTGTTTGTTTTACTGACCGTTCATCTGTGTCTGACGACTCTTACTCACATGGACCAGTTTATGAAATGTCTCTGGGAAATTGGTCTTCAGGTCCACAAACTCACCTTTTGTATTAATTTGTTTCTGAGGATACTTTCGAAAGATGCTTTATTGGGTCCAGTGTGAAACGTTTCTCTAGTATTCACTTCCTCATTATTGCTTTAGGAATAATTTCTCCTAGTTCCAGAAGCCTGCGTTTCCCCCTTATGCTCTTTCTCAATAAGGTCTAGGAATGTTCTATCCTGGTTCCAGCAGTCAGGGTTTCTCGCCTCATGCGCTTTTTCCTTACGCTTAGAAATGGTCTCTCCTGGTTCAACAGTCAGCCTTGCTTCCCTTATGCACTTTCCCAGTACACTCTAGGAATGGTCTCTCCTGGATCCAGCAGTCAGCGTTTCTCCCCTTATGCACTTTCTCCTCACGCTCTAGAAATGGTCTCTCCAGGTTCTAGCAGTCAGCCTTTCACCCTTATGCACTTTCCCAGTACCATCTAGGAATGGTTCCTCCTGGTTCCAGCAGTCAGCGTTTCTCCCCTCATGCACTTTCCCAATGTGTACTAGGAATGGTCTCTCATGGCTCCAGCAGTCAGCCTTTCTCCTCTTATGCACTTTCCTAATACACTCTAGGAATGTTCTCTCCTGGTTCCATCAGTAAGCGTGTCTCCCCTCATGCGCCTTCTCCTTACACTCTAGGAATGTTCTCTCCAGGTTCCAGCAGTCAGCCTTTCTCCCCTTACGCGTTTTCTCCTAATGCTCTAGAAATGGTCTCTCCTGGTTCAGCAGTCAGCATTGATTCCCTTATGCACTTTCACAGTACGCTCCAGGAATGGTCTCTCCTGGATTTTTCTGCACTTATCCTTGCACATGTCACCAGCTGTCCGCACTTTTACTTATAGCTTTTATTTATTCTATTTATTTTTACTGACGATTCCATGTACTGCACTACCCCCTCCCACTTCTCCCTCTGCATTTTTCCCTTTCCCCCTTCCCCTGCACTTGCGCAATCACGATGTCACCTGGCCTAGTAAGATCGTTGTCTCTGTTCCGCCTCCCTTGCCTCCCCGCGCCTTGAAACACTTGTGTACAGGCGCGTTATAAATGCCATATCATATCATACGATCTAGGAATGTTCTCTCCAGGTTCCAGCAGTCAGCCTTTCTCCCCTTACGCACTTTCCCAATGCATTCTAGGAATGGTCTCTACTGGTTCCAGCAGTCAGCCTTTCTCCTCTTACGCACTTTCCCAATGCATTCTAGGAATGGTCTCTACTGGTTCCAGCAGTCAGCCTTTCTCCTCTTATGCACTTTCCCAATGCATTCTAGGAATAGTCTCTACTGGTTCCAGCAGTCAGCATTTCTCCCCTCATGCACTTTCCCAATGCATTCTAGCAATGGTCTCTCCTGGTTCCAGCAGTCAGCATTTCTCCCTTCGTGCACTTTCCCAATACACTCTAGGAATGGTCTCTCCTGGTTCCAGCAGTCAGCATTTCTCCCTTCGTGCACTTTCCCAATACACTCTAGGAATGGTTTCTCCTGGTTCCAGCAGTCAGCATTTCTCCCCTCGTGCACTTTCCCAATACAGTCTTGGAATGGTCTCTCCAGGTTCCAGCAGTCAGCATTTCTCCCCTCATGCACTTTCCCAATACAGTCTAGGAATGGTCTCTCCAGGTTCCAGCAGTCAGCATTTCTCCCCTCATGCACTTTCCCAATACACTCTAGGAATGGTCTCCTCTGATTCCAGCAGTCAGCGTTTCTCCCCTCATGCGCCTTCTCCTTACACTCTAGGAATGGTTTCTCCTGGTTCCAGCAGTCAGCATTTCTCCCCTCGTGCACTTTCCCAATACAGTCTTGGAATGGTCTCTCCAGGTTCCAGCAGTCAGCATTTCTCCCCTCATGCACTTTCCCAATACAGTCTAGGAATGGTCTCTCCAGGTTCCAGCAGTCAGCCTTTCACCCTTATGCACTTTCCCAGTACACTCTAGGAATGGTCTCTCCTGGATCCAGCAGTCAGCGTTTCTCCCCTTATGCACTTTCTCCTCATGCTCTAGAAATGGTTTCTCCAGGTTCTAGCAGTCAGCCTTTCACCCTTATGCACTTTCCCAGTTCCATCTAGGAATGGTTCCTCCTGGTTCCAGCAGTCAGCGTTTCTCCCCTCATGCACTTTCCCAATGTGTACTAGGAATGGTCTCTCATGGCTCCAGCAGTCAGCCTTTCTCCTCTTATGCACTTTCCTAATACACTCTAGGAATGTTCTCTCCTGGTTCCAGCAGTAAGCGTTTCTCCCCTCATGCGGCTTCTCCTTACACTCTAGGAATGTTCTCTCCAGGTTCCAGCAGTCAGCCTTTCTCCCCTTACGCGTTTTCTCCTAACGCTCTAGAAATGGTCTCTCCTGGTTCAGCAGTCAGCATTGATTCCCTTATGCACTTTCACAGTACGCTCCAGGAATGGTCTCTCCTGGATTTTTCTGCACTTATCCTTGCACATGTCACCAGCTGTCCGCACTTTTACTTATCGCTTTTATTTATTCTATTTATTTTTACTGACGATTCCATGTACTGCACTACCCCCTCCCACTTCCCCCTCTGCATTTTTCCCTTTCCCCCTTCCCCTGCATTTGCGCAATCACGATGTCACCTGGCCTAGTAAGATCGTTGTCTCTGTTCCCTTTGTTCCGCCTCCCTTGCCTCCCCGCGCCTTGTAACGCTTGTGTACAGGCATGTTATAAATGCCATATCATATCATATGCTCTAGTAATGTTCTCTCCAGGTTCCAGCAGTCAGCCTTTCTCCCCTTACGCACTTTCCCAATGCATTCTAGGAATGGTCTCTACTGGTTCCAGCAGTCAGCATTTCTCCCTTCGTGCACTTTCCCAATACACTCTAGGAATGGTTTCTCCTGGTTCTAGCAGTCAGCATTTCTCCCCTCGTGCACTTTCCCAATATAGTCTAGGAATGGTCTCTCCTGGTTCCAGCAGTCAGCATTTCTCCCTTCGTGCACTTTCCCAATACACTCTAGGAATGGTTTCTCCTGGTTCCAGCAGTCAGCATTTCTCCCCTCGTGCACTTTCCCAATACAGTCTAGGAATGGTCTCTCCTGGTTCCAGCAGTCAGCATTTCTCTCTTCGTGCACTTTCCCAATACACTCTAGGAATGGTTTCTCCTGGTTCCAGCAGTCAGCATTTCTCCCCTCGTGCACTTTCCCAATACAGTCTAGGAATGGTCTCTCCAGGTTCCAGCAGTCAGCATTTCTCCCCTCATGCACTTTCCCAATACACTCTAGGAATGGTCTCCTCTGGTTCCAGCAGTCAGCATTTCTCCCCTCATGCACTTTCCCAGTAGACTCTAGGAATGGTCTCTCCTGGATCCAGCAGTCAGCGTTTCTCCCCTTATGCACTTTCTCCTCACGCTCTAGAAATGGTCTCTCCAGGTTCTAGCAGTCAGCCATTCACCCTTATGCACTTTCCCAGTACACTCTAGGAATGGTTCCTCCTGGTTCCAGCAGTCAGCGTTTCTCCCCTCATGCACTTTCCCAATGTGTACTAGGAATGTTCTCTCATGGCTCCAGCAGTCAGCCTTTCTCCCCTTACGCACTTTCCCAATGCATTCTAGGAATGGTCTCTACTGGTTCCAGCAGTCAGCCTTTCTCCCCTTACGCACTTTCCCAATGCATTCTAGGAATGGTCTCTACTGGTTCCAGCAGTCAGCCTTTCTCCTCTTACGCACTTTCCCAATGCATTCTAGGAATAGTCTCTACTGGTTCCAGCAGTCAGCATTTCTCCCCTCATGCACTTTCCCAATAGACTCTAGGAATGGTCGCTCCTGGTTCCAGCAGTCAGCATTTCTCCCATTATGCATTTTCCCAATGCATTCTAGCAATGGTCTCTCCTGGTTCCAGCAGTCAGCATTTCTCCCTTCGTGCACTTTCCCAATACACTCTAGGAATGGTTTCTCCTGGTTCCAGCAGTCAGCATTTCTCCCCTCGTGCACTTTCCCAATACAGTCTAGGAATGGTCTCTCCAGGTTTCAGCAGTCAGCATTTCTCCCCTCATGCACTTTCCCAATGCATTCTAGCAATGGTCTCTCCTGGTTCCAGCAGTCAGCATTTCTCCCTTCGTGCACTTTCCCAATACACTCTAGGAATGGTCTCTCCTGGTTCCAGCAGTCAGCATTTCTCCCTTCGTGCACTTTCCCAATACACTCTAGGAATGGTTTCTCCTGGTTCCAGCAGTCAGCATTTCTCCCCTCGTGCACTTTCCCAATACAGTCTTGGAATGGTCTCTCCAGGTTCCAGCAGTCAGCATTTCTCCCATCATGCACTTTCCCAATACAGTCTAGGAATGGTCTCTCCAGGTTCCAGCAGTCAGCATTTCTCCCCTCATGCACTTTCCCAATACACTCTAGGAATGGTCTCCTCTGATTCCAGCAGTCAGCGTTTCTCCCCTCATGCGCCTTCTCCTTACACTCTAGGAATGTTCTCTCCAGGTTCCAGCAGTCAGCCTTTCACCCTTATGCACTTTCCCAGTACACTCTAGGAATGGTCTCTCCTGGATCCAGCAGTCAGCGTTTCTCCCCTTATGCACTTTCTCCTCATGCTCTAGAAATGGTTTCTCCAGGTTCTAGCAGTCAGCCTTTCACCCTTATGCACTTTCCCAGTTCCATCTAGGAATGGTTCCTACTGGTTCCAGCAGTCAGCGTTTCTCCCCTCATGCACTTTCCCAATGTGTACTAGGAATGGTCTCTCATGGCTCCAGCAGTCAGCCTTTCTCCTCTTATGCACTTTCCTAATACACTCTAGGAATGTTCTCTCCTGGTTCCAGCAGTAAGCGTTTCTCCCCTCATGCGGCTTCTCCTTACACTCTAGGAATGTTCTCTCCAGGTTCCAGCAGTCAGCCTTTCTCCCCTTACGCGTTTTCTCCTAACGCTCTAGAAATGGTCTCTCCTGGTTCAGCAGTCAGCATTGATTCCCTTATGCACTTTCACAGTACGCTCCAGGAATGGTCTCTCCTGGATTTTTCTGCACTTATCCTTGCACATGTCACCAGCTGTCCGCACTTTTACTTATCGCTTTTATTTATTCTATTTATTTTTACTGACGATTCCATGTACTGCACTACCCCCTCCCACTTCCCCCTCTGCATTTTTCCCTTTCCCCCTTCCCCTGCATTTGCGCAATCACGATGTCACCTGGCCTAGTAAGATCGTTGTCTCTGTTCCCTTTGTTCCGCCTCCCTTGCCTCCCCGCGCCTTGTAACGCTTGTGTACAGGCATGTTATAAATGCCATATCATATCATACGCTCTAGTAATGTTCTCCCCAGGTTCCAGCAGTCAGCCTTTCTCCCCTTACGCACTTTCCCAATGCATTCTAGGAATGGTCTCTACTGGTTCCAGCAGTCAGCATTTCTCCCTTCGTGCACTTTCCCAATACACTCTAGGAATGGTTTCTCCTGGTTCTAGCAGTCAGCATTTCTCCCCTCGTGCACTTTCCCAATACAGTCTAGGAATGGTCTCTCCTGGTTCCAGCAGTCAGCATTTCTCCCTTCGTGCACTTTCCCAATACACTCTAGGAATGGTTTCTCCTGGTTCCAGCAGTCAGCATTTCTCCCCTCGTGCACTTTCCCAATACAGTCTAGGAATGGTCTCTCCTGGTTCCAGCAGTCAGCATTTCTCTCTTCGTGCACTTTCCCAATACACTCTAGGAATGGTTTCTCCTGGTTCCAGCAGTCAGCATTTCTCCCCTCGTGCACTTTCCCAATACAGTCTAGGAATGGTCTCTCCAGGTTCCAGCAGTCAGCATTTCTCCCCTCATGCACTTTCCCAATACACTCTAGGAATGGTCTCCTCTGGTTCCAGCAGTCAGCATTTCTCCCCTCATGCACTTTCCCAGTAGACTCTAGGAATGGTCTCTCCTGGATCCAGCAGTCAGCGTTTCTCCCCTTATGCACTTTCTCCTCACGCTCTAGAAATGGTCTCTCCAGGTTCTAGCAGTCAGCCATTCACCCTTATGCACTTTCCCAGTACCATCTAGGAATGGTTCCTCCTGGTTCCAGCAGTCAGCGTTTCTCCCCTCATGCACTTTCCCAATGTGTACTAGGAATGTTCTCTCATGGCTCCAGGAGTCAGCCTTTCTCCCCTTACGCACTTTCCCAATGCATTCTAGGAATGGTCTCTACTGGTTCCAGCAGTCAGCCTTTCTCCCCTTACGCACTTTCCCAATGCATTCTAGGAATGGTCTCTACTGGTTCCAGCAGTCAGCCTTTCTCCTCTTACGCACTTTCCCAATGCATTCTAGGAATAGTCTCTACTGGTTCCAGCAGTCAGCATTTCTCCCCTCATGCACTTTCCCAATAGACTCTAGGAATGGTCGCTCCTGGTTCCAGCAGTCAGCATTTCTCCCATTATGCATTTTCCCAATGCATTCTAGCAATGGTCTCTCCTGGTTCCAGCAGTCAGCATTTCTCCCTTTGGGCACTTTCCCAATACACTCTAGGAATGGTCTCTCCTGGTTCCAGCAGTCAGCATTTCTCCCTTCGTGCACTTTCCCAATACACTCTAGGAATGGTTTCTCCTGGTTCCAGCAGTCAGCATTTATCCCCTCGTGCACTTTCCCAATACAGTCTAGGAATGGTCTCTCCAGGTTTCAGCAGTCAGCATTTCTCCCCTCATGCACTTTCCCAATACACTCTATGAATGGTCTCCTCTTGTTCCACAGTCAGCATTTCTCCCCTCATGCACTTTCCCAATACACTCTAGGAATGGTCTCCTCTGGTTCCAGCAGTCAGCCTTTCTCCCCTCATGCACTTTCCCAATACACTCTAGGAATGGTCTCTCCTGGTTCCAACAGTCAGCCTTTTCCTCCCTCATGCACTTTCCCAATACACTCTAGGAATGGTCTCCTCTGGTCCCAGCAGTCAGCATTTCTCCCCTCATGCACTTTCCCATTACACTCTAGGAATGGTCTCTCCTGGTTCCAGCAGTCAGCATTTCTCCCCTCATGCACTTTCCCAATACACTCAGGGAATGGTCTCTCCTGGTTCCAGCAGTCAGCATTTCTCCCCTCATGCACTTTCCCAACACACTCAGGGAATGGTCTCTCCTGGTTCCAGCAGTCAGCATTTCTCCCCTCATGCACTTTCCCAATACACTCTAGGAATGGTCTCTCCTGGTTCCAGCAGTCAGCATTTCTCCCCTCATGCACTTTCCCAATACACTCTAGGAATGGTCTCCTCTGGTTCCAGCAGTCAGCCTTTCTCCCCTCATGCACTTTCCCAATACACTCTAGGAATGGTCTCATCTGGTTCCAACACTCAGCCTTTCTCCCCTCATGCACTTTCCCAATACACTCTAGGAATGGTCTCCTCTGGTTTCTCCCCTCATGCACTTTCCCAACACACTCAGGGAATGGTCTCTCCTGGTTCCAGCAGTCAGCATTTCTCCCCTCATGCACTTTCCCAACACACTCTGGGAATGGTCTCTCCTGGTTCCAGCAGTCAGCATTTCTCCCCTCATGCACTTTCCCAACACACTCAGGGAATGGTCTCTCCTGGTTCCAGCAGTCAGCATTTCTCCCCTCATGCACTTTCCCAACACACTCAGGGAATGGTCTCTCCTGGTTCCAGCAGTCAGCATTTCTCCCCTCATGCACTTTCCCAACACACTCTAGGAATGGTCTCTCCTGGTTCCAGCAGTCAGCATTTCTCCCCTCATGCACTTTCCCAACACACTCTAGGAATGGTCTCTCCTGGTTCCACCAGTCAGCATTTCTCCCCTCATGCACTTTCCCAATACACTCTAGGAATGGTCTCTCCTGGTTCCAGCAGTCAGCATTTCTCCCCTCATGCACTTTCCCAATACACTCTAGGAATGGTCTCTCCTGGTTCCAGCAGTCAGCATTTCTCCCCTCATGCACTTTCACAATACACTCTAGGAATGGTCTCTCCTGGATCCAGCAGTCAGCGTTTCTCCCCTTATGCACTTTCTCCTCATGCTCTAGAAATGGTATCTCCAGATTCTAGCAGTCAGCCTTTCACCCTTATGCACTTTCCCAGTTCCATCTAGGAATGGTTCCTCCTGGTTCCAGCAGTCAGCGTTTCTCCCCTCATGCACTTTCCCAATGTGTACTAGGAATGGTCTCTCATGGCTCCAGCAGTCAGCCTTTCTCCTCTTATGCACTTTCCTAATACACTCTAGGAATGTTCTCTCCTGGTTCCAGCAGTAAGCGTTTCTCCCCTCATGCGGCTTCTCCTTACACTCTAGGAATGTTCTCTCCAGGTTCCAGCAGTCAGCCTTTCTCCCCTTACGCGTTTTCTCCTAACGCTCTAGAAATGGTCTCTCCTGGTTCAGCAGTCAGCATTGATTCCCTTATGCACTTTCACAGTACGCTCCAGGAATGGTCTCTCCTGGATTTTTCTGCACTTATCCTTGCACATGTCACCAGCTGTCCGCACTTTTACTTATCGCTTTTATTTATTCTATTTATTTTTACTGACGATTCCATGTACTGCACTACCCCCTCCCACTTCCCCCTCTGCATTTTTCCCTTTCCCCCTTCCCCTGCATTTGCGCAATCACGATGTCACCTGGCCTAGTAAGATCGTTGTCTCTGTTCCCTTTGTTCCGCCTCCCTTGCCTCCCCGCGCATTGAAACGCTTGTGTACAGGCATGTTATGAATGCCATATCATATCATACGCTCTAGTAATGTTCTCTCCAGATTCCAGCAGTCAGCCTTTCTCCCCTTACGCACTTTCCCAATGCATTCTAGGAATGGTCTCTACTGGTTCCAGCAGTCAGCATTTCTCCCTTCGTGCACTTTCCCAATACACTCTAGGAATGGTTTCTCCTGGTTCCAGCAGTCAGCATTTCTCCCCTCGTGCACTTTCCCAATACAGTCTAGGAATGGTCTCTCCTGGTTCCAGCAGTCAGCATTTCTCCCTTCGTGCACTTTCCCAATACACTCTAGGAATGGTTTCTCCTGGTTCCAGCAGTCAGTATTTCTCCCCTCGTGCACTTTCCCAATACACTCTAGGAATGGTCTCCTCTGGTTCCAGCAGTCAGCATTTCTCCCCTCATGCACTTTCCCAGTACACTCTAGGAATGGTCTCTCCTGGATCCAGCAGTCAGCGTTTCTCCCCTTATGCACTTTCTCCTCACGCTCTAGAAATGGTCTTTCCAGGTTCTAGCAGTCAGCCTTTCACCCTTATGCACTTTCCCAGTACCATCTAGGAATGGTTCCTCCTGGTTCCAGCAGTCAGCGTTTCTCCCCTCATGCACTTTCCCAATGTGTACTAGGAATGGTCTCTCATGGCTCCAGCAGTCAGCCTTTCTCCTCTTACGCACTTTCCCAATGCATTCTAGGAATGGTCTCTACTGGTTCCAGCAGTCAGCCTTTCTCCTCTTACGCACTTTCCCAATGCATTCTAGGAATAGTCTCTACTGGTTCCAGCAGTCAGCATTTCTCCCCTCATGCACTTTCCCAATAGACTCTAGGAATGGTCGCTCCTGGTTCCAGCAGTCAGCATTTCTCCCATTATGCATTTTCCCAATGCATTCTAGCAATGGTCTCTCCTGGTTCCAGCAGTCAGCATTTCTCCCTTTGTGCACTTTCCCAATACACTCTAGGAATGGTCTCTCCTGGTTCCAGCAGTCAGCATTTCTCCCTTCGTGCACTTTCCCAATACACTCTAGGAATGGTTTCTCCTGGTTCCAGTAGTCAGCATTTCTCCCCTCGTGCACTTTCCCAATACAGTCTAGGAAGGGTCTCCTCTGGTTCCACAGTCAGCATTTCTCCCCTCATGCACTTTCCCAATACACTCTAGGAATGGTCTCCTCTGGTTCCAGCAGTCAGCCTTTCTCCCCTCATGCACTTTCCCAATACACTCTAGGAATGGTCTCTCCTGGTTCCAACAGTCAGCCTTTTCCTCCCTCATGCACTTTCCCAATACACTCTAGGAATGGTCTCTTCTGGTTCCAGCAGTCAGCATTTCTCCCCTCATGCACTTTCCCAATACACTCAGGGAATGGTCTCTCCTGGTTCCAGCAGTCAGCATTTCTCCCCTCATGCACTTTCCCAACACACTCAGGGAATGGTCTCTCCTGGTTCCAGCAGTCAGCATTTCTCCCCTCATGCACTTTCCCAATACACTCTAGGAATGGTCTCTCCTGGTTCCAGCAGTCAGCATTTCTCCCCTCATGCACTTTCCCAATACACTCTAGGAATGGTCTCCTCTGGTTCCAGCAGTCAGCCTTTCTCCCCTCATGCACTTTCCCAATACACTCTAGGAATGGTCTCCTCTCGTTCCAACAGTCAGCCTTTCTCCCCTCATGCACTTTCCCAATACACTCTAGGAATGGTCTCCTCTGGTTCCAGCAGTCAGCATTTCTCCCCTCATGCACTTTCCCATTACACTCTAGGAATGGTCTCTCCTGGTTCCAGCAGTCAGCATTTCTCCCCTCATGCACTTTCCCAATACACTCAGGGAATGGTCTCTCCTGGTTCCAGCAGTCAGCATTTCTCCCCTCATGCACTTTCCCAACACACTCAGGGAATGGTCTCTCCTGGTTCCAGCAGTCAGCATTTCTCCCCTCATGCACTTTCCCAACACACTCAGGGAATGGTCTCTCCTGGTTCCAGCAGTCAGCATTTCTCCCCTCATGCACTTTCCCAACACACTCAGGGAATGGTCTCTCCTGGTTCCAGCAGTCAGCATTTCTCCCCTCATGCACTTTCCCAACACACTCTGGGAATGGTCTCTCCTGGTTCCAGCAGTCAGCATTTCTCCCCTCATGCACTTTCCCAACACACTCAGGGAATGGTCTCTCCTGGTTCCAGCAGTCAGCATTTCTCCCCTCATGCACTTTCCCAACACACTCAGGGAATGGTCTCTCCTGGTTCCAGCAGTCAGCATTTCTCCCCTCATGCACTTTCCCAACACACTCTAGGAATGGTCTCTCCTGGTTCCAGCAGTCAGCATTTCTCCCCTCATGCACTGTCACAATACACTCTAGGAATGGTCTCTCCTGGTCCCAGCACTGTGTCCACTCCTGTTTTCAAGGTGCTCTCGGAAGCTCTTCTCCAGGTTTCTGCTGCCAGTGTCTCTCTGTTCCTTGACCTACAACATTTGTTTACCAGCACTTTCTTTAGAGGCTTGTCTTCTGCACGGTGCTCATCTCAGTGCCTCTGCCTCTTTCTTTGGTACCGGAAGACATCAAAGAACCTCGCCTGGCTTTGATGAACTTGAGAGCAGGGCCCTCAGTGCATATCATGGTAGTATAGGTCTTCATACTTTTGTGGGCTGTACTTTGTGTCAGTTTCAACTGAAAATCTGTGTACATGGCCTTCCCCCTCCAGGAATGGCATGGCAGGCGGAAAAACAATGGCCTGGACAGGTTGCCTAGCACAGTACAGTTGGTTAAGATTCATCCAGAACCTTCCAGCCATCACTCTTCAGTTTTGCTATAGTCGCCCTGGTTATCCACTAACATGGGTCAGGTATGCAAAAAGATTGTTCCTGTTGTGCACATACCATTGGCACACATTTGCACATTTCTAGGATAATCAATATCAAATTCTTCTTTTTTGGCAGTTATAGAAATTCTTTAACCATGGCTCATATGTTTGTATCTGATTAAACCTTTTATTTCATGTTTTTAAAAAGCATACATTAATTGTACATTGGTTAATTGAAACATGTGCATACATGAAACAAATCCGACACACATTTCCAAAAATGTTTTCATACATACAATACACAGCATAAATCGAAATAGTCTAAAACATAAAAACATTCATTACTACTCATTAGTAATAAAAAAGTGTTTTTACAAAATAACAAGAAGATCATATATTCACACTTATATACTTTATAATTCCAAACAATAGAGTTCTACACTGAGTGTTTTAGTTCATAATACAGTTGCAATCTCAATATCAAATGTATTGAACTAAACTAAAAAATAACAGAGTCATTGATTCGTGGCCTAAACTAAATTTGTGTAAAAACAGGGTCGACATCATCAGATGTTTCGGTGCGTCTTAACTTTAACACCTTCATCAGGTCCCACTAAGGATTCACACAGCACCCGTATGGACAGTCAAAGCACAGTTTCTGTTTAAACATGTGCTCAACTGGAATATCACATGGATAGATTGCCGGAAAAAACTGAAATATGTCTCACCAAGCCCTTAAATTATATTAGGCTGTTCCTTAAGCCATCATCTCATTCTTTAATTCTCATTCTTTAATTATGTCCCATTTAAGAAATTCACCCAACTAAGTCAGCTTCTCCAGCCCACAAAACAAGAGCTCAGAGAAAACTCATCAACGGGCCTGCTTTTTCATCTTATCAGATATTATAATTACAATAATATTGTATTAATTTTCATAGTATATGCCCTAATTCAGTCCTTAATGAATGGTTGATATCCCACCACTGCTACACAAGCCTAAAGGATCTTATTTCCCTGTTTGTTCTAAATCAAAAACATCTTTTATGTATATACAGTGGACCTGTCCGAAGTTTCAACCTACTAATGATATTCCTCTTAAATGCCAGAGTTACAAGTCTTACCATCTTTTCAAAATTTCCGTTCGGTTCACTGCGACTACGTGACTCATCATGCACAACATCCCGCTTCTATCACCTGGGCGACCGATTGGGTAGGGGTTCAGTTTTAGAACCACTAAGATTGCATGGGGTCTAATGTCGTTTAATGTGAATATGTGAATGGTTGTGTGGTTTTGTGAACCTTACATCTATTAAACTGAACAGAGCTAGTTTTATGAAATTGATAACTCCTGTCTTGCACACTCAAATATTCATTACAGTGTTGCGATAAACCAATTTCTAATTAATAGGCTGAGACACTAAAACTAGATAAAAAAGCCATAGTATTTGTCTATGGTTCTTTACAGGACCAATGTAAAAACACCAGCAGGTCATCAATGGGACACAAGAGCATTTTAAAACACATTTCATCTTGGCTATGTCCAAAGAAAAAACATGTGGCCTAACTATAGTATTTGTCCATATTTCCATAAAAAACACATTTCTATTCTGTCTGTTCCAAATGTATCCCAGCATGCCATTGTAGGAACCTGTTTACATAGAGTTCATGCCAGCACTTCCACTATAAAAACACATTTCCATGCTGTCTGTTCCCTGGGCAGGTAAACAGACCTATATAAGAAAGTGGTCAGTGGCCAATATATTCCATTATAAGATATTTTCAGGCAGTGGTTAGAGAAGGCATTCGATTAAGTGAATGAAAACAGGAGTAGGCCGCTTTCATTATATACTATTTAAATAGCTCTACTGGGCATATAATACGCTGATCTAGCACTCTCTCTTGCACTCCCTGCGCTCTCTACCGTCTCGTATATGTCTTCCTCTCTTTGGGTGAGAGTCACGTGGTCAGGAGAGCATGCAGCCAGAAGGAAAGCACAGGTATCGTAAAGAGGGGGTAATAGGGAAGAGGAATGCTTTGTTTTTCATGTTTAAAAATAGAATGAGAGCAGCAGTGACAGAGGCATCTCCGGAGGTGGGCACCAGCCTTGTGTTTGGAGAAATGATGCCATCAGACTGAGGGAATATTGTTTTTAGGCCCCCATGAGGGGCTTTGTCGGTGGGGCTGGGTTTCTAGTAGACCCTGTAAGAGACAAAACAACAAGGTTGCAGGGTGCACACATGCAGCCTATTTTCAATTAATTGTTAGTGTTGCATCCATTGCAACAAATGTGCACGTTCAGCAACACTTAACACTAATCAGTGGCCAGGACGGAAAATTAAACACTACCTTGGTGCTCACAGAATAAACAGATAATTGGTTTTAATCTGACCATGAGGGTTTCCAACAAGGAAGCACATCCTGAGAGATAAACCTCTGTGTGTTCTAATCAAAAGAAGCTAGAGGACCGCAGGACATTTTTGCATTGCACTAACATTGAAAGCTGACTCTTTGTAAAAAATGATTAGATGCTCATGTCAAGTAATCACTTCCAGCATGTGTTATAATCATAGCAAGAACATTACTTATTACTCTTATTCTTATTATGGTGTTTATTGAGCGCGGACCTAGCTTCGAGAAGCAACAGAGCTCTTTCTCAATTTGCTCTAGGAATGGTCTCCCCCGGTTCCAGCAGTCAGTGTTTCTTCTCTCATTCATTTCCTTACTTGCCCTAGGACTGCTCCTTCAAGTTCCATGCACAGTTTCCACTCCCGTTTTCAAGGTTACTCTTGCCTTACGCAGAGAAGCTCATTATTCAATCCTAGAATATCCATATATTATATGATAGGTTATCATTCCAAGATGAACTGTGTGGTACATTCTGATTCTACTCTTTGCAAATATCCCTATGATAAAGAGGGTTGGGGCAAATGGCACCATTGAGGGCATCTGGCTGTTTCCATAAAACCAAACACCATTTTGGGAACATAAAAATGACCACTGATATTTATATTTGACAAATATGTCTAACTAAAGGATTGTATGCTTTATTTATGTAATGCATAATGCACAGGGCTTGCAACCCAACAACACTCACCCTAACATTAAAGTGTTTGTAACCATGAACCATACATACTCATTGGGACAACATCAAGTTTTAAATGTGAGGATAAAAGAATGGGGCATCTAACATTCCATTGGGATGGTTGTACCTTCTGTGGGATAGCGGGCACACTTGAGCCAGCATTCTAGAAGAGGAGAGTAATCCAGATGTCAGGGGATGGCGGCTTTGGCATGCCATGCCACAAGTGAACAGATATCTTTAGATAAGTAAATATATATATATAGAATTGGTGGTAGTGCTGTACCTAATGTATGTAATGGTGAGGTCTAAAGAATGCAGGTTTATCAATTCCATTGATACAAAGTTAACATTTTTCTAAAGCACTTTAGCACTTGGGTTAGAACTCATGTTGCTAAAATTGTAGGTGTAGTGGGTTTCAAATTACGCTCAAGATACTGGACACACATCCTGAAGGACATCTCTAGAGCTAACATCAAGATGAGTGATAGACTAAGACAATAGGATTTGTCTTTTAGACTACCTCAGTTAACTCATTGGGCCTCATTACAGGTGTGCCGGTCCGGAAACAACGGTGTTGGTATGCCTACCAACATTGCTGGTGCTTCCATGGTCCCCATTTCCATAGAGTCTTAATTTGACGGCGCCTGACTTCCCGGACCACCAAGGTTGTAATCCCCCGGTGTTACCGGGAATCAAGCACCGGTAATTCATTCCGAGTCCAGCGCATTCATTCCGGCAATTCATTCCGAGTCCGGTAGCACCGGCAGGGTTACCGCCGGACTCGGAATGATGAGACCCATTGTATTTAGAAAGTAGAGCTTGTTGATATGGATAAGTGCCAGAGAAAAGGGAACATACAGCCCCCCCCCCCATGCTAAACTTTACTTACCCTCAACCAGGCCAGCAGGACACATGGAAAAGCATCAACCAAGTGTTTACAGAAATGGGGAGGTTGATGGCCCTGGTGATGCTTTACGACAAGGGCTCCTGGGACGTTCTACCAGAATGTATGGGGGCACAAGCTAGAATACTATGATCTATGTTTATGCCAGGTAGTGAAGCCGCTTGATGGGGGGCAGCTCATGTTTGGAATACATCAATTCAGTTTTAGTTGCCCTTGGAAACCACTAGACCCCATGAAAGGGAAGATCAATAGAGGTAGTTGTTGTGCTCTCCGGCTTACTTCTCTCCCCAGAGTGACTGGCAGATGTGTGCATGCATTTTAGGGTCGGGCGGGAGCATACCGCCTTACATGAAAGTTGAATTCATTGACGTTTCCCTATCGGCAGCCTTTGCCGGGGGTGGGTGTCCTACCCCTGGGAATCCTGTTCTTTTCAATACTCTTAGCAATGGAAGGTTAAGTATTTGCAAACTTTAGGACTTGATCATTGGTGGAAATACAGGGGATGTCCGATGAGGCCTGATGAGGGTGGAAGGAACTTAGTTTAGACAAGAGTACATTGGGCCACATCTGGATCAAAGGCAGGTGTAACCACAACAGGGAATGTCTCATTGTGTTGTGTTCTTTAAAATGATGCTGAAGAAATCCTTTTCCTTTGGGTTTGTCAAAATCAGTCAAATAAGGAACAACAAAATACAAAATAGTAGGGGACATTAATCCTTATCGTAGTATTGTAGAGCCTGCTGCTGCCATTTGTGTGGGCCTCCCTGCAAGAGAAGGGGGGTATGGGGTCTGTTATTGGGATAGTGGGAGAGGCAGGTGGGATAACCTGTGTTGTTGATGTTGCAGGTCAGAAGTACCAGGTCCATGTGTGTCGGTATTCTGCTATAGGACTGGCAGAGTCATTTGGGAGTATATAGACCAGTGGGCTGAAAAGTGGAATGAGTGCACAGGCCGGTCTTGCCTGCTAATGTGGGGGTGTGTGAAAGAGAAAAAGAGAGGGGCACAAGTCATTGCTGGGCCACCCACTCAAGGGAGTGGACACTACCTAGCGAAATGTAGCCACTACTTGCCCTATGGCATGCAGTTTCTCCTGGGTTTAAGATGGAGCAACATGGCAGGTGATGGAAGTGGAGGGGGCATACCTGTGAAATTGACACCACAACGGAAAGTGTGTGTTAACTGAGACATGTTGGCCAATTGGGATGTAGTGTAAGGGGGAAACGTGCATACATTCTAGCACTACCTCGGAGTGGGTCTCTACCTTGTTGTAGCAAGTGAATCCGGAACAGCAGTATTGAAACAGGCATGGCAATTTTCTGGATTGCAACTGACATGACAAGGTTGATCCTGGCATGACAACTTTCCAGCAGCAATGTGGTAACTGGCATGGCAATATGCATTTACATTGGAAAATGTGAAACCGCCAAAGCACTATTCAAAATGGCGTGCCAATGTGTTATGTTAGCGCCTCATGCCATAGGTTATGGCGTTGAAACGCTTTGCTTGTCAGAGAGGCCAAGCAGGAGTATAACAGAACATGCAGTAGTAGTAAGGTTGAGCAAAGTCGGGCAGATAGCTAGCAGGGGCCGAGGATGGATAAGATGCAATTATCTGTCCCCGATTTACCAAATTCTTCGTGGGCATCAACTGTGTTCAATGGAGCACATTGCTGAATGGAGAGACAGCTTGAGAAAGGTGTTCACTGTGTGACGGGTATGTCTGGAATGTACTCACTGCATGGTGAGGTGGGGCATGTTTAAGCCCTGCCCAAGAACATACACACGGCAAAGCCCCTCTACTACCTTCCCTAGGCCCCCAACATCATTTATGAGGTCTGAATGGCAGAAAACAGAATTTGCCAAATTTGCAAAAGCTCCCTGTCAGTGAGGAAAACCTCATATTTGGTTTCCTCATTTACCAAAAGTCCAAAAGGGTTTCTTTTTTGTCATACTTGACTAAAATCCTAAGCTTGTGTTTTTTGTCAAAGTGCTTAAGGACGCAAAGCATGTCTGTGGCTCAGCAGTGATCAGACCCTTGAGCCTGCCACAGTGTCATGGTGAGCCAAAGCATGACATTTTGTATTTTTATATGTGTTTATTTGGCATTTATTGAACGCTTGACTCCAAAGCGCTAAACCTGAAAAAATGACAGTACAATAAAATGAGGATTGATTCAGTTACAAAACATTTTCAAAGAAGCAGTAGGATTGCAGAGGATGGCTCTAAGTACGGAAAGAAGGCTAGGAAGTAGTAGATAGTAGACTGGAGAGAAAGAGGAAGAGAATCCCAGTGACAAGGAGCAGGAAGATTAAATGAATGAAACGGAATTGGGCACAAGGAGGACGAGGGACCCATAGTAGAAAGTGGGATTGCAAATGTAGGGAGCCGGTGGAAGCATAGAAGGAGAACAAGGATGACAAATAATTGGGAGCAAAACCATAGAGGGAGTAAAACTCAATACAGAGCAAATGTAATTTGAGCCGGGAAGAAAAAGACAGCCAACCAAGCGAAGAGAGAGATTGCGAGATCGAATTAAGAGGTACATGGTAGGGAAGGCATTAAAAAGGACTCAAGGGGCCCAAACGAGAAAGAGGAAGACCAACAAGGATAGTAACATTGTGATGAATCAACTTCCAGGGCACCAGTGGTCCATAGATTAATATCGGTTTCTAAACCACCAATCAGCCTTCACCTCCAGTACACCAGAAGGGATACGAACAGATTAGAAACACAAGTAAATAATAAGACCTCCTTGACCAATTGTGGTAACGTGGATGGAATGGCGGGCTTATCACTGCAAGGTTGTGGATCATTGGTTAGTTGAAACACAGCGAAAATACAATTATTACCCAATGAAAAAAGGGACTGTCCAGTAGAGTTGTATAAAAATATCTACTTTATTATTGTTCAACAGACAGTTCTAGCACACTACACAATGCAACCCACCCTGTATAGGAATGCTGAGGACGAACAAATTCAAGAAGGAAAAAGGATGCACTCTGGATACTGACAGGAGGGTAGTCGGTAAAACAATCAGTCTTAACTGTTCAAGGGTACTTGGTTTCAGCACCATGGGAGCAATGGGTTCGCAACTGTAACTAGGGGCCTTCGGAGAAGGACCAGGGGGACAGCACCACAATGTACCTGGTGCTTGAGATGATCTTGATGCTCAACAGGGTCGAGTCGGTGCCAGAACGCTTTGCAGCTCCTGCGACAGAGATCAAGGCAGGAGACAGCTGTGGGTATCAGGCGCCAGGCAGTTCGGCAAGCGAGGCTGGACAGATGGCTGAAGGCTGACAGAGCGGCTCAGGGTCAACAATTGTTGTTTCTGAGCTGGTTGGCGGATGTGGAGCTCTGGTCGAGACATCTCAGACGGCTTTAGTGACTGCAGCATGACAGGTCAGTGGTGCGGCTGGTTGCGGTTCGAGGGCTAGACTGTCTCAAAAATGTTCTTAAAAGATGGACGCCATTTGATGCTTGTCGTGGCACTCCTTTTAGCTTCTTCTCTGTGGTTGTGTCATCCTTTAAGGCAGACAGACCAAAGCTGAGGAGAGTGTTTGCAGGCAGCAGCCTTGTCCTTAGTTCAGAGACTCTCTGACACTGCCCACCTAGAAAGCTTGCTAGCAGAACTTAGAGGGGCACGCTGTGCGCTAGCTTGGTACCGGTTCTGGAGCTGCTAGATGGGTCCTATGAGTTGGGTATCTCCTTTAGATCCCTGAGATGTATTTAGGGGAGGGATCTTGCTTCCCTCTTGGAAATCCTGGACCTCCTTCACTGGCAAAAGCTGTACGGCAGACTGTACTTTCAGCCACAATCCAAATGAGTCTTTCTTGTTAATCCTTGGGAAATCTTCAGATGATCTACTAAGGGAGGGGCACAGCACTTTTTTAAAGCCAAATGGGCCCTAGTGATTGGTGCAGGCTAAGCCTACCTTAATGAACTAATCTTGTGTACCCACCAACAATCTTCTGTCATGCGTGATAACAAGAGGGCTTTGCAACAGGAAAAGTAAAGGGGTGAAAACATATACCACTAAGTCCCACCCATCTTCCTGTCTGTTGTGGATCAAAGGGTCTCTCTGGTAAATTGAGCTCTCTGTGGTTCCTGATCAAAGCTCAAGTCTCCCTTGAAGTTATGTTGACAACAGACTTTCTGTCTCCATTTAATAAGATATTTCTTCCCTCTAAAAATGGGCCCCCCTTCATACTAAGGGGTGCGAGCTGACTTCAGATTGACACAAATACATATCAATTAGGTGTTGTCTTTCCAGTCCCCTTTGTCAGCTCTGCGTCCAGGCCTCCCGCAGGCCTGCTTCAATTAGCTCTCATCAATAGAGTTTCAGGAAATCATTTAAAACCCACCTCTTCCTATGATAATCTCATTATCTTTCAGCAGACCGCCCGCTACAGCATACAATATTACGCGCACTGAATTACCCCGGACACACCCACGCCCTGATGCCTGCGGGCTATCAGCGCGTTATAAACAAACACATAACATAACATAACAATATGCGCCGCAACCAGCTAAGTGACAGGGGGCAGGGCAGATCAATGGAGCCTTTGATATTTAATTAGGCTGGCCATGGCAGGAGGAAGGTGTTGCCCTCCTCCTCTTGATGCTTTCATGTACTGATGGCTGTCACATTCCAACTAAATGTGATAGGGATGACTGCGCCTGTAGGCTGGCCCCCCCAGAGTACACAGGTCTATGTTTTTATTGTGAAGTGAGCATAGGAAAATGTGAGCAGTTTAACCCCACACATTTTCTGAGGTTGATCTCCCATCATTCATTTTCTTAAAAAAAATATCAAAAAAGCCTAGGCGAGTGTGCACTCGCTGTGCAGATGGTTGAATTCCTCACAAGAACAGTTCAAAAGGTGAGAAAAAATAAGAGATGAAATAGCGCTCAAATTCAGGAAAAAGTTAACTTTACTGATATTAAAGAGATGGAAGCGACATGGCCAGGACATGGTCGAAATGTGAAGAGAAAAGGAGAAGTTGGTTTCTATGTATAGACCGAGATTATGAGCTGAACTTGAAAGAGGTAGAGAGGAGGGAGTGAGGGAGACAAAGGAGGAAGGGGAAGGGGGAATGGTGGTGGCCTGGAAGAAGACAACTTCAGTTTTTGATGAATTTAGAAAAAAAGTGATCGGCATCCAAGATTTTATAGCAAGTAAACAGGAAGATAGATCATCATGAATAGCCAGAGTAAATGAGGAGAAAGAGAGAAAGAGTTGTGTGTCATCAGCATAAAAATGGTGGGAAATCAAAAAGGATGAGATAATTGCAGCCAGAAGAGCAGTATAAAGGGAGAAGAGAGAGGGGCAAAGAACAGAGTCTTGGGGGATGCCATGAAGAAGGTGAAGGGTTTGAGAAGAGGAACCAGCCTAGAAGACTGAATATATGCAGTTGGAGAGGTAAGAGTGGAACCAAGCAATAACAGAATCAGCAAACCCAAAGGAAGCCAAAGAGGCCAATAGCAGTGTGTGATCAACAGTGTGTCGACAGCAGCGGACACATCTAAGAGTATGAGAAGAGAAGAGTGCTTGGTGTAGCGAGCAGAGAGCAAATAGTCACAGACAGAGAAAAGAGCAGTCTCGGTTGAGTGACAGGGGCAGAACCCAGATTGGAGAGAGGGAAGTATAGAATTATTGGTAACGAAGGTAGAAACCTGAGTATAGCCGAGACTCTCAAGTCATTGAGATAGATAGGGCAGAAGAGAAACTGGACAGTAATTAGAACGAGGGGTCAAGAGATGACTTCTTAAGAATAGGAAGAACTGGAACATGCATAAATCAGGAAAGAAAGATCGATGTGAGAAGAAAGATGTTAAGAAGAGTGGGGAGATTGGAGACAAGAGAAGGATAGACTTTAGGAATTAGAGAGAATGGAATATGATCAGAAGGTGATCCAGTAGGATGGGAGCGAGTGATAAGAGAAGAGGTCTCCAGATTAGTAATGGAGGAAAAGGAATACATTAGGGCGGCAAACCCTGCCTAAGAAAACACAATTCCCTTCTACTTACTCACCTAAGTCCCAAGCGTCCAGGTTCTATAGATGTGAATGCTAGAAGGAAATATAGGCACATTTAACTGAGGGTGAGATTTCAACCACAGCATATTGTCAACAGAAGCCCCGGTCCAGCCTTCTTGTAGGTTCAAGAGTCCAGCTGGGACCTTTATAGGAATAGTGACAGTGGTGTATGAGGCAGGACTCCCCGTAGGCAGAGGCTGGGATCTTATGGGAATTAACGCACATAATCCAGCCTTTGACTAACCTTCTCACCTTAGGAGGCATAACATTGTAGAGTAGAACGCTCACTTTCAGTTAGAGTTTGTGATCGAGTTTGTGATCGAGCCCCTGCTGCTACTTGCATGTGTGCTTCTTCAGGCTGCGTTGTTGACAGCATCCAACAGATGAGCAACAATATTGCTGCATATAAGGTGATGCCGCCTTATACCGGGGTCCTTCCAATTGTAATGTACGTTAGCGGCACCCATGTCCTCTGGCAGCTGTACCCTGGCATATAGCATGAATTTCGAAAGCATTTTCTGGAACATGAATTTTGATAGCTTATTAGCACTGAAACAATAATGTGTATTGTTTCTCTGGCAGTGTTTTACAACCAGGTACAATTTATAATGGCAACACTTTTTGATTGGCAATTTTCCCATTGGTGTAGTCACACGATATAATAGGTGTTACTTCAGGGATATGGCACAAATATAATGTCTATTGTGCACCCAATGTTACTACAAGGTGCCCAATTTTCTGGTGGCTACATATATTATTTGTTGCTGTGCATGCCTGCTTCCGGCAACTGTGGCAGACCTGGATTTTGAAGTATTGGAATAGAGAGTGTATTTTCTTTCCGAAAGGCCTATAAAACGTTTAGCTTTTTAGCCAGCTTCATGGGTAAAAGATGCTGTATAAATGGTTCTACGTTGAAATACCGAATAAAAAATGAGCCAGAAAAAAACGAATATGTTTTAATCGAATGTCCAAAATGCCTTTTCGTTTTTTTTGTTGCACTTTTTTAAACCAAAATAAAGGGGAAACCCCATGGAGCCTCCTCACTAACTCCTACCTTAATGTATTCCCTCACCCCACATCCCATCTATTTTTGATTTAAAAATATGCAAAAAATCGATTTAAATAAAATTGGCGTTTTTGGTCCCGTTATTTAGTCATCCGTTTTTTTTTTTTTTTTTTTTTGTAGGTATACCGTATAAAAAGCCACATTTTGAAAGAATGTTCTATTTATTTATTTATTTTTGCATTTATAAAGCACACAAAAACGGCCCTAAGGTATTGAGGCGCTGTAACAGTAGAGCTTACTTAGTAGTCTAGTTCTTCTTCACAAACCCTGCTGCTAGCCTCAAACCCCAGCGGAGAAATGGGAGTGAGCAGCGCAACTTTATAGCACGACTTGTGTAAGACAATTTGGACCGGCCTTCAGACAAAAACTGGCTTTAATGTTCACCAGCTTCTACTGCAGACTCTAAGGTCATAATTCGAATCCCCAGGAAATCCTGCCACCTTTGACCTGCCGCCTCCTCATTGTCCAATCATAGATGGTAGCCAATGTCCAGTTACTCTTCATGTTCACAGGAACCAGGGGCACACTCTCCAGAATCATCAATCATCCAGCATTCACTCATAGTTTCCAACATGACCCATTCCAGTCTGTAGCTGTTTATCCAGGCCTGTTTTTTTGTTTGCATTCTGGGAATTGTAGTTCCACTTTAAATTCCCCCGCTCACATTCACCAGCATTCATCAAGCAAGGATGACCAGCAGGATATCCACTGTAAACATCTTCTTCTACCGATCCCTTAAATAATGGCTTTTTTAATTATCTGTTGCTACTTCATTCAACAGATTGTGTCTTTTTTGTATTAAACAACCAAGAAGCGTCGCGCCTCTTTGCAGTGGTGCGGCTAAAGCCATCCGCATTTGAACCAAGATTTCTCCTGTTTTCTTTTCAAGTTTGGACCACTTATTTCAAGTGGCATTACCTCATACTGCAGAGCTTATGAGTCACCTCCCTGCAAAATTATAAGGTCTGGTATTTTTAGAAGTGCTTGTGTGCGTCTATGTGCGTGTGTGTGTCAGCGCGCTTCATCTGCAAACGCCCCCACATGCAACATGTCACTCCTCTCCTCACCTCTCTGCACCGCCTTCCCAATGCCCTGAGGATGCTACGCAAAGTCCTTCCAGGGCCCATTACGCAGAGTACATGCTACAGAGCCCTGAAGGAAGCGTTAGCTCCTTGTGACATTTCTTTGTTCGCCAGAGTGTTTTTATTTAAAAGGGCTTGTTGTTAGGGAACCTCCTGACATCAGGTAGAAGATGCAGGGAATCAACTGCAAGCCTTTGCTCACTTTTGTAGCCTCTCTGCCTCTTTAATTAGGCCTTTGGCCCTAACAATCATGACTCACTCACACACCATTAGACCTCAATATTCCAGGACCCCCCCAGAATACCTGGTGATACACCTAGGTGGGAACGACTTGACAAGGATGGTAAGAAGGCAATTATAGAAGGACATGTGTGAGTCACTATTTATTATTTATTTCATTTGTTGTTCGTCCAGACGCTTAGGTATCACAGCAAGGTTACAGACATCTTATGCATTAATTAAACAATGTTACACATCTACCAATAAAATAGCATTTGGCCAGAATGGCTCTAAGAAGCAGAATGGTTCCTTTATCTTTGAGCAGCGTATCACGCTACTGGAGGAACACTGAGTTATGTATGTTGGAAGTGGTGCCCAGGATCAAGTGGCACGGGGCAGACTGCAGGAAAGCAGCGGAAACATCTAGGAGGAAGTTGAAGAAGGCGCTAGAGACATTTTGCGAGAATACTGCTTTAAACTTTAAAAGGCACGGGCTGCCCCAGAACATCTATCAGCAAAGGGTATAGAGGCCTTTACAGATAGCATATTCAAGGCCTTGACAGAGAATGGTTGCGTATGAGGGTACTTTTGGGGGGAACCTGAGCGGCCGGACACCCACTCAGGTGTGGCGACACGTGTCAGAGGCGAGAATGCCATTCGGACATATAAGGGACGCCAGCCAGGAATGGAAGGAAAGGGATTATGGAGAGCCAAACGTCCAGCTTGCAAACGCGAAAGGGGACTTGCCAACAAAGATCAGGGGAAGTGGGCAGGCCACTGCTTGGGAGCAAAGAAGAGCCCTGGAAGACGACGTGGCTGGTGGCAGGTATCACTCACCTTGAACACGAGGTGCCCAGAAGCACACCTTTTAAGTTTTGTGCTTATGATTTCTTTTTTTGTAAATAATAAAGCCTAGGGCCAACATCTTTATTCCACACAACGCGTAGTGCAGCGCAGTTCATTGATTGATTGATATTTTATTTCTATGGCGCTCTTACACAAGTGTTTCAGAGTGTTTCATTCAGGGGTATGATGTGTGGTGGCAGGGCAATAGATATCAGCCCTACTCAGCTTATGATCGCCTGTATGCTCGCAATATCCTCTTTATCTTCAGGTATTTATTTTCATCTTGGAGAGAGGAGATATGGAGCCAGAGGATGCGAGTCTTCCTTTATGCTGACATAGTTGGCCAAAGTGTGTGATGCTGGGTATATGCTTAATCTCTCTGCACCCAAGTCTCCCTATCTCCCCACATGTATGAGTGATTGGACGCATGGGATCTGAACACCTACAATGGAATTTACTTATATGTCATCTGTGCTACTGTTCTATGAATGCTGAAGCGTGGGCTGCCAACAGACTGTGAGGGGTTGACCGACTGTTGCCAAACCACCGAATCTCGATTCGGAGGCAGTTGTGCAAAGGCAGTCTGTTTCGGTTACAGCAATAGAGACAAATACACATTAGTCAATGGGGGTCATTACGAGGTAGGTGGTAAGGGATTACCGGCACCGGTAAGGGCACCGGTGCCGGTAATCCCTTACCACCCTATTCAGAGGTCCCTTAGCGGGTCCCTTCCCTAACGCCTGGTTTTACCAGGCGTTAGGGAAGGGACACTTTTTACCAGGCGTTAGGGAAGGGACCCGTTAAGGGACTTCAGAGCTAATAACGGGCCCACTAATAGCGGGCCCGTTATTAGCTCCATCCCTATTCCCATTGAGCGCTATGGGGGCTCAAATGGGAATGGGGATTGATTCCCGGAATGGGGACTTACCGGTTTCTCCAACCTCGTAATGACCCCCAATGAGTGAGCCAGAGTCCCTTAAATATCATGGGAACCATGAGAATCTGGCTTGCCAACCCCAAACAACGAGTTAATATATAGTAAAAATGTTCATCCATACAATACAACTCCATGGGCTTCATTACAAGTTTTCCGGTCCGGAAATCACGGTGCAGTTAAGCTCATCGGCCACTACGGGTTTGCCTGACTGAGCCGCTGTGCCCGGCAGGTCAGTTCTTGCCGGGCACAGTGGTCACGGCAGGGAAAACCATCACGGAAGCACCGACAGGGTTACCGCCGGACTCGTAATGGGACCCCATGTCTCTATACCTCCTAAAATCCGCCCACCCTCCTCCCCAGGTTCTGTCCTTCTTCTCACTCTTAGTCCTATCTCACTTATTCTCGCCCAACTCTTCCTGCCCTGGGCTGGCACATATCTGCACTCATACAAAGAAAACGGTCCATCCCTAATTTACGGCAGCAATTGAACCCAACCACTTCAACAGATTTAACTAATCCCAGCTAACCTACTGCCATACTCAGAAAATCCCCACTTTAAGAACCTCGGTTGCACTTCTTGTTTCTGCCACCCTAATCCCCCGCTCCACGAGGCAGTGCTCCTTGCTCATACTGGACACAAGGACATCTTTACGGTGACTATTATTTTTATTATTTTGGGCCATGCCAAATAAGCCACTTATGATAACCAGTCAATTTCCTCCTCCGTTTCCCTCCTCCTTTCATCCTTCGTGCTTTTAACATTTGCGTGGTAGGCTTTCTCGCTCTACCACCTCTTCTACAGATAATATCACTCGACATTGCTTTTAATAGAGCCCTTCTCGGGTCATAACCCGGTCATGATTTGCCCACATGTCTAAGCCACACATACACTGCCTGACCTCCTCTCATTTGACTAACATTGTAGTAAGTGACCCCATCTCATTCTGCCCTAAGGATTGCATCTAAACAGCTCATGGTCACAGATCTGCATCCATTACCTGTTTCTGCAAATAAGGGGTAAGGAAGATCATTACTATCTGACATTGGCATATGTGTTACCTATTTGTCCCCCTGTGCCTTATACTTGCACCCTGCAAGCGTTGAGTTAATCCTCCTTTAGATGTCGTTCTGCCTAGCCTTCTCTCCCCTCTCCACAATGGGTGCTCCGCTTCGCAACTATGTGTCCCCAACTTGCTTTAAGGCATTCAATGGTTTGATGCATTTATGAAACACTGTCTTTGTGATGAAGCAACTTCTGGGGCACCAGTGGTCCAGGGATGAATATCGGTTTCTAAACCATCAATCAGCCCCACACCTCTAGTACACCAGAAGGGATCTGACCAGATTGGAATACAAGTGAATTATAAGCTCTCCTTGTCCAATTATGGTAATGTGGACGGAGCGGCTGGCTTATCTCCGCAATGTCGTGGATATTTGGTTAGTTGCAACACAGCGAAAAATGCAATTATTACCCAAGGATAAAAGGGACTGTCCAGTCAAGGTTGTATAACAATATATACTTTATTATTACTACAACAGACTGTTCTAGCACACTACAAATACGACACACCCTACAAAGGAAAACAGAGAACAGAGAGTTTCACAAAGGACAGGGATGCACTCTGGGTACTGACAGGAGGGTAGTTGGTAAAGTAATCAGTCTTACTGTTCAAGGTTATTCGGTTCCAGCACCAAAGGGGCAAAGGATTGGAGAAGGACCAGGGGGGCAGAACCTCAATGTACCTGGTCCTGAAGAAGTTCTTGGTGCTCGACAGCGTTGAGGCAGTTTCAGGGCGAGACAGAGTTAGTAGTGGGAGACAGCTGAGGATACCAGGCGGAGGCAGTTCGGCAAAGTGAGGCTGGATGGACGTCTGCAGGCTGTCCAGCGCGGCGGCTTGAGGACAAGAATCGTTCTCTGTGTGCTGGTTGGCAGATCTGGAATGCTGGTTGAGGCGGATCGGACAGCTGTTGTGACTGCGGCATAATAACAGTTAGCGGTGCTGCCGGATGCGGTTCGAGGACTCGACTGGCTCGAAAATGTCCTTAATAAATTGATGCTGGATGATGCTTTTGTGGCACTTTTCCTAGATTCTTTGCAGGGCTCATATCGTCCTTTCAAAGCAGATAGCCCAAAGCTGAGGAGAGTGATTTCAGGCAATGGCCTCGTCCTTTGTCCAGAGACTCTCTGGCACTTCCCACGTAGGAAGCTTGTTGGTAGAACATAGCAGGGCACTCTGTGTGCTGGCTGGGTACCGATTCGGGAGCTGCTGGATGGGTCTACTGAGTCCGGCGTCTACCTTTGTTCCCTGGGAGATGTTTAGGGGAGGGTTCTTGTTTCCCTCCTGAAACACCTGTCCTTCTTTCACTGGCGGAAGATGTAAGGTAGATTGGACCTTCATCCCAGGTCCAAATAAGTCCTTCTTCTGACTCCTTTCGAAGTCGTTGGACGATCTGCTAAGTGAGGGGTTCAGCCCTCCTTTAAAGCCAAATAGGCCCCAGTGATTGCTGCAGGCTAATCCCACTTTAATGAACCAATCCTGGGTCCCCACCAAAGGTTTTCTGATATGCATGAGGTCAGGACCAGAGTGCTCTACAACAGGACAGACAAGGAGTGACAACATATCCACCTATCTTCCTGTCTGTTGTAGATCAAAGCGTCTCTCTGGTTAACTGAGCACTCTGTGACTCTTGATTAAAACGCAGGTTTCTCTTGAAGTATGTGGCGAGTGCAGACTTCTTGTCTCCGCCAAATCACACTTCTCTTTAATGAAAGGGGTTTGCTCGGCAGGGACACCTGCGATAACTGCTGGATCCAGGCAGGCCATTCACTGCCTTTCATACAGAGAGATGGGAACTAGCTTCAAGTTGATACATTCCATACCAAAGGGGTGTTAGCCCGACCTTTCCTGTTGTCTGTCCGGCAACCAAGCATCTCCTCTAGGCTTTCTTCAATTAGCTCGTTAGTATGCACTGCCACTAGCCGGATTAGACAAAATGAATGCAGATCCATGGAGCCTTTGATATTTGAATTAGGCTATCTATGGATGGAGGAAGGTGTGCCTTCCCCCTACTTGAGACACTTTGATGTACCCGAGGCTGTCACATTCCAGCTGAATATGACAGGGGAAAGCAGCGCCTTTAGGCCGTGTCTTCCCGGAGTACACGTGACTATGCGTTTTGTGCGGGAAGCAGATGAAATGTGCGTGAATGGCCTCGCACATTTCTCAGAGGCTGATCTCCCATCATTCATTTTTATTACTAAAAAAATCAAAAAGCCGAGGCGAGTGCACTCTCGCTGTGTGGATGGTTGAATTCCTCACAGTATTCACACTCACTCACCTATCTCAGCAGCCCCAAAATGTAGCAGTGGGACTACGTATTGGCATATTTATATATTTATTTATTTGATTATTTATTTATTTATTTGCAGGGAGGTACAATGCTCTTTTGATAAAAAAAAGAGCGTATAATAGATAAGAAATCAGATTTGATGATAAGCAGGGAGCGTCTTACAATAGGGTGAGTTGGAGTGACATTGTGACCAGTTTGTGGAGGGGAGTATATGGAACAGTCACCAGGAACATGGGTGGACTTACATAGATCAAGCCCCATTAGCCATTTTTAGTGTAGGTAGGAGGTACCGGCAGCTGGGTTAACGATGCATAAACAAGGTCATACCTCCGCTGACTGCACATCTCCACACTGGCAGGATGTAAGAGACAGGGTCCTTCTGTCTCGGGAGGATAGCTCAGGGGCAACGTGCACACCTTGGCAGCGACACTGAGCACCACAGGTTCGATCCCCAGGTCCGCTCTTACAAACCTATGGGTATTAAGTGCATTATAAATAACCTATCATATCATATCAAGGTACTAGGGCATATTCATAAATGTCCGAGGGGCACAGAAGAAGAAAAAACAGGATATCCTCCTAAAAGAGAACTCCGGACATTCCGCTATGGCCTTCTGATTGTGCACCGATATAGAGGGGAGTAGCTTCTCCATCTGGTGCCTAGGCAAGGAACTCCCACCCTATAAATATGAGGATGGAATGCCCATGTTGGTCCCTTCCAAAAACCGGCTTGCTCTCCTTTCAGGAAAACAGGCAGATGCTACGTCCTCTGTAGTGATGGCCAGTGCCAAAAGGTATCTAGCCTCATAGTGGGGCCTATACAAATGATCCCACTCACTCACTAACTCATTCTATGAAGTCACACAATAGCCACCTGGGCACTTCTTTTCGTAATAGCACATGTCAATAAAACCTGTCAAGCCCTAAAACACTTTTTATGGTCCCTGTCAGCTTGAGCCTACCCTTATGATGTGGCAGTTTCACTCCCTTCATACTCCTTTCTGT
The DNA here is from genome assembly GCF_040938575.1 of Ambystoma mexicanum. NCBI lineage: Eukaryota > Metazoa > Chordata > Amphibia > Caudata > Ambystomatidae > Ambystoma > Ambystoma mexicanum. The sequence goes on along the minus strand of NC_090922.1, from coordinate 1,423,295,668 downwards.
GCTCTGGCAAATCATGCACGTGGATTCCGCGCGTCACCTATCCAACCCTTTCGGTCAACAGTCGTAGCAGCACTTCCTCTTTCCATTGCAGCATCTTCTCACTATCTTTCTCATTTAAACTTTGCTCCCAAAGAAGGTTCTCCAATTAGCGCAACATCTGAACCCTTCCCACCCATCACAGAAATAACGAATTCTCAAACGTTGCAGGACACCACCAACACAACCTTGGGTATGAATTTAGCAATATGTCTTTTACCCTCAAATTGGATCTCCGAAGCCCAAATACTATGTATGGAACAGCAACAGCCTGAACCTCGGTTTTTGCCACCACTCCCAAGGGGGACTGTGAGGAATTTGACCATCCGCACGGTGGGTGTGCGCTCGCCTGTTTAAAAAAAAAAGAAGTGGAATGATGGTAGATGAACCTCCGGAAAGTGTGTGGGCTTAATCCGCTCACATTTCCCTATGCTCACTGCATGACATACACGTAGACCCACGTACTGTGGGTGGACAAAACCTACAGGCACAGTCCTCCCTGTCATGTTTACTAGGGATCTGACAGGAGTAAATGATGCATTTTAGAAGGGGGAGGATGCAAACCTTCCTCCGGCAATGGTCAGCCTAATTAACAATCAAAGGCTGCATGGATCCGCCCTGTCCTTTTCTATAAGCATTGCAGAATGGTGGCATCAATTAACATATTTAGCATACTAATAGAGTATGCTTCAAACAGGCCTACATAGGGTCTAGCTACAGAGGTGAACAAAGGAGATGGGAAACTCCAACAACCTCTGATATGCACTGTGTCAACCTGAAGCCAGCTGCCGCCCTTAGCATCAATGGAAAGTGGAAATGTCATGTCTGTGAATGCATGGATTACAGTAGTCATCTCCACAGGGAAACCCCATGCAGAAGGTAGGATTATGTGATTTGACAGAGATAGAAAGTCTGTTCTCGCAACAGCTTCAAGGGAGACCAGCAGCCTTAATCAGGAACCACCAAGAGCTTCATTAACTAGCGATACCCTTTGATCCACAACAGACAGGAAGATGCGTGGGACTTAGTATTACATGTTTTCACCCATTTACCTTTTCTGTTACACAACACTCTGGTTATGACCTCATGCATACAGGAGATTGTTGGTGGGGACCCAGGATTGGTTCATTAAGGTAGGCACAGCCTACATTAATCACTGTGGCCCATTTAGCTTTAAAAGAGGGCTTAGCCCTTCTTTTGGGCAGATCATCTGAACACTTCGCAAGGAGTAACACAAAATAACTCATTTGGACCCTGTCTGAAGGTACAGTCTTCCTTAGCGCTTCTGCCATTGAAGGAAGGCCAGGATTTCCAAAGAGAGAAGCAAGATCCCTCCCCTAAACATCTTCCAGGGAACAGAGGGAGATACTAAATCCAGAGGACCAACTAGCATCTCCAGAACTGGTACCCATCCAGCACACAGCGTGCCCTGCTAGGCTCTGCAAGCAAGCTTCCTAGGTGGGAAGTGCGAGAGGGTGTCTGAACCATACCAAGCAAAGGCTGTTGACTGCAACAGTCTCCTCAGCTTTGGGCCATCTTCCATAAAGGATGACACATGCTCAGTGAGGAAGCTAGGAGGAGTGCATCGACAAGCATTTCCAAGCCATTCTAACCCCTCAAGCTGCAACCCACTGCATTGCTGGCTGTTGTCATGCCGCAGTCGCTAACGTCGTCTGAGACGCCTCGAGCAGTGCTTCAGACTCACTAGCTAGCAAGGAGAAAATGATTCCTGAGCCTCAGCCCCCATGTAGGCCAGCCGTCTGTCCTGCCTCGCTCACCAAACTGCCTGCTGCCTGATACCCGCAGCTGTCACCTATCTTGAACTCTGTTGCAGGAGATTGAAAACATCCTGAAACCGACTTGACCCTGTGGAGCACCAAGAACTTCTACAAGGACAAAGGACATTGTGGTTCTGTCCCCTGGTCTTTATATTCATCCCTGGTCCACTGGTGCCCTAGAAGTTGATTTGTCACAGGGACACCACCACTAGTCACACACCAAACCTCCAATGGGCACACCAACTGTCCCTCTCAGGTCGTAGGTTCCATTTCTCACTATAGTTCTTTCATTGTCTCCACCCCATCCTCTCCTCCGCTCCCAAATGTGAAAGTTATTAGGCACATCGCTATAACCGGCCAACATGTGGGTCCAAACCTAAAATATAGCCCAAGGCAAACCTATGAATTGTGGGATCAGCCTACAGCTGGATGCTGTATCTGGAATCCCCCTCCCCTCCCTGGTTGGGAGGACCAAGCATGAGTGTATAGAGTACCGGGAGATAGATGTCTAATTCCATTGACTGGGCTAGCCTAAGCACTGGTCTCCATTTAGCTCCAGTTTTATATATAGTTTCCCATATAACCATAGGCAACAGAATGCATTTGGTCATGCTGGAATAGACCAACACTTTCTTATTTATATTAACATAGAATAATGCAGGTAATACTGGTTCTGAAAGGGAGGTCTGCTATTCAGAACCCCCTTTCATAATTGTTCCATGCCAATATCATAGTACAAAGATGTGAGTCTCCTGACATCTGCAGCTCCGACTCTGCAGTGACACAGAGCAGGTAAAAAGGTCCATGGGCGTCACTGACAGCTACTGGGACCCAAATGTCCCTGTATGCATGGCTTTTTAATCTCTTCCACCACAGATCTAAATTATAATAATCGTATGCCTTAGTCAATCTGATGGCATGCAAATCTTTAAATATAAGCAATGGCTGGTTGTGTCATGTTCACTGCTAAGAGCACACAATTATACTGCCATATAAAGTGATATCACACCAGTTTCATCTCTATGAGTAGGACTCGGCTGCAACAGGACTGCTGTTCATTAGTGTTTGGTCTGACTGTCCCCGCTACACCCATGTGGAGCAAAAGCCAGGATGATGCCTCTTTAATTCCAAAAGGAAAGGTAACAACTTCCCCCAGGCATAGGAAAATACCTCAAGAGGTCTCCTGAGATCTGTTGCTTCAGAAACAGTGTGGTCATGATAAACCCCCTCTCATACCAGGGTACTGTCTACTGGGGTCCCTTTGGAGCCAGTAAGCATGGGACGGTGTTAGAGTTAGAAACTTGAAGACATAGGTAGGCCAGCAGAAGATTCCCACCATCATGATTTTTGTTCAGGATCTCTATCTTTTCCTTTCCCCTCCACTGCCTGAAAGCAAAGTACTCAGAGTGTGGTTTTATAAAGCACATGGCAAGGATCCTATCCCTTACAGCAGGCTTGCTTCAGACCAATCTCGTTTGACATTTTGCCTTCAAAAGTAGTGAGCACTGTATCCTTTTTTTGATTCATCTTTGGACCATCAAGAGAACAAGAGGATATACTTTTGGACATCTGTTTTAAGAGCAGTCCTTTCCAAAGTCCTGTGCCATAGACAGGAAGAAGTAAGACATCCCAGGCAGATGAGAGCTCTGCCCCTTAGGCATCTTCAGCGAACAGTGGGGAGGACTGCAGTTGAAGCACATCCTCTATACTTGTAGCACTGGCACCAGGCTCGTCTTCACTGGAGGAATGGATCCTCTATAGGTACAAGCCATGCTCCCTGGGAAGTACAGAAGGAATCATGATCTCCTGGTGCCTCTGGATTGGAACTCCCAGGAACCACTAAACCAAGGAAATTACCACTGGCTCTCCCTGCATCTCCAAACTGTATCATCACTGTTTTAGTCATCTTCGATCGAAGCTGCTGCAAGAGAACTGCCAGATTCCTCTCCAACCTTGATGCTCAACCTCCTCCGCATCTCTGAGTTTCAATCAGTGTCAAAGCTCCACAGCTCTGCATCTGACACCTACTAAGTCTTCTAGCATCTGCAACTGTACACCACTGTCTGGTCATTGGCTTCTTTGAGATCCAAGCTGACACCACTACAGTACCATAACTCTGTGTCGAGCCAGGTGTACCCACTTCTTCGCACCTGAGGCCACCAGGTGCAAGCAAACCAGAAATTGCCTACTGTCCCCAATGGCTTGGACCCGCAAGCTTTCGCTGCATCTGAAAAAAAGTACTGCATCATTGGACCTGGTGCTGCCACTCCCCGACTCGACACCAACCCATCACCGAAAGCACCCAGACTCCAGGTTCAACTTTGAAAAGCCTGACTCAACACTGTTGAGCCCCAAAGACAAGAACATAAGGTACTCTGAAGAGGCCTTGGCACCCTGGTGCACATTTCAGACGATAATGACTTTTAAACCCCCCTTCAGTGCCCCAATGTCCAAATATATTCTTTCCCATTCCCCCATCTCCTGCCCCATCACATTTCTGATCAGCTGGCACCTGCACCGCAGACCGACTATGCTTTGTTCCATTATCTCCAACATCATCTCTTCCTCTTCACTTCTGCTCCCACCACCCTGATCACTTGATTCTTCCCCACACCTCCATGTTGGCCATTGTCCTCTTGTGCATCGCCCCGGTGGCTGCAATCCCCAAGTCACTCTCAGTGACGAGGCACTACTCACTATGCCCTCTGATGGATCAGGGTGCTTCTCACACCCAACTCTCCCAATCCCTCCCCTTTGACCTGTAAACACACCTGCCTAGGCAAGACCGCAACACAACCGCCCAACTGCCCTATACACATCAACTTCAGCACCCTGATCCCATGCTGTTCCCCATCCACCACTGCCTTCCCCCACACATTTCTGACCCAGGGAACAAACAAACACTGCCCCCTACACACACTTTCTCATCATACAAGGTGTGGTGTTTGGAACCCTAGTTGTCATCAAGTCCTACACTCCCAAAATTGTTTTGCTCTTTTCCATGCTGTGGCTTGTTATTGATCCACCGAGAGAACCATTATACACCGGTCCTGCCATGTTCACCCAGTAGTGCTCCAGTCGATAGGATCCATACCCCTCAAATGCAGTCATTTACCATTGCGCTTTGAAACACTTGTGTATAGGTGCGCTATAAATGCCATATCATCATATTAGCAACTTTTGATTGACCCTGCTCTACACTCATGACCATCCAAGGTCTTGATGCCCGCTTGCGAGTTACTGGCGCTATATAAACAAATAAATAAATACATCCCCTAAAACCCTTGCCCATGATCACAATTCTCTGCCTGCCCAACCTGCTTTGATGCGAACCAGGCCAAGCTCGTCCGGCCAATGGACCACACCTCACCTAGCAGGTGCCACCTTCTAGAGCATTCCGCGTTTTATACTACCCTCCCCAAACTTCGGCTGGCCAATCACCATCTGCCATGTGCCTTTGGGCTGACCCACCTCCCCGTGGGAAGACTCGGAGCACTCGGACCCCCAATCACACAGGATGAACATGCCCCTCGATTGGTGCATCCTATTTTCCATAAGAAAGGGGGTGATACTGATGCAGGGGGTGAAGCACAGCTCAGCACCGCTACACGGTTCCTGGAATTTTTGCCATGGTGCAAAGTCACTTTGTACTCCAAAAATTGACTGCACTGACTTTGCACTGCAAAAATACACTTTGCACAGCTCCATGAACCAGGGTGTGTGTTGGCAGTCACTTTGCACCCCGCCAAAAGTTCCATGAATCAGGCCCCGGAGCACCATCAGCAGGAAACAGCTTGGTGCGCACTGGTGAACGAGAGCATAAAATCAGCTGCTAATTTGCATAATCAATGCATTTTAATCAGGGGGCGGAGCTTAATCAGTAATATTGAGGGAGTTCTGAGTTTTTTCCCCAACAGGCTGTGCAGAGCACCCAACTAAAAAGGAGAGCGTGGCGAGTTGGGAACCGGCACGTGATTCCCTAATTTTAATAGAAACTATATATTTGTCTATGACTGCTGTGCCTCAGATCTTCCTATTAACCCTTTAAGTGCCAGGCTATTATGCAAGTCTATGCAAAAATGACGTGCATACTCGGATTTGCAGGATGCTTTTCAGGCATTAGCACTTCCTTTCAGGACTGCTACTCTAGGTTCTCTACTGCTCTACTGCACTCTCACAACCCCGCTGAGACCCCCTCCCCCACCGACCCCACCCTGATCATCCTACGCCCACCTAACAAATATTACAAATATTACAGTATCATGTATTTCAGTTATTCTATGAGGAGAGAACTATGGCTTGCAATTGATGTAGCTATGAGAGAAGCTTCAGTATACAGCATGTGCGCCCTGAAAATGGTAAAAAATAAATAGGATGTACATTGCAAGACTGCACTCTGTTCAACCGTGCATTGGTGACTCTCCTTGTGTGCACATGTTTCCTGATCCTACCGTTTGTAATTCAGAGAGTAGCTAAATTGCCTCCCATCCCATCTTTACTTTTACATCATAGTACATTGCTTTCAATTAAGCTGACTTTGCTAAGCACCAAACCACATGGTAAATCATCTGACAATACAAAAAAAAATACTTCACTCTCAAAGTGCAAAAGGGGCGCAACAGAGAATGTGTATCAGCAAAATGAGTCCAGCTTATTCCAAAAAGTATGTGTAAGAAAAGTAATATTGTCAATCTGTATGCTCCGGTGTCAAATGCAAGGAATTAAAAAAAGACTGCATGGCTTTAATTCAGCAAGCTACACTGATTTGATCAAGTAGGTGAAAAGGCATGCTTACACGTATCATTTAGTTATTGATTGGCATGGCGTGTTCTGATACAGGGGTGCAGGGGCCTGAACGGGCAAGAGAGCGATGGCAACATGTCTCAGTTGCTTGAGGGCCTCCTCCAGAAGTGAGGGCGTGTGCGCATGTGTGAGCTCCCCAAGTCGTAGATTTAAACGAGACATACTGGTTCTCCCTTCGCTGATCAATAAAACAATGATCGTGGCAAGTAATCATAACACCTTCCAGTGACATGAAAAGAGAATAAAAACGCGGGCCCGTTCAGCGTGTAGGGTTACTTGGCCCCCACTAAATGCAATCCCGTTTACGCATGAGGACACCATGCAGAGCAGATCCCCATCCTCTGGGTTATGAACTACTGTGGGGGGTGGGGGGGTTATAATGAGAGGGCCCAGCTGGCAAAGAGTGAAAGTGGCACAGCCTGGATTGTGTACTAGTAGTCTACATCTCAAATAACTTCTGAGTAAGCACATTTTGAAGACCAGTCATCATTACTCACTCAGTTGCATATTTTCTGACACAGTGTTGTCCGAGGGCAGATCCGAGATGTTCTGAGATTGTAGCTCATGCCTTGTTGCCCACCCTAAGCGTAGTTCTCAGAGAAGCGCATCGGTAGGACCATGCGAATGTAGTTAAATTTACTCTTTGGGGCCGCTTACTGTAACCCTCAAGCAAGCCTTCTTAAAATGTCCTTATAGCACCTCGTTGCCTGTGGGCTGTAGTGCGCTTTACAAATGCTTAAATAAATAAATAAATTTAGTCATGGAAGCCATGGCTGGCGAGAGGGAGTATCTCGCGACTTCACATTGGGCCAGCCTGATAGACCTACAGAGCGGGGGTTATAGCCCTTCGAATCTTTGAGTATTACAAAGTGGTCCCATGACATGTCTGACAGCACTTTCCATTCTTGACTTGTTCCTTTCTACCACTACTCACTCTAATTGGTGGTAGAAGCAGAGATGTCTATTCCCACACACCATGTGCATGCCTCGTCTGTTTCTTTGGCTTCCTGTACCCAAAATCTATGTTTTTTTCTGCTATAAGGCCAGATCTGTAGGTAAAAGAATGCAAACAGAAATTCAGGACAGGATGGGCTGCTCAGACCTGACATTGGACACATTTAGTTGTCCGCAGTAGTTAATTTAATTTTTCAGGAGTACAGGGATGAGTAGTGACTGAAACTCCTACTCAGCCCCATGATACTACTAAAGCAGCAGTGATCCCAATCATTAAGGTAAAACAGAAGCAACATAAATGGTATACTTCCTTTGCCTCTTAGGGTAGGGTAGGGTAGGGCAGGCCCAGGGCATCCGATACTCTTCCGAAGAAGGGCAGTAAGATGTTCAAGCATCCAAACAACCATAGTACTGTGGCAACAGAAAAAATACTCTTTAAACTAAAAATGCACATAACTAATAAAAACACTATTCATACCCTTCCCAGGTGGCGACATTTTTTTCAATGTGGGGAGGCAACAAGGAGCCTTTCCCTGTTGCCTGCCCCTTAACCCCCAAACTGAACGAAGCCTCTCCCCCACACCATCCCTCACCGCCGCACTTACCTGCGGGACCAGAGGTTTCAGCTCCAGTCCGCCACACCTCCTGTCTTGGCCACCGCCATAGAAATGGCATCTGCCATCTTTTTTTCTTTTTTTGTACCCTCGGGAGATTGGCTGCGCAAGCAGCACGAATCTGCCGAGGAGAGTAAAACAAAGTAATTCGCACCACAAATGGCTTTCACACATCAGCGGGGGAAGTGGGCATGGGCAGTAACGACCCACAGTCTGAGCGCGGGCCTAATACGGCTCTGATTGGTGGGCTGATCAGTGCCATGTCCGCCCCCCACTGGGGCATGAAAGCCATTATAACCCTCCTTCGTAAAAAAAAGACACAGAGATGTAAACTTTAGAATAACAGTGGGCACTCTGCAACAGAAGACAGGGGGATACCCAGGCAATAACTTCAGCAGCAATATTCAAGCTCAATATGAATGCGTTTAAAAAGGTAGGGTGGCCTTAACTATCACAAGGACCCTTTAATGGAGCCCACAGAAACAAAACCACTTTAGATACCTTATATGTCCGAGAATCGATCTGTCAGTCTTGGAGATTGGAGGCAGCGATTAGTTGTCGGGTTGGTGAGTAGGCCAACTGGGCTGCAATGGTACTTGGAATGTAGAAGCTTGGGACAGGCGTGCAGTGTCTTTGTTGGCCTAGTGCATTAGCAGCTTGAGACGTGAAATAGGACCCAAAGCCGTTCCTTTATCCCTTGGTTTCCGTGAGACCCAGCACAGGGTCTAAAAAGGATATGGTGAGCTCTTCTTCTGCCCTTCCCATCAAGGAAGGTTTTCAAGGCAATCTTGCAGGCTGCCTCTTCCAGTAAACAGAGCCCTGGTTACCAGTGTCTTGGTAGGCAGGCCTTGTTTCAATGACAGATCACTCTTAACTAACCTCTGGGATGGGTGAGGTAAAGGGCTTGCTCCTTCCCTGAAATCCTTTATCTTCACCTCCATTGAAAAGGACTTTGGGCCAGACTGTGCCCCCGTATTCCATGTTAATTCCTTCTTCTTTTATAGTGAAAAAATTATTCAATTAAAGGTCTGGTCTCACCCCCCTTAATAGTCACGCTGCCACAGCAGATTGATCAATTTCCAGCCTTCTGTAAGTGTCCAATCTTGGTTGCTGTGACACGTCTTTTGCCTGGTAATGTCAGTTTCAGAGATCTTTGTCTGTGGGAAGTGGGAAGCGGGCACAGGAATTGAGAGTCACCTGGGAGATTCCAAGATGGTGGGACCCTTCTCTGCTGGCTACCGTAACACTACACGGCTCATGTCTTCCCTGCATCAAAGACTACAGCAATCACCAGCTACATTTCCTTTCCAAAGGCAGAGACTGCCAACTCGCCTCACTGTGGACAGATCCTGTACTCCTGGAAAGTGGCAAGCTTTCCTAGAGAGAACAAAGGAGACTTCCACGACTGCACTCAAATGGTTTCTTTTGGGTGAAACTCAGTCGAAAATATCTAACATACACAGGCCCTGTGAGAGGAATGGGTCTAGGAACCAGGTTGACAATAAAAGCCAGCAAAACATTTAGGCCAGTATAACTGCATCCTTCCTCTGACCACCATATCAAAGTAGGCATGGTTTATGTTCATTTTAAATCCAATCGCCATCAGGCTTAGGGGACGTACAGTTATACTGAAGACTGTTTTATTCTTTTACTTTTAAAGAGATTCTTGGTTTTACTGCCAAAAAGCCAATGTGATCATTAGAATACCTTGTGTTCTACACATGGCAGCTAGGAACTCTCCTAGAAGCATCTTCTTGAAGTAGTCATGGATGTTCCCTCCGCTTCCTAGACTTATTCAACTTTTGTGCCACATTTGGCAACCAAAATTGAGTTTACACGTTTTAGCGAACACATTGGCAGTGGCACTTCTGGAAGTGTCACCCCACAGTAGCAGAGCTAGGTGAGTGCCAAAGGGGGCCGGCCATTTCATGCAACCCCCTGGGCCAACCAAGTGTCCCGGTGCGCTCTCTTGCTGCGCGTGCAGCTGCACTTGTAGTTAGGGGCAGACTCAAACTGGCCTATGGGGCAATAGGTCCATGGCCGAACCAAAAACTCAAAATGCTTGTGTGGGTGAGTTTTCTGGGTCCAGGAGGGATAGTTTTTTGGCCAATATGGGCCAGTTTGATGGGTTACTTCACTATATGGCTAATAGTTTTGACCAGTGTTGGTGAATAAATATTCTTTAAAATGCACAATTTGCATAACATTTTATTAAAAACTCCCCCTTGGGTACTTTTCAAACAGTGTCACAAAAAGAATGAATTCCTATTAGCAACTGTGGGCAACTTTTTCGCTGGTGCTCGAGACAATTTTATGCTCCATTCCGACCGTGGTTAGGGGATAGAAAGTCACATTCTTGTGCGGGAATAGGAAGGCAAGGCTGTAGCCTGATCACGTACTGTGCCTGAGAAGCTGATACCGAAAGCCGACTAGTGAACTGGAGGGAAGATGACACTAAAACCGAATACAAATGTAAGTTTGAAAACTAAAACTGCGTCATGTTAATGCAAAATAAGTGTTGTGTGTGTGTTTTTGAGCCTTGTAGTGTCCTTTTAAGTTAACACGCATGGCAGAGTGACGTAACTTTGTCGTGCGTGGATGACAATGAAAGGGGTCAGTCACGTGGGCTTGAGAGAGAGCACGTGTGGAGCCCAGACGAGATGCAGAGCTCACAAGTCTTTTGTCTGCAGAGGTTGGGTTCACAGTGTGCAGGAATGCTTCTACTAATGGGCCACTTACCGCATTGGCAACGCAGTGGTAGTCCATGCTGACACAGACAAGCTGGGCCATGCGGCGGTGAGAGAAGAGCAACGGCTCGTAATACGACTTTCCCTCATACCGTGGCGCTGGCGCGTACAGCGTGTTCGGCTGGCATTTTTGCCGCACATGGTGCGGGATGTTCCGTCTCCATAAAGGAGTGCTGGTGCGCCTCCCATGCCCAATTTTTGGAAATCCCATGGGCAAAGCGCTCTGGACTACATTCTGGAGGTTTGGAATCCTCCATCTAGATAAGGAAGTTGAGAGATCATGGACTGGGAAGCAGGAAGGAGGCGCACATGGTTTTGGTGTCTCTCTCTCTCACTCACCATTCGTAATCCCAGTGGTGCTGAACATTCTGGTGGGTTTTTGTCTGTTCTGCCTCAGACTCCAACGTGGGTGGCAGCCCCAAACAAGGAAGTGGTGGTTGTGCACTCATCAACATGGCAGACTAGTTTCAAGCAAGTGGAGGTCCTGCTGGACTTCCACCAGCTGTGCAAGGGGGCACCCGAGTCCCACGCCAACAGGGTGTGTTGGCCCCTATGCCTGAGTTTGACGTCTCTGGCGCTCCATCGAGCCTAGGGCCATGCTGGACATCCTGGATTGATCACATGGACATATATTTCAAGGCCACGGGAGAGCCTTATGAAGAAAGTGAGGAGGCAACTCTTTTGTACTCGGTTGGCTCAGCAGTATATCAACTGTTTCAGTTGTTAGAGCCTGTGGATGCGTCCTATGCTGCGGGAAAAGATGCACTGCACAAACATTGCATACCCCTAGCAAATGTGGACTAAGAGATGTTCATCATGTGACGTGCTCGGCAAAAGGACGAGTCTCTGGACACCTCCAGCTAGTGGCAATATCATGTGTGTGGGACAATGAACAGGCCATGAATCTGAACCAGCTCATTTATGGTTGAATGTCGGGGAGACTCCGACACCAAGTCGTTCGGGAGCATGGCCTCATGCTGCCCTGCATCCTGGAGCTGGGATGATCACATGTGGTGGCAGAGACGTGGCATCAAGAATGTACGCAGCAATGCACCCTGCCAGGTCAGAAGTGGTGTGTGCTGTTGGCCATGGCCAAGTGGCAAGAGGGGCCCGTTGGCCCACTGCGCAGAAGAGGGACAGGAACAGCCTGGGGCCTGAGTTGTGCATGAAGTGTGGGTATGATTTGCCACACCCTGAGAGTGACCGGCAAAAGGGAAGGCTTGTTTGACAGTGTGGCACAATGGGCCATTATGCCCGCATGTTCAGGGCTCTGTTGCTGGTGGTTGTTCAGAGCGGACCCATTCGGGCTGGTTTCTTCTGACAACCATGTCCGACTAATGTGCCACTCGTACATCAGGAAGAGGACAGAGCCACACAGGACCCAGAGAAACAGAAGGATGATGAAAACATGTTCTTCATCTCAAGTGTGAGTGTCCTGAAGGCGAGGGGTGGAGGCACCCGAAGTGTATGGTATGGGTGGATGGGTCACTTGTACTGTTGTTGGTAGACACAGGTGCCTCAGTCAATGTCATGGCTAGTGTGCACTATGAGGCACAGCTCAAGAGGGTGTTGGTACTGTTGGGTGTCCTGACCCACGTTTAAGCTATCATGCCACAACATTTGGTGCTGTGGGCTTAGAAAATTCAAGATGGCGGAAAACCCACATGTGCGCCGAAATCCAGGAAAGCTGCGCAGTTTGTGCGCACACCGAAATGGTTGCCTCACTTGCCACCCACCAGTGCGAGAACGAAAGGCCGGGTTGCCATGAGGGAAATGGGTTGCCAAAGGAAAAACAGTAGCGCCGGTTAGCTTCAAAGCGCTTTAAAATCACCATTGGACTACCCGCACAGTAGTCTGAAACCATTGGGAATGGCAATGCTGATTGCCAAATGCAACCTAGAATTGTAGGGAATTCATTTTCTTAAATCCCAAAAATGGGTGCAGTACCAGTACTCACCACTATCCAAAAGCCGGCAGTTTAAAACCACCCTGTGTTTCTCTGAAGGCAGGCTCAAACTGTTTATTTTAAACATTGCAACACATCTAAAAACTCACTGGACACCAGCAGACATTTGGTAGAATGGAGTGTTGTGTGCCTACAAAATCTGGGAAATGAAGAGCCCAAAACAATGCTTATAACAAAACTGCTATGGAGTCAGCAGTTTAAGTTGCACTGGATTTAAAGACACTAAAATCGAAAATGTTTAGATTAAATGAGTGACCTATGTTTGGTGTCACATGCCTTTGTAACTGTTTAAATGTCATAGTTTTAAACTTAGAATCAGCCTTCTAGCTGCATATGTGAAAATGTTTAGTTTTATTTGAATGCAGAAACTGGGGAACAGAAATGACAGCTTAAAGAGATTCCAATTTGCCTGGCAACTACCCCCATCAGGAGTGAAACTTGAGTCACAGCTGTGTTCCCAGGCCTAGCTGCCCTTTTGCTGCTCACACTAAGGATATGCCATCTATCTGATAATTGAATTACTTGTGCTCTACACCCATTTTAAAAACACATAAAAGCAGACAGACAGGACAGATAGGGACTTTCAAATCCATTTGCAGCTGGAAGCTCTGCCGGGAAAATCCATACTTTACCTCCATCAATCTCCAGAGAAAGCTGTGCAGAAAGATCCAGACTTTAAATCCCTCAATCTTCAGAATCCAGAGAGAGAGCAGACCCAGATCACTGTGAAGTGCAGAGACCAGAGTCCCGTCTAAAACCTGACCAGATCCATGGCGAGGCCCATTTCACTCAAGAATATAGTGTGAGTACCTAGAAAACTGTGCAGAACCAATCTCCTAGTTAAAATAATATAATTCAATCTAGTTTAATCTAAGTAGAACTGTCTCCTAACTGTCACCTGTCATTTGCAAAGCTGTCACCTGTCATTTTCTAGTTGCAAGCTGCACTTGTCTTTTTGAACTTTAAAATTTCAAATCTGAAAAACGACCTTTATTTAATCGCTCATATCTCCGTGACCGTTTGTGCTAGAGACTTGCAGTAACTTTCATTTTGAAGCTGAGATCCTAGGCTTTCCTAGGACCACAAAACGATAGAGATCGTCCTTGTGGTTCCTCTGTAATAGCGCTCGGCGCATCCGCGAATTTTGCCGCAATTTGCAAATTTCTTCACATGTAAAAAACTGCTGCTGCTTGCCTTCCATTTGCCAGAAATTCGTTTAACCTGCTAACTATCCCTGCCTCATTGCTAGTGTGAGCCTGGACTAATATTAACTAGATACCACTCACCCTGAACCTCTGAAAGGGAATTAAAAGCATTTCCAGCATATTTCTCATCCATTGCTAGCACATATCACAGCATTTGGGCCTGTGTTTTCAAAAACTCCTATCTGTGTTTTAAACTTCTGTTGTCTAAGCTTGGGGGGGATTGAACTGATTTACATTGATTGCATTTCTGAGAACTGTGTGCTTTCCTCCCATTCCCTTGCGTTGCATAAAGAGGGGGGGAGTGGATTGCCAGAGAAAAGTGATTACATTGTTTTGTTGAAATCATATTGAGTATTTTCTGTACTGCATTTCATTCCACATTGCATCCATTTGAAACCATAAAAGTATGTGTGCTACCTTATCCATTTCATGTCAACTCCTTATTGATTATAGAGAAGCGTGTTGGTGCCAGATTCTCCGTTGTTAATCTTTATCATATCAGATTAAGTGTGCTATTCAATTATTAATTTATTATAAAGTGTGATATATATATCTATTGTTTAAATTATCAAATAAACCTTTTAACTTGCAAAACAGAACTACTTCTTGGCTCAGTGGGGTCAGGAGGATTCCAAGAGAGGGGTGTTATATAGGGGTAGTCATCCAGAACGCATGAACTGGACATAAAGACATATCAATAAGGGTTTTCATTCAGTATTCTAGACTAGGCGTTGACTTGGCTGTAGTGCTGAATTGAAACCTCTTACAGTACTCACGTCCGTCACGAAGAAGCATGCCTTAATTTAGATGTCGCTATGCTCGACCTTTGACACAGTTGCCCCCACCAGCAGGATGGGCCGGTCGCCCACGAACATATCGCCTGAAAAAAGTAGCATAATAAACAGACTTCCGTGGCGTACATGGCGGCTATCAGTATTTTAGAGCAACCCAGGTAAGCATCTACTGGATTTGTCTCATTTATTTTGCTCCATACTCGATTTACCGAGTGAGCTTAAATTCTTTTTCCTTCTTGCTCGTGGCCGTCAACTGATGGTTCTGTGTTCCCATCTCTCATTTATTATGCTACTTTTTTCAGGCGATATATTCGTCCCAGCCAATTGGCTTTTCATATTGATCAAGATATACATTCTTTAACGGGCACTTACCCATCAATCTCCAGTGTGGTAAGTTTCGATAGTTATCTTTCTCTTTTTTCCAGTTTATTCCAGGTATTTCCTGGCATACTTTAGTAATTCACTCTTGTTCATGTTCCAATAGGTTTCTCATATTCATTGACCATTTCTAAATACTTATGGTAAGCGTATCGTTATTGGTTACATCATTTTATACCGACCCATATGGTACATTTGACACTCTGGTTTTGGGTTGCTTTGTATTGGTCACTTGACACTGTGCCTGGATCCAGCCATTTTCCTTAGTATCTTTTGTATTGATCCTGCAACTTCTGTCAAAGGTGCCATTTATATATTTATATTTTCTTTTGATGACTATCGGCACCACTACCGATCGGACCACTTTTCTGGCTTGACACTACTATTTTGTACTTATGGCACTGTGCTGGTGCGTGATTTGCATGGGGGCCTTGCGAGGGTGTGTGTGGCATCAACTACGCTTGAAGATGATAGTGTATTGATTACAATTATGCTCATGTACATTTTCCATATCCTTGTTCCTTCTGCGATGTGCCTTTATTGATCCATTACTGCTGTCCTACCCTTCTTACCGGATATGGTATGTCCCTCACTTATTCATTCATTTTTTCATTTTTTCATGTTGGATATGTCCTTTTTTGTGAATGTCTCACCCATCTAGTATAGTGAGTGGGGCTACGGGGAAAACCCCTGCAGCCCCCCCTAGTATGAAAGTGTGTTCGCATGAGAAAGGTGCAAACTTTTGGTAGTTCGCACCTTTCTCATGCAAACTTTCCGGCCGCAGCAAAATCAGCCGCGGTCGGATCACTTAGAATCACAGCCGGACTCTGTCAGGATTTGCATGGACATGCGACTCCCTAACAAGACGATCAAGCAGGAGAGGCACATTACCCCGACAATTGACAACATTATCGCAGAGTTGCAGGGTGCAAGGTTATTCTCTAAGCTGAACTTGAGACCGGGTTACCACCAGGTCATGTTACACCCGGAATCCCGATATATCACAATGTTCATGACACACCGATATTGATACAAGCGCCTCAGTTTCTGTGTGGCTTCAGCCTCTGACGTCTTTCAAAACCTGATACGGGAGCTCCTGGTGCACTTGGAAGGTGTCCTGAACATCAGTGATGATATTCTGGTGTACGCCAAGTCGGAGGTGGAGCACATGACATGGCTGGTGAGGACCCTAGAACGCATTCAGGCTTTGGGTTTGATGCTGCATCAAGAGAAATGCAAGTTCCTTCGAACAAGCATCGAGTTCTTCGGATTCGTGTTCAAAGAAGGAGGTGTGTTCCCGGATTCTCGCAAGTTCAAGGACATCATGCAAGCAAGACCCTCAGAGAATGTAATGGAAATTTGCAGTTTCCTGGAGATGGTCACCTACTGTGGCAGCTTCAAGAACCTCGCCACAAGGTCAGACCCACTGAGGGGCCTGACGAGGAAGGACAAAACCTGGCAATGGGGCCCTCTCGAGCAAACGCCATTCAAGGATGTGAAAGGGGCCCTCACAGCTGATGACACAATGGCGTTCTATGACGCTGCTCTTCCATTGGAAGTCATGGTGGATGCCAGCACGTTTGGTCTGGGAGAAGTCCTCATGCAGACGATGAAAATGGGGAACCAAGCCCATTGTGTATGCAAGTCGCTCTCTGTCAGACACAGAGCAGAGGTACTCCCAAATCGAGCATGAGGCCCTGGCGGGGCTTTGTGGTACTGTGTGCAGGTATTTTTTTGACTCTACATTCTAGGGAGGCCAGTGACGGTCATACAGATCACAAGCGTCTGCTGCCCATCATGGCGGGCAGGTCCTCTAAGCCACTGGAATTGACCGATGGATGCTGGCGTTGATGGAATATGGGGTCTGGCTGGTATACTGCCCAGGAGGGAACCATCTGTCACATCACCCCAAGGACGGAGGAGAGGGTGTGGATGTGTCCTGCATTGAGGAGGCTGAAGAGCATGTGCAGCTCATTGTGGGGTGCACTACCCCAAACTCAATGCCTATACAGGAGTTTACAAAGGGAGAATGACAAATGCTTCAAGATCCTTAGGAGAGCACTGAAGAGGGGGGATTGGAAATCAGTGCTGGAAGTTCTGAGCAAGAGAACCCAGGACGTATGAATAATCTTGCAGCAGTTGTGGAGGGTCCCGGACGAGCTAACATTCACTCACTCAGGGTTACTACTGCGAGGAGACAAAATGGTGGTGCCCACTCACAACATGCAGCAAGTAATCAAGCTAGCATATCATGGTCACCAGGGGAGGGCCAAGACCAGGGCCAGACAACAGCGGTGTTGTTCCCAGACTTGGAGAAGAAAGTGGAGGAGTTTGGGGGGGCCTGTGCTTGGTGTTAGGTGGCCTCCCCTGTGCAGAAGTACCCCTCCATTGAGTTGATGCCTCGAGGAATATGGCCATGGAAGCCGGTACGCGAGGACTTTGGATCCACTGGAAGAGATGTCCACTTCCTACTGGTGGTAGACCAGTGATCTAGATACCCGGAGGTAGGGTTTGTTGACTCAGTGGTGTTTGATGATGTGGCGGTGGCGTTCAACAACATTTTTGCAATCCCTGGTCTCCCACAGACTTTGTGCTCAGATAATGGACCGCCTTTCCAGGGTGAGAGTTTCTGAGGGAGTATGGTGTACACCCCAGTGTGACCTCGTACCAATGGTGAAGTGGAGCGATTTATGAGAACACTCAATAAGGTGTTTAGAATCACCCATGGACAGGGCCAGTGCCTTCGCAGGGCCCTCTACCAGTTCCTTATGGAATATCGACCGACTCCCCACTGCTCGACTGCGGTAGCCCCCCAGGAAGCCATGTTCAGGAGATGGCCCAGGGGCCTGTTGCCAGACGCGAGTGAACGGGAGCCAGCCGTAATTGACAATGCTCAGGTGGAAGAAGAGAGGAGGTTCCAGAATGAGGGCGAAAGCATGAGAAGGGGGCTTCGGCAGCACCTGTTGGCCCTAGGGGATGAATTGATCATAAGGAATAGACATCCCAAGGAAAGCTCTCGATGACGTATGAGCCGAGTCCAGGGACGTGGCTGCGATGAAGGGGTCAATGGTGACACCTCAGATGGGACCGCAACTGTGACCAAAAATGCCCGCTTTTTCAAGAGACTAGGAGAAGGCACACAGCTGGGTTTGTCCCCAGGCAGAGACTGTGCCGAAGAACCGGATGAAGGTGGTGGGGCTTGCAGCACTCAGGTTCCCCTGGATCGAGGGAACGCCGGTGAGGAGAGGCCGAGCTGGGAAGGGAAGGGGACAGGGGGTATCCCCAGCGATCTGGCAGGGGGACACCTGTCCGCCTAAGTGACTATATACTGAACCCCTGAGTAAAGCACCCTACGGATGGTGGAGAGTGTTACTTACCTCTATTGTGGTGTGTTTCATTTGCTTGCCACATGTTTTGAGTGGGTGGTGGTTATTGTTGTATTGGTGTCTGTTATAAAAAAGGAGGAGTTTGGTGACCCTTTCGGTTAGCACACGCGGCGGAGTGACGTAACTCTGTCACATGTGGCTGCCAATAAAAGGGGTCGGTCACGTGGGCTCGAGAGAGAGCACGTATGGAGCCCGAGCCTCACGAGTCTTCTGTCTGCCAAGAGGGCTGGGTGGGGGGGCTCACAGTGCGCAGGGCGGCTCCTACTAAGGGACCACTTACCACAAGCCTGTATGTGTGAGTGCTAGTGACTGTGTGACACACGTGTTTGGCAGGGTTGGGGGAGGTTGTTTGGCTAGCCTTGTGGATGTATCATTCTGGCACTGACCGGACACAGTGGGAGGAGCACAGAGTCTCGAGATCCTGCTCAGGCTCTCCGGCGCACAGCATTCCGGTATTGATCAATGTGGATGCTTTCATGTTTTCAGCTTGCATTTTGTTTAAAGTCCTTTGCACTTTCCCGTGTGCTTCAGTAAAGGAAATGAAAAAATGTCTTTCGACGGCAGAGCGAAAGGTCCCTGTCTGATGTCGTGAATGTTATTTTTGAAATCTAACGGGCGCAGCTATTCAAGGCTGTGGCATGGCCTCGAACAAGCCTTTGAAGAAAGCAAACCTCATTCCCGAACTTTGTTTTGTAGGGGTTTCTTGCCCTTACATTCCGTGCATTCTTGCTGCCTGTTTCCTTTAATGTATGCATGTGCACTCAGGCGTCTTCTCCCTAAAGCCACTGACACCTTGAGGATATTTGAAGCTGCACATTTTTGAAAGCCAGTGTTGCACAATCAAACGTTGTGCCTGTGTCTTTGAGCAAGCGTGCAGTTATGCGTGTAAGCATATTATTTGGTCTGGGTTTGGTAAATGTACTTTTTCAAAAATGTGTTAGGGCCAAATAGACACCTTTTTTAGTAATATATTTGACCTGTAAATCTGCCCCGAGTGGATGTTAGGACTGTGGCAAATGCAGCCTGCACAGTGGCGGGCCCAGACTCTTCTGACTGGGGTGGTCCAAGTGGGGCACTGCCTTATGCAGGGGTATCTGACGAGGGTGGCCCAAGTGGGGCACTGACTTATGCAGGGGTATCTGACGGGGGTGGCCCAAGTGGGGCACTGACTTATGCAGGGGTATCTGACTGGGGTGGCCAAGTGGGGGAACTGACTTATGCAGGGGTATCTGACTTGGATGGCCAAGTGGGGAACTGACCTATGCAGGGGTATCTGACTGGGGTGGCCAAGTGGGGAACTGACTTATGCAGGGGTATCTGACTGGGGTGGCCCAAGTGGGGCACTGACTTATGCAGGGGTATCTGACTGGGGTGGCCAAGTGGGGAACTGACTTATGCAGGGGTATCTGACTGGGGTGGCCAAGTGGGGAACTGACTTATGCAGGGGTATCTGACTGGGGTGGCCAAGTCGGGAACTGACTTATGCAGGGGTATCTGACTGGGGTGGCCCAAGTGGGGCACTGACTAATGCAGGGGTATCTGACTGGGGTGGCCAAGTGGGGAACTGACTTATGCAGGGGTATCTGACTGGGGTGGCCAAGTGGGGCACTGACCTATGCAGGGATATCTGACTGGGGTGGCCCAAGTGGGGCACTGCCTTATGCAGGGGTATCTGACTGGGGTGGCCAAGTGGGGCACTGACTTATGCAGGGGTATCTGACTGGGGTGGCCCAAGTGGGGAACTGACTTATGCAGGGGTATCTGACTGGGGTGGCCCAAGTGGGGAACTGACTTATGCAGGGCTGGCATGAAGTACGAGCTCACACGCACACTAAGTCCCACCAGATGATGATCATAGTTTAGGATAACGGGGTGGCAAGTGGGGTGGCCAATCAGATTCCAGGCGTAGCACGTGCCACCCCAGGCCACTCCTACGATCCTGTAACTCATGGCACATGGCTAATGAGCACCTGCACTTGAAATACAAACCATTATTGCACCCTTAAATGAATCAGGCTCGTTATTTTGTTTATAAAACGTTGCGGTTCTCTCCGATTTTAAAGAAACTTTAAACATGTTCTCATGAGGACCATTGTGTGTGTGTCTCGGGAGGATAGCTCAGGGGCAACACGTTGCCTTGGAAGCAAACCACTGCAGAGGAACACAAGCTCGATTCCTGGGTCTGCGCTTAGAAACCTCTGGGTTGCGCTTAGAAACCTCTGGGTATTAAGCACATTATAAATAACCAATTAGACATGTAACTTTTGCTGTTATGATCCCGTATTTGCACAAAGCGCTGGGGGGGGGACTACTTTACACTACCCTTGGCACTCATATATTTGAACAGTGGAGCGCTTCATGGCCTTTTTAGGGATAATCAAGTAATTTCTAGCCTGAATAACTTTGCTTGCCAAACCCAGAACAGAGGTTTACGAATACCTGGAGATTTTCATAATCGATAAAATTGCTGTAGCCCACTTATTGAACATACATGAATTTGCATACTGCGCAATTCTCTCTGGTACATCCCTTCCGTTAGTACCCTACCACTAGGGTGACCAGATTTTGAAGGCAAGAAACTGGGACAGCCAGCAAGATAAAAGAGGGAGTACCCCACTCCCTCCTCCCCTCGCCACTTCCTCCTCCCTTTAACCTGACCCAGTTCACCCCCACCTCACCTCACCCTGCCCTCACATTCCAAAGTATCTGCATAGAAATTGCAAGGTTTTGTAGCAGTTTTTATGACTGGCGAGTGCCATTTGCATGCTACTCGACCTTGCTGGTGAGTATGGGGATGTTAGAAACTTACTTTTCATTTGCAGGTAATGGCAAATACAACTCTCACTGTGTATACGTGACAGTATTGCATCAAATATGAAGTGTGCTCATGGCGACATGCACCATTTTGCAAAAAGCACTTATAAATATTTTGTTACCAGTCACCTCGGGGCAAGTGCATTTTTCTTAGGTTGAGTTTGTAAACTAAAGAACTTGCCATGCAGGTTTATTGGGATTTTTAACATTTTGCAAGGCCTGATAGTACTTGGAATGTTGGTGATTCAAGCCCATTCTCAAATGACTAAACTTGCAAATGTTATGATGTAAATTCAGTTTATAATTGTTGAAGACAAAACCAGGACTTTCATCTTTCCTTTCTCCAAAACAGGGAAGTGGTTTTTTAATTTACAAAAAATGTCAGGACGGGCGGTCAGAGGGCCCATTCCAGGGCAATCCAGGCAAAACCGGGACATCTGGTCACCCTACCTACCACAGATCAGTTGGGTTGCGGCCACTGTTCTTTACCATGCCTTCAATATCTGACCTCAACATGACCTAAGCTTTGCTGGCTTTGTGCTATCGTATTCCTTTGTGCATGCCACAACTAAAATTGGTGCTTAGAATAGCAATGTTTATGAATTATGTACTGAACTTGAGATTTAGTCTGTTTAGCCAATTAAGTAAAATGGTGTGATAGATAGGCAGGAACACCTCCCCTTTGTTTTGTAAAATACATTAGTGATGCTGGGTCACTTTTTGAAATGTGATGGGTGTGTTTGGTTAGTGAAAAAGGGTTAAACCTTTTTCAAGGTATGTGAATTGAAGTAGTGTGTTTTGGCAAAGGTTTGGGGCTCAAATTCATACAAGTGGACAAACACTCGGAAGTAGTTACTCTGCTGACATTCTAGGACACTGAGCCCACAGGTGCCAGAGAGGACACCTGTTTCAACAAGTCGATGCTCTCTTCAAGGAGCTTTGGAAAACCTGTGATTTGGGCAGTTGTGAGAACCGTCCCCTAGCATGTTTTAACAGACCAAAGGTATCCGTCCTTGACAATAACAAATTCTTGGTAGGAGGTTATCAAATAACATTTTTGAAATCAGTAATGTCCCCCAGCTGTGAAAGTAATATTTTTGCGTACTTTTTTCACATGTTTTCAAAAATGTGAATGTGATCAAAAGACAGGAGTTCTGCTTCGCGATGTTGTCAGGCGTGTTTTCGTCAACACTGGAAAAACTTTCTTCACAAGAACAGTGGAGTAACTTTGCTGAAAATGTTGGGGGGGGACAGGAGTGAGGTCACCACCATTAGTTTGAAGCCGTAGATACCGAACATGAAGAGCTGGGGTTGCAGGGGTATCCCCACCCCCCATGTTTGGTATTTTTGACTTCGGCAGTTGTGGGGGTGTCCCCCGCTTCCTCAGCATTGGTGGCAGGGGAACCAACAAAAAAAAAGAAGAAAAAGGGACCCTGCAGCGTCAGATCCAACCTGCGTTAGATGGATGGATCTAATGCTGCAGGGTACAGGGGAGGCGGCGGATGGAGAAAAGTAAGATGGGGGGGGGGTTTATGGGTGTACTGGTGGTTTGGGTGGACATGGGTTTGGTTTTTTGTACCGAGGTAAAAATGTATTTGCAGTGAAAATGACAAAGGTCAATTTCGTCGTGGTTTTGTACCTCGGTCAAACAACCTAAATCCCTGAGGGATAACACTACACTACTACACCACAAGAGTCCATTGCTGATGCTCTGTTATAACTTTCATAAGACTGGTGGCCCCCACACATCTCCAGCCGACCTGCCATGCACCCAGTGACACAACATAACATTCAAAAACTTAATGACAATAGAACATACAAACAATGCATTATTTATCAGTTATTCAGACACACAAGTCAACACACATATACTTGCATACACTCTCACTCACACACAAATGCACCCAGCACCTCCATTGACATACAGTGTGTGCACACAACATTTATATGTACATCTACAATAACACAGGGAAACAGTGGTGCAATGTCCATTGAGCAGACCAGACCTTATCACCCCCTGATCCCTGAAATGTTGGGCTAAGTTGACTTGACCTAGCTGTACTATAAATACTTGGCCGAAAGGAACAGATTCACTGGAATCTCAGCGATTCCCTTAATTTTTCCTTTCATTCAAAGGCAGAAGCCATCGGTTAATGCAGTGCGGTGGGTGACCAAGTATACTTGGAATCATTTTCTAAATGCCATATATCTCCAAACTTGGGTTGTGCACAGCACCTTATATGTGCACGTGCTGATAGATGTTTTCGACAAGATTCTGACTGATTAAAATTAAGGTATGTTTTCCTGTGTTCAAATGGCTCCAAGTAGTGGAGTACCAAGCGGGATAGGCAGGGGGGGCAAGCTGCCCCCCATGGCTCATTTAAGCGCCAGACCGTGACATTTGTCATTGGGACACCTCTCCTGTTTGGCACATCAACAAGGGCGTCCAACAGCAAAGGTGTCACGCTGGCAGGACAATGTGTGCTGAGCAATTCCTGCTCAGCACGCTCATTGTCCTGGCAACAGGACACCTTACCCGTTCCGAGTGGCAGAGGTGTACCGCTGCCAAGACAATGTCCCAAGGAGCTCCGGGCAGCAAAGGGTCCTCATGCTGCTCTGTATCAACAGAGCATTACAATGTGAACCATTAGAACCTGATGGGCGGGAGGGGGTACTATTAGCAGGGACTTTTGTCCCTTTAGAAATGTGAATGGGAGGGAGTGATCAGAAGTGAGAAGGGTGCATAATGTTGCATGCTTTATGAAATAATGTTTATGGCTTTAAAACCCAAGGGGGATTTGTTAGGCTCAAATTAAGCTACATGATGCTATTGTGAATTTGCCTGCAGAATGGGGAGAGTAAAATTAAAGCCATACTCACATTTCTCAACATATTTCTATGACAATGTATAAAGTGAATGGTTAGTTTACTATGAAAGGCTAGTTTATTATGTAATGTGGTTTGCTTCTAAGGCATTGCTATAAATAATTATTCAAGCACATGAAATGTAAATCAAAACCTTAATAAATATCTATATCAACTGAACCTGGAAAGATGTGCGGGATTGCTTAAATTGTCCACATCCCAGTTTCACCATTTAACCAAGTGTGTGATCCTAAGCAAATCATTTAATTGCATTGTGCCTTATATGCAGCTCTGCAAGTGACTCTGATTCACTTCAAAGCTTATGTTAATGCATCATGATATTATAATGGAAAAGCCTAATGACTATAGAGTTGCTGCACATAAAACAAAAGTGCAATTTAGGTATTTTCTACCACAAAGTTATTTGTCACTTGGCTTATTTATGGCCACTTATTCTAAAGTCACTTCCATGGTGACTCCAAGTATCAAGGACTGATGATGCGCCTTGCAATGTCCTTTTCTGTGAAGTCACTTCTGTTGGTGCAATCCATATAATAATTAGGATGGTGGTACTTTAGTAGCAACTGAAAATTGGCAAGACTAATTTTAGAGTCGTTGCAGAGCTGTGGCTTGCCACAGAGCACGCACCATTTGTTATTGTTAGTGTGTCTACATACTTGGGGCCTTAATGTGTACTGTGAGCTCTGCTCACATTGTCCAAATGTCAAACGCGCCCTCAATAGGGTCAGCCCGCAACCCAGCCCCCCAACAAACATACACAAACACAATCCAAAATTATTATTATTTTTTTTTAAAGTACCTCTGCTCTGCTTTTAAATGCTGTCCGGGCCACATCTCATGTTACATCGACCTAACCTCTTCGCACTCACGCACCTCCAGACAGAAACCAGCAAGCTGAATTTGCTTCCTAGTTCCTGTCTGTGTGTCTCACAAACACACAAACACAAAGCCGGAAAGTTATTCTCTGTGCCATGGCCCCTGGAAGTGCTGCTGCTAGTGTGGCAGCACAGGCGCCAGGCCCTGCAACATCCAGTTCAGCACCCTAGCTGCTGACTTTGGGGAAGGCCAGCCAGGGTGAGGGACTGAGCCATGCAGGGCATCCCAGCCCTGAATGTGCTGCAGCGCGGCTGCCAGGCATCTCAGCATTATGTAATGAGACAGCGGAAGCCTTGCTGGGCACCCCAGCCAGGCTCACGCTGTCCAATTACATAATTGTTGATTGCAGCTCCCTGCCCTCCCTGCAAAAGTTGGGGGGGACAAAAAGGCATGCCACGGAAGTTGGGGGGTACAAAACCCACTGTCCCCCCTATAATTACGCCCATGGTAAAAACCGCCTGATCATATTGAGCTCGAGGTTTAATATCATGGTGGGTTTAGGTTAATTAAATGAAGACATCTAACCAATTCAAAGCTGTATTCTAAGTGAAGAGCGCAGTAATGGGTCAGCCTTGCTGTATCGGAGTTGCTTAAGTACTTCTTATTTTCTTTGTGTATAATGCAGAAAGACGCGTATCAGTAGATGTGCCATGCTTCATATTACAGATCAATGTATGGAACACGTAATTTACGTCTACATCGCGGAACACTTACCTATAGTGCGCGCAACTCTTGACTTGTCAGGAGAGAGTGTAACAGCGGTTAATCTGGGTGCATAAAAATGAAGCCTGGTCCTGTTTAGAAGAGAGCGTGCGTAAGTACTTGTAAACACAGCAATTCTTAGCAGTGTATCTCCGCTGTGCCGTTATTAACGGTGCCTTTATTAGCTCCCTCCCCATTCCCATTGAGCCCTATGGGGGCTCAAATCGGGATGGGTTCTGTTTGTACCCTCCCCGTCTTTGACATGCAAAAGAATAAAAAACAAACACACCCCTTACGGGGAATAAGGCAAAGAGAGCAGGTTGCGAGAGTTCAAGAAAAGGTTTTATCTGATGAATAATATTCAAGAGATATCTGAGAGCGCTCTGCACAAGTTACCATTACATTACGTTTTATAGGGTAAATGAAGCAACTAACATAGGATACTATGTTGGTCCCGGATTGGTCAGTTCACTCGATGTCTCAGGTGGGGTGGCATCTCTTCATCCGGGTTGGTCGCTTGGTTGGCGGGAGGATTGACGTCAGTCATCTGTGCTCCGCATGGGTGAAGGTCAGGTCGCTGGGAGGCAGGATGGTCACTATCTAAGCTAACATAATATATTCTCAAAAAATTCATGCACTAAATAATGATTGTTCAAAAGACCTTCAGTAGTTTATCATGTCTCTATAAAAGTCACACATATATCTATACTATCAATAACATAAGATTATACAAGTCTTAGGTTAAGGGTCTTGACCGCCATAATACACTGGTTGTAGTTAAGGTCCGTACACATAACAATCTCTGGTATGTGGCATTTGTTATTGGTAGGCAACGATATATTGCAGCAGGGTCTAATGTTAGTTGGGGGTCTGCTGGGTGGGCATCATGGCCCGGTCAGTGATCTGGCACATGAAAGGAATATCTTGCAGGGACACAGGGTCACAATGGCAGTAAGTTTCCACTGGCGAGGGTGCGGGAGGGGCAACAACACGTTTGTGGAGATGGACGAGCTATGTGCTTAGCTCATGCTGGTTCACATGCAGGGCAGTGATCTCAGAGGGAGAGCAATGTGTTACGTTTATTATTGTGTTGCAAGCATTTCCGTCTTCAGCGTGAGAATGGACCCGCAAAGATTTCCAGTCAGAGTGAGAACGAGGGTGGGGGCCCTGTGCCCTGCGCGCCTGGCCGGCCTACTGTGAAGGGAAGAGAAGCGTTTTTGTACTATCGTAGTGAGGCCTAGTCACCAAGATGGAATCGAAAGGGGTTACAAAAATGGATGCCCCGTGTCCTGCTCAGTGGTCCCATCTACGCGAAAGTCAATCAAGGTTAACATCACATAAGGGCAAGGGGCGAACCCACTACTGGAGGCACTTGGTCCGAGTTTTGTACTGAGAAGTAGAGGACGCGAGGGGCCTGATGGCCCATCGCTCCCACACATTCACCCCTTTTGTTACATCTAAAGTAATGAATTATGACACTTTATTCTTTTCATTCTCCCTTCGGTAGTACTCAGCTTCAGCCACTGCTTCTTACCAGGCTGGGGTACTCTTTATTGGCATCCATGCTCTTCATACACTTCTCAAGCTATTCCCTCTTCTTGCATATTCATCTGGAGTGCATGTTAGGTATATCCCACCATCCCCGTCTAAGTCTACCCATACCTCGTTATACCATTGTAATTCTGTTGGTTCCTTTATTGTGGTGTGGTATAAATTATCGACCCTGTTCCCATATTGCCTGTAGATGGCACTCAGCCTGTACCTTGGAGGGTTATGTTCCCCTGTTTGTATTTGGGCATCAGTCATAGTTGCGACCGTTGTCGGTCGGCCCATTGTTACCATCATCATAGTCGAGGTAGGCATACTTTTTGCACAACACCGGAGTCCCAGTAGGCACATGCAGAAGAATAGTAACACAAAGACGATGATAGGAACTAGTATTTTCATCATCACATTTAGCCATGATGGTATCCAGCTGAACAAGTTGTCAAACCATGTACTTTCTTCCACTCCGCCCTCTGTTCTCATCTTCTCTCCTAGATTGTGGACTGCTGTTATCACATGTGAGAGTGTCCCGTTATCTGCATCTTCGGATGGCACGAATGTGCAACAGACCACCGATTTTTCGGCAAACACCACCGTCCATCGCCGTGAGCAGATGTAGAACATATCTGTTTTGCATTGTCATTAGGCGTAGGGCGCGGAGCTCTATTTTTATAACGTTGAATCCTTCTTCAATGTCATTGGCCAGTTGGATGAGCTCCAAGCGTACTATTTGCAACCATTTGTTGTTTGCTCATGCTTGGAGCCCTGGTGTTAGGAGCGATGCAAAAAATGTCTCTGCAGAGGAGAACAGCTTGTATTTTTGCGGGATCTCAGCAAGGAGTTTTGATGATTCGGACGAAATGTAGTTGGATGATTTTTTGCTTCGTGACAACTTTGTTTTCAGCTCGTTTTCTGACAATAGTTCATAAGAGGGAAGTTCTGTGTTTTCTCGTTGGGGCGCTGCCGATGGACCAGCCGATTGCCCTGCTGCCGATTTGTCAGCCGAATCTCCTGCTGCTGATCTGCCAGCCGAATCCTCTGCTGCCCCTTGGATATGGCTTTCTGGTATTACCATCAGTGCTGTATGGAGAGTGGCTAAGGCGCAAGTACCCTTCCAGGATGCTGGTAGATGCAGGTATGCTTGCTTGCCGCAAACCCAGTACATGTCTATGAGGGCTGCGGTGCCTTTTTTCATGTCTGGTATTATTACTGTCTTGTTGCATTTCTTGCTTCCCCCATGTTCACCTTTCCTTCTCCACGGAAGCATAGTTTGTGCGGTATTTCTTTTTGTGTTTTTATGGGCTTTTCCAGTGCTGTAATCCATGTTAGTTTAGCAACATGCTGTGACCATATAGGCGTGCACAATCCCTTTATCCATTGGAATGCGTCTTCGGCCAGCCCCTGGAATGCTTCTGCTCTGCACTCAATAGTTTCATCGTGCCATTTGCTCTCAGTATACCTCGTCCTATTTATGACAAGAAATGGCTCTTTGAGGCATATTACTCCTTGACGCCGACTCGTGTATGTTCTCTCACTCTCCATTCTTTCTAGGCTGACGGTGTGTGCCTGGAAGATGCTTTTTATCCTACACAGAACCAAATTAATTAAACACTGACCCTAACACAATGGCACTTCCAGCGGTATCAACATTTTTGGTGTCCCTGATGCATGAGGAATGAGTGAGCAGACATAGCAGCTTTCATTTGTTGCTTGCTTTGCCGTAAAACTCATGTCCGAGTACCATTTGTTAGATTGGTCAGGGTAGCAGGGTCTTCTATTTCATCTAACCCCAGGTCATGATAAATGTCGTATCTTTTCCCTCCCGCCCCCCTTTTCCTTCTCTTTCCCTCCTTGTGACTTCTCACTCTTTGGTAATGTATTGGAAACATTCCAGCCCAGGTCGTGTCATTGCTGTTAAACATGGCATGTGTATATTCACTAGTGGTAGCAGCGTAATATGAGGTAGGCTCTATAGCTGCCTGTGTATATTCACTTGTATTAGCTAAGTCTTTCAGCCAATAATAGTCGCCATCATATTCATTTGATTCATAATTATTACTCATAATTATGCCAGGATGTAACAATGAGACAATTGTTGGACCTGCAATGGCGTGTTCTGAAGGTTGCGTTACATTTGTACCGTTAATACCAATGTTATAAGTTTATCTCCACATTGTCTTTACTCCAGTCCATATTAGGGTGGAACCTTCTCGTATCATATTAGCCCCGCTCCCCCCTTTGTGCAAATCATTAACCAGAGATAAGAGAGAATAGTACCAGGCCATGAAAACAGCATCACTGAAAACAAAATTGCAGCACATTTCAAAACACATTCAACATTACTAAACCTTTTTGTCCTTATGGCATCCCTATCACTATCACTATCTAGCATTATTGCGTTCGCCGCAATTATACTTCGTTGGGCCATTTGTCACCTGGAGGGGTGATACAAAGTTGTTAAGTCATCATAATATGTACATTTATTTATATATTTACATTTCATATTTACTCATTATTTCTCTTTTGTGATTTCATTTTTATATACATTTCTTAGCCCTGTTTTTCAATGACGTCCTCTGTTTTAGGCATTCTATCGAGAGAGAGAGAGAGAGAGAGAGAGAGATAAGTGCGCCAATAAGTGTGTGGACACTAAACTAACACCCGTTTGTCGAACGACCTGCCCTCTGGCCAAATTGCTGTCACGCTGTCTCCTTTTATCTCTGTCACCCACTGATCGTGCTATTTTTGTATTCTATCTCTATATAGCGGGAGGTGTTGGCAAATATGAGCTAGTGGTGTTATTCCTCGATATTTCCTGATGATAGTTCTCCCTTCACTTGTACTCGCACTTGCACCTGAGCCTCCCTTCTAATCACCCCCCTCCAACCACTTGTCCCCTTATACAGATCAGGTGTTTCTAAATTATTGGCAATTATTGTGTTCCAATATTCAATGTTACCTTTGTACCTATTGCATTTCTAACTTCAATAGTTCACTTTTAGCATGTATGATTTTTTACCTACAAATCACTTACAATATTTCAGCATACGTGAAACAAAATGGACAAAAAGCAAAAACATACAACACATAACATGCACATGCACTACCTGTGCGCTTTTATTTCTCCTTTGTTCCCGTTACTGAACACCTCTTCCCTTTCCCCGTTTTACCTACTCTTCTCATTCACTCCCTACCTCTTACACCCTCTTACTTGTTCCAAAAGAGATCTTGCTTACACGGAAAAAGAATATTCGAAATCCTGTGCCATCTGTTAAGAAAATTGCTGGTATCTTTTATGTAAGAAGGACATTTGTGTATGATAGTTTGCAATATCTTGTCAATGTAGATTCCTAATGGTTGTAGGCGTCCATTGGTTGCTGCCACAATTGGTCTTCTGGGTGGTTTCTGTAATGGTTTCTGGATATTTGGTAGTAAATAAAAGTGCGGAACCGTTGGGTATCTTGTGGTTAGGAACATCTTGGTTTTCTCTGTAATCCAGCCGTTCTCTTCTGCCATGATTAGCATTGTTTCAATAATTTGCTTTAACTTTTGTGTTGGATCTCCTGGTAAAGCTTTGTATGTTCTTGTGTCCGTGAGTTTGCGATTACATTCTTGGTGGTAATCAATAGTATTCATAATCACTAGTGCTCCCCCTTTGTCTGCCAAACGTATCGTGATGGTTTCGTCTTTGTACAAATTCCTTATTAACGTCAATTAATTCTTGTTCAGATATTTGTCTTTGGGAGATTTAAATGAAATCTGATTTAAGTCCTTCAATACGAGTTTGTGAAACAAGTCTATGGTGCCGTGAACAACTGGAGGTACAAAGGTACTCCTAGGGCGAAATTCCAGGAAGTCGTTGTCCTGTTGTGAATTACCTATGTCAGTGTCTGAAAAATACGTTTGTAGCTTCAATTTGTGGGTAAATTTGAACAGTTTGACTGTTGTTTCAAAGAATGTTTATGTGTGCATGGGCACGAAATTAAGGCCTTCCTGTAAGATTGAAACTTCAGCTGCACTCAGAACGTGTTCTGACAGGTTGATAACTAGTTCCTCCTGCAGGGATAGCGACTCTGGAATCCTGATGCTTCTGGCCTTTCTTCTCCCCCTCCTGGTTCTTTTCTTCGAACACTTTCTCTTCCTAAAAAAGGTTGCTCTCTCTGTGGTGTTGTCGGCAAGTTGGTCAGTCTTGATGGTGGCTGTCTTCTGTCAGTGCTTGTTTGTTGTTCAGGTCTGTTCTCTGAAGGTCTGGCTGGTTGTGTGTCGGAATCTGAGCTTGAACGATCCGAGGAATTATTTTGTGGTGGACAACTTGGCTTGAGAGTTCAGGGAAAGAAATTGGATACCCATCCGCTGTACCATGGGCTTAAAGGGGGGCAGCATGTTTTCCAGAGATCTCACCCCATTGATGGGAAAAGAGATTTGATTGGATTTTCCTTTTGACCCAAAGATTTCTGAGTTACCTTAGAGGGAGTTGTTCATTCGCTCTTCTTTAATTACTGTGGATAGAGCATGGAAATCCCTATAGGTCTTTCTTCATATAAGTGGGTTCTCCAACTATTATCAATTAAATTATATCCCACCGCTGACACTATATGTAAGGAACTCATGGTTGCAACAGTAAAGACAGACACAAGTGATCACAGTTCAAAGGTGTTTATTAAACTGTATGTGCAGTTGGAAAAACGCTTAATCTAAACCTAAATCTAAGATGGGAGCAAACTACGACCATCAAATAACAATAAGGTAGTCCTAGTGGTGTCTTTGTCAAATATGAGGGTCTATACTAAAATAAAACTATTGCCAATCCTTGCAACTAAATACAAGAAGAGGGTGGGATAAGGTTCACAAGAAAGAAAGAAGTGTTCACAAATGATAAGTCAGGAAGTGGTAGCCAGGGGTCTTACTTCCCCACGTTTTGAGCACGGGACAAGGCAGGACTCTTGAGCACAGCAGACCCTCCAGCTTTCTCAGCACGAGACAACAGTTCCACTCTCAGCTATCACAAACTTCTGTGGTTAAGTCTTTTGTATAACCTCCGAGGACCTGGTGTGTTCAAAATAAACAAAGGTTTCTTTCTATATGTACATTGGATGATGGATTTTCACTCCTGGTCCCCCCTCTTCCAGGCTCAGACCCTTCTCGAATAGCAGCCTGCCTCTGTCAGATTCACTACGGCTCTCATTCACATGCTTTCTCCTTTTGCTTTCACAAATCTTGGGGTGATGACTTTTCACCGTTGGATCCCCCTCTTCCGGGCTCAGACACTTCTTGAATGTTAACCTCCCTCTGTCAGGTTCACTTTGGCTTGGTGTACGAAACAATTCCTCCTTTCGCATTCACAAGTCTTAATGTCTTTTTAAGCAGTTCACTGTGGACATCCCTCTGTCAGGTTCATTCTTGTCAACACACTCTTCTATGGGGCTTCAGGCTTTGCCCCACTCCATTGGCATCCCTCTGTCGGGTCACTCTAGCCAACTTTTGTCAATCATTCAGTTCTTGTTCTTTTCTCATTATGCAGGATTAATCTACCTTAGCTTTCCAATTACGCGTAGATCAAAGACTTTCGACTGCACAGGGTTTTTTGCTAAACCCCTATATGACCACTTTGACCTTTTCCTTGCAGCTCTCCTAGGGCCTTCTTTTATCGGTAGTTTCAACGACCACAGGATCAACCAGAGTCTCTCGAGTGAGCACCAACGTGGTGCCGGACCCCTCTGCAGCTAGTTTTCCCTTAGTGTTAACATTTATTTGAACTTTTCTTAATTGCCACTTCATGACTTTCGTTCAACAGAAAGCGGTTTCTTATTGGTTCTCCCCTCGACTCACCAGCTGTGATGAACCACTTGGCTTTTCTTGTATCTGGAGTCAGGGATGGTACCACAGTAGCAGGTGTCTCTCTGTCCTGCTTATCAGCGTAGGGATGCTCCATGTATTGTTGACATCTGCTTCAACACACGCTGGCTATTGTTCGCAGTCTTACGATTCCTTCCACAGAGGCTTTGCGGGTCTGTGTCAGAAAGGACAAGGTTGCTTCCCTCTGTGTTGCCCCTTCGGTTCTCACTGCCTTTCTCCTCCTCTTGCATTGCCGTACTGGGATAGCTGTCTCGTCATGCTGTCTGCCTTGCTTGTAGTGTGCTCTTGTGCTCCACCTTTTATCCCTGTGAGGAAAGGAAAGGGCTGTCAGGTGTGTGTGGTTCTGGTCGATTTGTAAAAGCAAAAGGAAATGTCGAGGCTGAGTACCCGAAAAGGAAATAAACCAAACACGGGCTTGTAAAGATTCACAGATCTTTATTCTAATACTGTACAGTTACAAAGAAAACAAAATCAGTGAATACCAGCCCTTTCGGTGTGAGAAGTGAGAGGTACTGGATGTCTAAACAGGTGTACATTTTATACATTTCCATTAATGATGTCCAGCCCCTCTGCAGGTTAATAATCCATGGTCTAGAGTTTGTGCCGAGTTCACTTCTGGCTTGACCGACAATATGCACATCAATCATCCTCAATTGACATACAAACAAATTACAATGGCAACAGTGTATTCTTGGATTTAACAATAAGCCTTAACACATGTCCTTTACAATGCAGTTCAGCTAGTATCCACGTTCAGTATTTGTTCGACTTTGTGACCGATGTATGTCAGCGGATCAGACTTATTGGTGCAGACAATCCTCTGTCTACAAGTCAGGCATGGGACAAGGTCTCTTTACTTAACCCAAACATTTCGGCCAACGGACAGTTTGAACATTAACTTCAATACAAGGTTCAGGACGGCTCAGTTACAAGCGGGAAACACTGCACACCATTTTAGAACACAGAGTTACTTTGGAATAGAAATCAAAATGGTGGATGGACCTAAAATGGCGGCGAAGTCGATCTAGAATCGGAACTTTGCAACGCGGTTTTTCTTCGCAGAGCAACTGGGCTTAGGCCAATATATACAATAAAGGAGGAATGATATGATATCCCGTTTAACAGATTGCCTGACTGCTTGACCCTTGTGTTGGGACATGTCAGGTAAATGGCTCTGGTGTTAGTCCATTGTCTTACGTGATGTGAGAAAGTGTTTGTGTCGGAAAAGGAGGGTGTAGAGTTTCTGAGTCTCCTACATGGTAGGATGGGGAAAAGGTGTTGGAAGAAGGGGGATACTGTGTCTCACCCGTTGGTGTCCCACTTCTACTTCGCAAGGACCCCCCATCCAGGTGATCCTCCCTCACAGGTCCACACTCAGGAACTGCATCCAATAGCGATGGGTGCCTGGTTAAACGATCGAATACAGAAGGATTGAATGCAAAAGGTGAGAGTCAATAAGATCGAAAACAAAATGTTAGAAAAACATTTTTTAATTATATATTTTTTGGGGGGTTTTCGTTTAGGTAAAAAAAGTGGTTTTTACCACAAAAATCGAGGTTGAGGGGGGACCCCCCCAAAAAAGAAATTACAAAAAAAAAGTTTTTTCAAACCTTTTGTTTTCGGTCCTTTTGATTCGACCCTTTTGTCATTCGATCCTTTTGATTCAATACTTTGACCTATAACCATAGCGATGTCCGGTTCCTGTCCACCTGGATGACAGATCCCTGGGGACTAGTCAGAGAGACACCTTCAGGCTTCTCACAACTGCAAGACTTATCCTAGGCCTTAAAGCCAGGGATTGTATATCTCCAGCACTAAATTATCTCCACTGGCTCCTGGTTGCTGGAAGGATCAAATGTAAATCCATCTGCATCATCCATAAGGATGGCTGGGGCTGGGGACCACACTATCTGAAACTTTCTCTAACCAAATACTCTCCTGTCAGATCCCTCCGATCCTCGGGCTCTAACTCTCTGCTTGTCAAGCACCTCTCTAAGCAGAGAGCGGGTGGCCTCTCCCTCTCCTCAGCTGGCTCCCTTCTATGTAACAGCCTCCCCCTTTCTCTTCGTCTGGAAACTGGATCTCCTCAAGTTCCGCAAACACCTCAAGACTTTCCTTTTTCCTTCTCCTTCCCTCTCTCCTCCCATGCTAAAACTTAAAGTAGCTGTGATTGGTGGTCTGAACTCTTATTTGTCCTGTCTGATCCCCCGCAGCATCCGCTCTCTCCCTGCAATTGCCTTGGTGCACCACTCGGTCTGTGTTGCCTCACAGGCCATCACTTATTGGACGGGCTGATGACCCCTCTTCCATCGAGTGGTCACGGCCTGGCACTTACCTGCTGCCTTCGCAACCGACTCTTGCGCTTACCTGTCGGCATGCAACTACCTCTCTGGCACTTCACCTCCATGGATCCTCTAGCTCTTCCCCCTTTCCTTCTCTCTCTGCACTTGCATGATCCAACTGTTCACAAGGCCTAGTAGGACCGCGTTCTTTTCTTTATGTTTGCATATTCCACTGTCTTATTGTTTTCCCTTGTTCCCTTCCCTTTGCCCTGTGTGCGCTTTGAAACACTATTTCATTGATGTATAAGGGCCTTACAAATGCCCAATAAAACAAACAAATAAATAAATAAATAAATAAATAAATAAATAAATATAAATACATAAATACATAAATACATAAATAAATAAAGTCCTTGGCCTCAAGCCCAGGGAACGCATCTCTCCAGCACTAAAATCTATCCACTGGCTCCCAGTGACTGCAAGGATCAAATTCAAGACCCTTTGCATCATTCACAAGCCTGTCCGGGGCCGGGGACTTCTCTACATCCAGCTTTCCCTTCCTAAATGCCTCCTGACCAGAGTCCTTTTTTCCTCTGGCTCCAACTCTCTGCTGGTCAAATGTTTCTCCAAGCAGAGAGTGGGATGTTCTACCCCCTGGAACAGCATCCCTGCCCCACTGAGACTTGAGCCGCATCTTCTTATGTTCTGGAAACTTCTGAAGACCTTCTTTTTCTCCTCTTCATTCCCTCTCCCCCTCCCATGATAACTTTCCCTCTGCCGCTGCAACTGGGGCTTGGTCCCTTCAGAGTCATATAGGGGCCAGACCATGCCCTACCAGTCCCTCCAGCATCCCTTGCGAGCACTTGCCCTTGCACTCCCTTCCTGGATTAGCCCAGCCTAGTCATCCCTGTCCATCGCATTCATCCCCCCTCTTCATCTGCACTTACCGCTGTAGCCCCCCAGGCACTTGCACACCCCGTCCCTGTGTGGACCCCACTCCTGCACTTCTCCCTCTACCCCCTCCCCACCTACACTTCCTACCTTGTCATGCACGGTAGGATTGTCACCAGGCGAATATAACCGTTTTTGTTGTTCTACTTTGTTGTTCCCAGTCCCCCAAACTCCTACATGTCTTGTGGAGCCTGGAAACAATAGTGTAAAGGTGCCATGCACATGTCCAATAAATACATAATATAAAGTTTAGTGTACATGCCACTTAGACCCTTTTCTTATGCCAGCTCTGGTCAGGTTCATGTTTGCTGGGGTCGCCCCAGCCACTTTTAAGTTCAAAAGTAAAATGACAGCAGCAGTGACAGAGGCCTCCCAAGTGGTGAGAACCAGCCTAGGATTGGAGACATACATTGTCATTGCCTGTGTACTGCAGGAATGTCTACTTCACACAGAGGGTGCATTGTTCATATGGCTGGGTGAGTGTGATGGGGACAGGCTCTTCTGGGGGTGCTAAGGCTCTGGCAGACCTTGTAAGGGACCATAGTACCAGGCCACATGGAGGTACATAATTTGTGGAGGGGTTTGCCGGGGCTGAGCTATTCACTTACATTTGAGCCCTGGCACTTATTGTCTTAGACTCAGTTTGAATTTGATGTGGTGTTTTGGCAACTTTATTATTTTACCACACAACAAGCAACATCAGTGTGCATTAGCCATGTCTCTATGCATTCTGGTCTGGCTCATTGTAATTCATGAACCTAATGACCCACACTGACGTGGCAGTACTAGTTATTCATTTTCATATATAGGTGACAATGCTGAACGGCCTTCCGGTTATTCCCGTGCACCGCCTCAGTCAGTCAGCATCTCTGCTACTGCAATAACCAGAAGCATTGCTGGAGCAGGGCGGTTTCACACCAACAGGACAACCAGCAGAACCAACACCAGCACAATGCCAGTACCTGTCCTGAGTGCCAACCTACACCAGAAGATCTTTCGGCAGAGATTGACAGGAACGTTCATCTGTTCAGTGATGACTTTGACTGCATTTGTCCATCACGCTAGTATAGGAGGAAAGCACACTTGCTGTGCTGTCTGTATTTCCACTATCCACCTAAAGAACCAGAGCAAAATGTTAACAACTATTATGTGTTTGAGGAAGCATTTAAACATATGTTTCATTTCATGACACAGGTAGCTTGTTATAATATTTTGTGTTATGTCGATTGGTATTTGTAAATCGCATATTTGCCATAGTCAGCGCATCAATTAACCCCAATGAGCCTGTTGAGTCATACCTTTAACACCAAATATTTTGCCAGTGTGGGGAACATCCATGATTGGTGGCAACCGTTGTGGGAGATGCATGACTTAATGTGTTACAAGCGCACTGAAATAAATGTGGACCCTGGCCTTTCTTTTTATTTTATTTTTTTAACAAATTAAGCATGGCCGATGAGTGTGTTTTATATTTTTTGCTACTAATTACTGTTCTTGCATACTTTATTTATTTATTTATTTATTTATTTTATTTGCATTTTTAAAGCGCTCACATAGCCCGTGGGCATCGAGGCGCTGTTACAGGAATAGTTTTTTTTTCCCCGTCGTGTAATTGTTATTTTTTTGGTCTTAGTTGCTTATTTGTAACGCGCTAAAACACGCGGACCCGGGGATCAAACCTGTATTGCTTCGTGTCGTCTTGCTTCCAAGGCGCGCACGTTGCCGCTAAGCTATCCTCCCGGGACAACAACTGTAACATATGCATGGGGTCAGCTGAATTACTAGCCAATCAGTGGCCAGCATGCAAAATGAAACATTGCCTTGGTGCTAAGAGAAGAAGCAGCTCATTGGTTTTTATCCGAGTATGAACCTTTCCAAGAAGACAGGACATTTTGAAAGATGAAATGCTGTATATTCTCGGCAAAAGAAGCTATTATGTAACTGTAATAACATAATAGTAAACTGCCCTTTTATAAGTGTTCCTGCCTAATGATCACTTCCAGTACATGTGATCATGAACAACGAAGATTATCAAAACTTACAGTAACAATATAAACTATTTATTGATAGAAGATCATCATTCTAAAATGGACAGTTTGGTACGTCCCCATAGTACCCTTACAAACAAAACCTATGAGACCAACAAACGAAACAAATAACACCAATGAGAATGCTGGCTCCTTTGCATCAATTCAAAGAGAATTTTGGAAATATAAGAATATCCCCATATCTTTATATTTGACAAATATGCATGTGATAAAATGGTGATAGTCTTGAATCACCAAGTAAACCACTGCTAAGCTTGGCGCTGATTTTCTTTTCACAACACTCACCCTAAAATGAAGGTGTTTGTAATCATGTACCATATCAGATCATTCAGAAAGCACCAGAATTTGGATGTGAGGATAAAATGGCTGGGACATCGATCACCCTATTGAGGTTAGACAGCGTGCATAGAGATCACTAATGAGACAGCATTTTAGAAGACACAAAAAAGGTAGCAGGCGCCCCTCTCTCGAAAGAACAAGGCATGATAACCTGTTTAGTGGTTATTAACCACATTGAGCGTTAGCAGCCATTGCATTTTGCTCACTGTACCTTCACAGATGGGAAATATCCATTTGCATATCAGTCTTTGTCCCGCCCACAAGGGCAGTCCAGCACCGAAATGCTATGGCAATTCCTCTCTGAACAAGAGTACCATCAGCAACCCCATACACGTGTTTCAGCATTTTAGAAGAGATCTGGTTCTCAGGGTAAGCATGGCTGTTTACATGTCCAAGTTGTTTTAGCCGTTCCTTGCAAATAGTTATTGTGAATGTAATATCATGTTTTGTTTATGTATGAAATAACAAGGGCAGATGACAAGAAATAGAATGGAGAGCATCCCAGCACCTTTTGTCTTAAAGAGTTAACCTGAGTTGACTATAATGATTTCCATTTCTTCCATCCCTGCAGTCTCCATTTTTGTCATTGATTTCACCATTTTGCGGGGTCCTATATGCTTCCAGGTAATGGTCCCGTACACACCAAACTTGGTGGCTATGGCCTCCATAAACTGACTGGTTTTTACAGCTCCCTTGAAAGCAGTTAGGCGGCTTAAGTCTTGAGTAAGTAGCCCTAATGTATACTATAGGCAGGGTATTGTGTACCTTGATTGTATTCCCTCCATGTTTCTTGTGGTTAAATAGGGAATTGGTGGCCAGTTTGGCTGTGCTTTAATATCGCTCAAAGCACGCGAGTCTAGCCGGGTAGCCGCATTGACACCTATCCTGATCCTTCGTTGCCCAAGTCCCGGTACGCTGGATACAGTACCTCGAATTTGATTGTTTGCTCTAACAGAAGCCATTAAGGGTCTTTCTTGGAAAGTGTAACATGGTCACATTTTCTGAGGTTCAGGCAGATTCTGGCCACTGGGTTTTTATTTGTTGTAGCATTAAGGTTTCTTTCTTTTGGTTTCCCACATAAGGAAAATTGCATAGGTCATCCTCATATGAAAGGTGATGCTTTTTTCAGCACCAGCAATCTTGTGGGGGATGGGGAGGTTAGTGTTAATCCAGATCCCCAAGTTGTTTTACTTTCTGCACAGGCAGCTGTGCTGTCTCCATGTTATGAGAATGTGTCCTCGCTTGCGGTTTCTTATTGTAGGGATCTTGGTTGGAGAACAATGCATTCAGTGATTGCTGTGTGATGTCAGTTGCAGGTCCTATTCTGGTGGTTTAGGTTTAGCCATAGGTGGACACTCTGTTTCTTCTGCATACTTACTGAATTGTGGGTTGTGTTATGAAATTACCTTTGACTATGGACACCGGCATTTATTGACAAGAATCAGCGTTAATTGGAAGCCTTGGGGAACACACACTGAAAGGGCTTTGGTTTATGAGAATGCAGGCCCATTCTGACCATGTGACTTAGGTCAGATAGAAAGGAACGGAACAAATTAAAGCTAAGCCTGATGTAGGGGAGGTCCCAGATATGGCCTGCACTCCAGCTACCCATTTTGAGATACCAGGAACATACTCACCAAGATATGTGATGTATGAGGAGCAAATAAACCAACAAAGAGCAGTGCTAGGGCTCTGCCCAGGCCCATCAGAAGATCAATACCTGTCGAAGTGCCTATAACAAGACAACCATGGGCAGCACGGTACCCGTTGAGACAACCGTACCAGCAGTTGACACAAAATGAAGACTATTTACAAACTGTCCCTGAAGAGACCCAAAGAGCCTTAATGGAAGGTGAATGGTGATGACACAAGGGCCCGGACAGACGTACTAATGAACCAATCAACGAGCAAGGGATGACACGCAAAGACGAAATATAAAGAATAATGATGAAATGGACTCAAAAGAAAAAACGATGTCGCAACACAAAAAAACGTAACCATACAGAAGGATGAAAATATGCAACTAGCTAACGCCTGTAAATAGGCTTGGAACGCAAGAAGCTAAGAGAACAGTACGGCTTGCTATACTTAGTAGAAGAATAGAGCGGCAAGCGCCAACTATATATATATCTACTTCAATGAAGCACAGTATACAAGTGCGACTCCATTTTACAAAAGCGGAACTAAGCCTGCAAGGGGTCAAACAGGCCAAGATTCAAATTCCAGCTAAAGGGAGAAGGAAAGAGCGGAATAGAAACTGAGCAAGAAGCAGCTCATGCCTGGGAATTCGAGGTCAACCTAAGGAAGGGAGGAGAGTGGCAACTTTGAAGAATCGAAACTTCAGAGCATAGCAGCCTGCCCTGTGAAGGTCAAGATAAGGAGGACCCGGCAGGTGGTGAGGCCGAAAGGGAATCAGATACACAAAAAGAAGGAAAATGGAGCAGATTCACAGTGAACTAACACGTGACCAGCCAGGCGAAAAGAGGTACCAACGTCTGATGTCACCCAGAATTCGAGGATGCCATAACTTTTCCTGATAAGAAGCTATAGTTTCGAGGCCATCCTTAGCCAACTAAGTGACACATAGCCCTAAAGTACTGATTGATGGAAGGGAGGCAGGGCGAATCTTGGGACACACCGCATCTGGGTGTCCATTCTGCATGCTGCTAATTAAAGTGGAGATTTATGTCTAGGGGTGTAACCTACCCAACCACAATGGACCAAATAATCTAGGGTCCTATAGCTAGAAGAACCAATGAGATGTCGTACTTGTAGTGACGTCTATCACGAGTGATGTAGAGGGATGGGCGTAGACGCCCACCCGATGAGAGTTATACAATACTCACACTCTGTTACCATAGCACCTATACTTAAGTTACCTTTCCCGACCAATAGAACTGCATGACAAACTTTGAGTGTTACACATCAATTGATGATGAAAATTCGCTATAACTATTGCTGTCTGAATGAAGATTTTGGGAGTTGAAGCGAGACAGGTGATCGCATCACTGTTGATTTCCATTGTTTCCCCGTTTTCTGTACTTGTCATTAAATGGACTTCCCTTTGCCAAACTATTGAGTTGTCCTTATTGATTTGTGTCGGAGTAAGAGAATCCTGCACCCCATCCTCCTCAAGGTGCAGCTATCTCGTCTTAAAGTACCTGAGGGCGAGCTCTGATCCCATGGGCCCGTTAGAGGTCGCACCGCCCTTCTGTACCCTTGGTAGCGGAGAGGATGATTTTGACTATCAACTATTGATGATTGATTATTGACAAGACACCTATTGACCGTCGACAAGAAGTAACTCTAGGTCTTCGGCAATATCACAAGTCATTCGCCATTTGGCTGAGTAGACTGTGAAGCTTCCTGTGGACAATGATAGCTTAAACTTGTCCAAAGAACTGCAGTGGGTGTGAAGGGACCCGTTTTAGAAACATAAACCCTTCCATTCCTACGGGCAGTGGATCAGGCGAAAGACTAAAAGAGGCGGTAACCGAGGCGGTGATCACGAGGATCCAGAGAGGAACCATGCAAGCGGTGAGTGAAACAAAAAATTCAATGCTTTGGCAAATGTTATAGGCATTAGAACAAGTAAGGGAAAGGTAACGGAGGGAGGCGGAAAAAACAAAATAGTTAGAAGTAGAGAAGACTATACCAGGGCAGACACCTGAGAAGAGAGAGGATACCAGGGCGGACACCTGAGATAAAAGTGAGAGGATTCACCTTGTTCCTGTGCTTTAATATAGCGGTCAGAAGAAACGTGAACTCATAGTCCCACATAATAGGGAACGATTAGGCTACGACCACGTTTAAAGACGTTGTCAAAGGAGTTTGTGTAGACCCCATGTTGGGGTATTGATTAGAAGGCAGAGATAGTTGTGTCCAGCTGGTGTCTGTCTAGTTTGTCAAGTGTCTGTTTTACGTGTTCTGTTGTATGTCACATGTAAGGAATTTTGTCTCCTTGATTGGTTGAAACTAAGTAGGGGTTTTATGCGATTCTATAGTTGAGAGAGAATCGCACACACATTGATGTTCTTGAATAAATTGGTTTTGGCGGGAAAAGATTGGATTGGAGCTTGCAGTATTTGGTGCTCGC
The DNA here is from genome assembly GCF_040938575.1 of Ambystoma mexicanum. Lineage (NCBI taxonomy): Eukaryota > Metazoa > Chordata > Amphibia > Caudata > Ambystomatidae > Ambystoma > Ambystoma mexicanum. The sequence continues at coordinate 1,423,252,612 of NC_090922.1, read as the reverse complement.
TCATATTGTTGGGAGTGGTGAAGTTACATGAAAGTATTGTTTGAAACAGATTTAAGCATGGAAGACATTACTCCATTAGCACATTTATGTAAACAATTGCCTAAACATGCACCCAAGCTTAAGAAATACAGTACCGAGTGGGTTAAGGGTACCACCCACAAGAGGTTTATGGCATGGCCACAGAATGGGTCCTTATCTAAAGCTGTCTTACAGCATATGACGACTTACTTGCATGCCACATATACAGGCAAGAAATTAGAAAAACGTCTTGCTGTTATAAAACTTTGGAAAATGTTTGAACAGTCGAAAGAGGAAGAGCCGCCTGCAGACTGGATATTAAATGTATTCACGGAGGGGGGTGAGACGCCTACCGCGCCACCAGAAACCGAAGGAAGTAAGCCAGAGCGACTCTATCCATTAAGAGAGCTTAAGGCAGCCACGGGGTACAGCAACCCTGCATATGAGTCGCCTATGTATAGTAGTGACGACAATAAAGAAGGAGCAGGAGAAGAATCTCACCACCGCAGTCCTGAGGGACAAGGAGAGACGCAATGATAAAAGGAAGGATCAGGCACAGACAAGTGCATCTCTCGATAAGGAGAGAGAGGGAAAGAAATGGAAAGGAAGTGAAGACGGAACAGATGAGATAGCATTCGCAAAAGACAAATGGATGGGAGGTCAGATATTATTGAAACTTGATGGAAAAGGAAGTGATGATGTGAGACCGAGAGAGAAGTCAGATGAGACACAGAGAAAGGAAAAGGATAAGGAAATGAGGGACGAAAGGATAAGAAGGAAAGATAGGCTGAGGCGAGAACAGCTATATCACGAAGAGCAAGGAAAGCAGCTCAGTCGCAAACAGAGCACAGCCTATGACCAGTACAGGCAGAACCTGCAAAGGTTGGAAGAAGAGCAAAGAGTACGTGAAAAAAGGATAAAGAGACGAGAAGATGAGGAAGTTCGAAGGGCAAATGAACTTAGAAATGAAAGGAGAAGAGAAGAAGATAAGGTCAGAGAAGAGGTGAGGAAGCACAAAGAATTCAATGATGAGACTGAACGTAAGCATAGCCAACGGGCGCGCAATCTCGTGTATCTGGAGCGGGAAGTTAAAAAATCCGATCCTGTAGTAGAATGGGAAGACATTGAATAATTCTACCCTGCGTACGATTCAGTACCAGGCACGAGTGTGGCAAATATTGAAGATGACTTCGATACCAGGAGCATCGGGGAAACTATCGATAAAATCTATGATGAAATGGGGCTAGAACAAATATCCCAAAGGGTAGGGGAAGACGAGCGCTTGGAAAGCACTCAGCTGTATGACACTGAGGATATCACCCGAAGTAGTGGGAGCAGGAGACTGTCCCTGGACAGGCTAGAAATTAGTAAGAACGACGATGACACAAGGAGTTTCCTGAATTGGGAACAATCAATGTCCAACTCCGGAGAGGAGACGGAGTGCGAGAAAAATGAAGAAGGGAGATGTCGTGAAAAAGCGGCTCCCAAGGGACAAAGGGATACGATGGTCAGATGCTAGCGAGTCTGCACCAAGGACATCAGAGTCTGCCACGCAGTCTGACCGGCTGCGCATTCCAATTTCCGCTGCTAGAAAAGGGGGGAGTAAGACCACAATGTATTCCATGGCCACACATGGATCGACACAACCTGAAAAACAAGCTTCCAATGCTGACATCGGGAGCCGGGAAGTGGATACATGAGTTAGAAAAGATGACAGGGGGTGTCACATTAGCTATAGGGGTCATTAAGGGTCTCCTGATCGCCATACTTGGTGAAAGAGCAGACGATGTGTGAAAACGGGCAGGGTACCCCAGTGTAACCATAATTAACACTACCCACGACGGAGCACCATTTAATAATTGCAGAGCAGCAGTATGGAAAGCACTACGAGTGCTGTATCCAGACACTTCCGATATGTGAGCTATAATGACTCGAAAAATGAAGAAGATTTATATCCAGAATTTCCAAGACGCGTGGGTACTGGAAACACATGAATCTTGGACAAAATCTATACCTGTATTCTACCATATATTATGCCAAGGGTTGCCATAACCAGTGCAGACACAGCTCAAGAAATTGGTAGGGGTAGAGGCTAAACCTTGGGCTGGGATACAGTTGACTATTGTACATTATTGTAGATTGTTGCAAGAAAAGAATAAAAAAAAGTAGGCAACTCGAAAGGGTGAGGAAGCGAAGCTGGTGCAAAAGAAATTATCAAAGTATGCTCTTGAAGGAGCCATGCTGACCTGCCCAGCTGAACAGAACATTCAACAGGTGGCTAACCCACAGCAAAACAACCAGGGTAACGTGGGATTGTACCCAAGGGGAAGGGGATTTAGAGGAAGAGGATAGCAGAGTAATCAGGGAGGTTTCCAAAATAATCAAGGAGGCTTTCAAAACGTACAGATGGGCAATCCAGATATGTCAAATGGACAAATGGTCAGACCACCGCCAGTGTGTTGGCTGTGTGGAATGACAGGGCATTTGGCGTGCTCGTGCAGCCACCAGCCATCTCACAACAGGGCGGTGCACAGAATCGCACAGTGCAGCAGCAAGCACCAGGCTTGCAGCAAGGTACACAACAAGGGGTTCAACCCCCGAACATGGGGAACTAGCCACAAGGGCATTTCAAACAGGCACCACCGCAAACTTCTCAGGGCACAAACTCCAGAAGGGGAGGCAACCCTGAGAATGGAGAAAATCCACAAGTGTACAGTAGACTGAACTTATATATGAACTAGGACAGCTCACTGGGAACCCTGATGTGCTCTATCCTATCAGTGACACCAGACCCTAACAGGGAACCAAGGGTGAATGTTGTCATAGGGGGTAAAGAATATTCCTTCTTACTTGACACGGGTTCAAAACGCTTGTGCATACGAGAAGGCAAGTTTTCCTTGTCCGGCAAGGCCATAGATACTCAGAGTTTTACAGGAGCTCACAGTCCAGTTCCCTTTACAGACACACTCCCAGTCTCCGTATGAGAGTGCGAGATGAATGTACCTTTATTATATTCACGTCAGACCCCAATAAACATTTTGGGTCGAGACTTGATGACAAAATTGAACATGACAATCTCGTTCACAGAGGAGGGCATAGTATGCTCCACTCCAGGAATCAGGAATGCATTATTCAAAGGTATACGAAATGATCAGAGCATACTCAGGAATCATAGCCATGAGAGCTATACCATTAGAACCAGAAGTCTTCACATATGTCATGCGTGTGCTTATGGCAGGATTGCCAGGCCTCGCAGATAGAACTATGAGAACCCCTGATGAGCTTCTAGTCAGACCAAGAATACCTATGCATGAAGAGGAGGGACAAGTATTTTTACTGACGTCACCGATGATGATCTGTTTGAAGAACAACCTGACTCAAGAGACAAGGGTGGAAGTGAGTCTTGTATTTTGGGTAAAAATGACCAAACGAGAAGTGCCTCAGAGAATCATGTTGGCACTGATACGTCCGGAATACTTTGATGACGACATGGCCCAGGTGCAGGTCTCAGTATGGACTACAGGACCTTATGACGTAGGCCTCCTGAAGGGGGTGGGAGAAGTGAAAATTAAACTGAAACCAGGAGCAATTTTACCAAGAGCGCAACAATATCCCATGTCCAGAGAGTCGGATGAAGGGATCGCAAAGACAATTTCCACCATGATGGATCAGGGCATCCTAGTGACGTCAGAGTCACCCTGTAATATGGTGATTTACCCCGTCAAGAAATCCAAAGGAGGGTCTTGGCGTTTAATCCAAGAACGATATTGTTGAAGCCGAGTTCCCTCTAGTCCCTAATCCATCTACAATCCTATGTAACATACCTATCGAGGCAAAATATTTCACGGTGATTGACTTGAAAAATGCCTTTTTGTCAATCCCGTTGCACCGTGACTCTCAAGATCTGACGTCATTTACATTCAGACAAATGCGTCTGAAAAGCACGAGGTTGCCACAGGGGTACTGTGAGTCCCCGTCCATTTTCAACAGAGTCCTACAGATGGACCTAAGCAATATTGCATTAGATAATGTCGTCTTGCAGTATGTGGATGACATTCTAATCTGCAGCACCACTGAAGAGCAATGCAGGCGCAATTCTGTCCAGCTACTGACTATATTGGCTGAAAAAGAATATAAGGTTGACAAGGAAAAGCTACAACACTGTCAACAGGAGGTGCTGTACATAGGCCAGCTAATTTCACATGAACAAAAAAAGGTAACCCCGGAAAGGGCTGAAACTATCATGAACACGTCTAAGCCACCCATCGATAAAGCAAATGCAGAGCTTTCTAGGCTTGTGCAATTATTTTAGAGCATGGGTTTTCGATTACAGCTCATGTACCAAGCCCTTGCTCCAGGCTCTAAAGAAGGCCCAGATGACAAAGGAAAAAATTGAATGGACTGAGACAATGGAAAAGGGGTTCACAGAACTCTAGAGAGCGATTTGTATGGCTCCAGTTCTCGGGATTCCTAATTATGCAGAGAAATTCTACATGTTCTCGCACACAGATGGCAGCGTTATGATGGCAGTGCTTCCTCAAAAAACCTCGTTAGGGTACAAGCCCCTGGCGTATTACAGTGGGAGCCTGGACCCGGTAATGAGAGGCCACTTAGCTGCCTCAGCATTTGCCATAGAGAAGTCGACAACCATTGTGATGGGATGTTCCATGACGCTGTACGTCGAGCACTCATTATTTGCCATCTTAGAGAAACCAAAGGGTACGTTGACATCTCAGAAAGCTTCTGCCTATGAAGTGATCATATCTCACCCATCGATCAAAATAGTTTAATGTGAAACAGTAAACCCAGCTATATTCATAACTGAGCCAGTCACTGAAGGCGAGCCAATACATGACTGCACTAACTATGAAGAATTCTATGATGAAAAACCCAGAGTGAAAGAAAATGCCCTGGCGGGAGGAGGGATCGTTTTTATTGACAGTTACCCGAGAATCGACCAAGAAGACAAACAAAGATATACAGGCGTGGCCGTAATAAAACACATAGCAAATGGAGAATTTTGAGTACTCATCAGTGCACGAATACCATCCCATTATTCAGCACAGGCTGCAGAATTATTGGCGCTGATAGTCGCCATTGAGAATCATGCAGACCAGGAAGTAACGGTGTACAGTGACTCTACCTTTGGATTTCCACTGTGCACGCAGGCCTAGCACGCTGAAAAAAGATGGGCTACCGCCGAGCGGACGGCACGCCAGTGCCGCATGAAGCCTTATTGGACAGGCTGATCAAGGCACTACAGCTCCCAGTGGGCATAGCAGTCGTGAAATGCGCCGCCCATACCAAAGGAACAGATTTCGTGTCTCGCGGAAACCATGCAGCAGACACGGAAGCCAAGCGTATGACATCCAAAAGTGAGACGATCGTGGAAGTGGAAGTGGCGTGTACCCATGAGAGGATGATGGTGGCACGAACCACACCCGAAGCCTATAGTAATATGGGGCAGACGCAAATAATGGAGGCACCTCAGGATGAGAAGAACCTGTGGAAATGTTGAAGGTGTTCTTTAAACCCCTCTGATGGTTTGTGGTGGCAAGACAGCACTGGTAAACCAGTAATGCCTGTAGCCCTATTAAAAATAGCATTGGAACAGTTGCACTACCCATTACACATGTCAAAAGAGAATCTTGCAGCAACGCTCACAGAAGACTGGTTTATACCGAATTTAGCTGAGCATGTTGCATTCTTTATGGTGAACTGCATAATCTGCTAGCAAATCACTGCTAGGCACACATTGAAAGTAGTGAGAGGAGTCATCCGCCGGCCAAATGGGCCTTTTCAGCACTTACATATCGACTATGTCCACATGATTCAAGTGTGTAACGGGTACAGGTACTTAATTGTAGTGGTTTGTCCATTCTCTAGATGGATAGAAGCAGGTCCCTGTACACACCCAGACTCTACCTGTGCTGCCAAGTTCCTGGTGAGGGAAGTGTTCCCTAGATGGGGGGTGTTTGAGGTGATGAGATCAGACAATGGGGCTCATTTTGTAAATACAGTCTTTGAACAGATTAGCTTGTTGCTTGGTGAAAACGTATCATCCAGAAGGTAATGATATTTGTGAGAGGCTCAACAGATTGTTAAAGGAAAGGATAGCCAAGTTGAAGCTTACTCTAAAGAGGGGATGGTTGCACTGCCTTCCATTGGCATTGTATGCTCTTCGTAACCAACCAGGCTCCGACCATCATTTTACACCACAAGAGATAGTCACAGGAAGGAGAATGAATACCCCTCTTACCCCCGAGACAGAGCTAGATATGATGCCAAGTCAACCCGAGAGGTCCTGAGAACCGAATTGCAAGAATACCTGAACTGCATGACATCCAGCCTTACTGTAGTTTCCGACCAACTACAGCGACGACGAAAAGGGTGCAGTGCAGCACAAAACACAGCAGGAGACACTGAAATAGACACAGTTCAAGGTTTACGTGTTCCACTCATCTTCCCCGGTGATGCCGTGTTGGTGAAAAACCACATGAGGAAAAGGTGGGACGAGCCCAGATTCAATGGTCCTTTCATCGTGGAAGATTGCACTCCTTCAGCTGTGAAACTGCAGGGCAGGAGAGCATGGATTTTTCTCAATAACATTAAGCCCTATATAGGAGAAAGGCCTCTAGGTGCACCACACCACGAAGAGACCACAGACAACGGGGAAAAACCTCAGCAGGTGCAGACAAGATCCATGACGCGGAAGAAGAATGCATGAGCAGCTTAAGCCAAGACAAAAGAACCCGTTTGCAAGTTGTGGCTGAAACTGGACATTTCCTCTGAGCATAAAGGGGATAAGAACATAACGGACACTCTGTGCATTCTAGTTGCAGGGTGAAGAAGGAAATTGCGCATCTAAGCCACAACATGGTTGTTGACGCGAACTTGTAAATCAAATCACACTAAAGCATGGTTGAGAAAAAAGACTCTAATAGACTGAGATCGAGGACTTTTGTCCTAAGGAGCTAATGCAGTATCCTGAATTATCAAAGATCAAGACGTCGTTTTGCAGCATTTATGGTGACTCCCAGCAGAAATATCACAAGGGATGTGCTGACCTATTTCCAGTTAGTACTAGTCTCATATCCGTCACTTGTAGGGAGAGTAACCAGTGTCACAGACTTTATTCAAGATCCTGCCAATAAGAAAGTAATCTGGCAACTGCTTACTATCATCGCGGAAGCCTTCATTGTGTTACCAGAATACAGTGATAAGGACACAATGTTTCCACCACAGGCGATAGTAGATGAACTCACAAATACACTTTTATTTCGCATCATAGAGGAGTGCCCAGCAATCGTCGGGAGAACCACTGACACTCTTACTTTTACTAGAGATCCTACAAACTCTGAAAATTTGAGCCAACTGTGGACTAAACTCAGCTACCTTGTCGCAATCCACGCAGCAGGAAAGTGCAGGGACTGTTCACGTCAAGGGAAGAGCTCATAATCCTGAACCCAGTAAGGCAGGACAAATGTCCCTGTCACCCGAGGACAGCCGATTGGCACACAACATCCTCATTCGCCTAGTGACTGACTTTCTAGAAATGGTGGGGAGACCTATCGAGGTTGACGTCCTCACCTTCATCAGAGATCCAGCTAATGTCGCGCAGATGGGAACACTCCTCCATGGCATAATGCTGCAGGTGGAGCTATCTAACTTTCAGAGAGACTATATAAGGAGATTCCAGTGAGACAGATCTAGAAGACAGAGTCAAGCACTTCATCTTTCCGCCGTGGGACAGATCCAGGAGACAGAGCAAAGCACTTCATCTTTCCGCCATGGGACAGATCGAGGGAGCAGAGACGAGAAATTCACCTTTTATTTTTTTTGGTTTTGATTGATTGCTACTTTTCCATTTCTTCGCATTGAACAGTGTCCAGCATGTCTTCAGGATTGAAGCAGATGCGGGGGGTGGACTGGGATCTCACCTATTTTGAATATGCACAATGAACGTGACTCACCAAAAGTGTTAGTCTAATCTATTTTCCATAGTCTAGCAAGGGAACTGTATCCTGCATCCAGAGACAATCTTCACTCGGAAGAGGGGGGACACTTATGAAGCACCAGACACTTTATGGCACACACTGTTCGAGAACCATAGTGGAGTGAGGGAAAAGAATAAAACATTGACATTTTGTTATGAGCGAGATTGGGGCCCAGAACAGTAACCTGGTCAAAGTTGGTAAAGTTGTTGACATGGGTCGAAGACAGAGGAGGACCCTTGCAGATAGTGCCACTGGAAAGCCTGAGATTATGCTTCGGGAACAATGGTACGAGGAAGATGGGAGAGAATCAAAACTGTGGACAAATCTTTGAAGCTCCAGGAATGACTCATGGAACCGCAGTAATTATGGATCACTACTGGGCTTGTGGATCCAAGGGATACATAAGACTGCCGAGAGACTGGAGAGGCATATGCACAATAGTGAACGTCCACGTTCCTGCGCTAGTGATCCCAAAAAATGACCTGAATATAGACAGTTGCCCGAAAGCAGATGCTCACCTGAGGAAAAGGAGATCTGTGGAACTGGTATCCCGAATGAAGAGAGAGAATTACTTTTCTGCCAAATCAGAAGAAGCATTTCATGCAATCCCATATGAACACAGGCTGTTCAGTCTCACCTCATCAGTGGTCACAACAATCCTCATGCCAAGAGTCCAAGTTGGAGCAAATACTAAATGGTTGCAGATAACCAGATGGGAGTTATTGCAGACCATCAACACTACCATAAAAGGATTCAATGCAATTAAAGAAGAACTAAGAGCAATCCGATTGATGACTCTCTAGATCATATATGTACTTGACATGATCACAGTGATGGATGGAGGTGTTTGCGCAAAAATCAGAGAATCAAGTTGCACATTTGTACCTTCGCATGATGAAGAAAATGGAACTTTAACAGAAGCCATAAGTATGCTGACAAACCAACAGAACCAGATGATCGATGAAACTGACGAAATGGATGATGACACACTATTCTCATGGGTCCCACAATGGATGGCAGACATATTCAAGTTTCTGGGAGCCCTGCTATTGCTGATACTGCAAGGATTCTGTGTTATCAAGATAATCATCACACAGTGCCAGAAAACTGCGTAGAAAGCCATAGGGATGAAAATCATGATCAATGTCAAACCAGGATGGAAGCCCAGAGACCTGACTGATGAAGAAATAAGAAACTTTGTGAAGGCCAGCGAATTTGCACCGGAAGGCACAAAGTTTGTGTATCCCAGAAAACAAAGAAAGTATGAAGGAAAATGGATCTATTATAGCTCAAATGGACAATGCCAGCTGATGACCTGGAACAAAGACGAACATGTAAAAATAGCAGGAAGTTTGAAAAGAGCGATAAAAATATGGACTCCAAAGACACATTCTTTCGCACAATCATGTACAAACCCAGAAGAAGATGAACAAGATAAAGAAGAACCAAGTAAGACGAATCCAAAGGAAGAAGCAGAAGTGGTCAATGAACGGACCAGAGGGTGGAGTGTAGAGGAGGTCCCAGATATGGCCTGCACTCCAGCCATCCATTTTGAGATACCAGGAACATATTCGCCAAGATATGTGACGTATGAGGAGCAAATAAACCAACAAAGAGCAGTGCTAGGGCTCTGCCCAGTGCCCATCAGAAGAGCAATACCTGTCGAAGTGCCTATAACCAGACAACCATGGGCAGCACGGTACCCGGTGAGACAACCGTACCAGCAGTTGACACGAAATGAAGACTATTTACAAACTGTCCCCAAAGAGACCAAAAGAGCCTTAATGGAAGGCGAATGGAGGCAACACAAGTGTAACTCACCAATAGCTGAACAGGCCGGGGCGTTGCTCGACCTCGAATCTGCAGATAAGAGGGCGCTGCTCTAGATTATAGTTCAACCCAAGCGGTGTGCCTCCAAACAAGGATACACTCAGAACCGGGTCTCCTCAACTTGAGGACCTATTTTAGGCAATATACCCCTCTGCTGTGGATGTAACAGACAGAGTGATGGATTACTCAGAAGAGCGGAGGTACCCACACCGCTATGACAGGGCTGTAAGTTAGTCAACCGAAAAAGGATCGTGAAATGTTATCCTGTTCTAGATTTTATCTACCTGAAAGACCCAAGGATGGAGAATTAAGGGAATATTCTCAAGATAGCCACCAACCTAGGGGAGATTGGAATGGTCCCGAAGTAAGGAAGACAATGACAGGAGAAAATAACAAACAGGATGGTTAGTATAGGGAAGTACCCCGGACGGCAAGCGGCACGCAACTAGAGCGGGGATGGTGCACTAACCAGGATAGCGTCCACAGTGCACTAGTATTCCAGTGGGGTAAACAAACACATAGCTCCAAACAGAAAGGGTATCTATGAAGGTCAAAGCTCCTCTTGAGTTAAGTTGGAAGTTGAGAAGCACAAAACACTGTTCTAGTTCCCCTGAGATAGGAGCAAGAAAAAATAAGGCATGAGAAACAGGGAGTGGGCAAAGCTCACCTGAGTATTATCGCGTGTTCAAAGCAGGAAGTGATGGCAATCCCTGCCTGATGCAACTTCAACCAGCACGAGTGGTATTGGAGTAACGTGCTGAAAGCTGCTAGTATGAACACACCACGAGAGACTGCAGCAGAAGATGGATCCACAGGAAACTGTAGCTGAGGAATCCACGGGATACTGCAGAGGTAGGAAAGAGTCACCGGTAAGGGACCGGTTCCGGATCGCCAGATTCAAGGGAGAGACGAGTAGCAGAGTCAGATGGAATTCCGAGGTTCGATAGACAAAATAAACGAGGATTCAGATGAAGTTAGGTAAGTAAACGCTAATTAGAAGCAGCGTCCTTTCCTGCGAGCAGCATTATAACTGTGTTGCTGGTGGGCGGGCCCTGACGTGCCACGATCACCTGACCTGACATGTGACACTTAATGGAGCTGCGCGTCACGTCCCCCGCATCTCCAAGGCAACCTCCAGCGTTGGAGAAACGAAAGCGTGCTGCGCCTGCTGAAATCCAAACGGGCATTGCGGGAGTGGGACCGATATGTCACAAAAAGGGCCCGGACAGACGTACTAATGAACCAATCAACGAGCAAGGGATGACACACAAAGACGAAATATAAAGATTGATGATGAAATGGACTCAAAAGAAGAAACGTTGCAACACAAAAAGCTGTAACCATGCAGAAGGATGAAAATATGCAACTAGCTAACGCCTGTAAATAGGCTTGGAATGCAAGAAGCTAAGAGAACAGTACGGCTTGCTATGCTTAGTAGAAGAATAGAGTGGCAAGCGCCAACTATATATATATCTACCTCAATGACGCACAGTATACAAGTGCGACTCCACTTTACAAAAGCAGAATTAAGCCCAGAATTAAACTTTGAAGAATCGAAACTTCAGAGCATAGCAGTCTTCCCCGTGAAGGTCAAGATAAGGAGGCTCAGGCAGGTGGCGAGGCCGAAAGGGAATCAAATACACAAAAAGAAGGAAAATGAAGCAGATTCACAGTGAACTAACATGTGACCAGCCAGGCGTGAAGAGATACCAACGTCTGATGTCACGCAGAACCTGAGGATGCCATAACTTTTCCTGATAAGAAGCTGCAGTTTCGAGGCCAACCTCAGCCAACTAATTGACACATAGCCCTAAAGTACTGATTGATGGAAGGGAGGCAGGGTGAATCTTGGGACGCACCGCATCTGGGTGTCCATTCTGCATGCTGCTAATTAAAGTGGAGATTTATGTCTAGGGGTGTAACCTACCCAATCACAATGGACTAAATAATCTAGGGTCCTATAGCTAGAAGAACCAATGAGACGGCGCACTTGTAGTGACGTCTATCACGAGTGATGTAGAGGGATGGGCGTAGATGCCCACCCAATAAGAGTTATCCAATTCTCACGCTCTGTTACCATATACAGATATAGCACCTATACTTAAGTTACCTTTCCCGACCAATAGAACTGCATGACAAACTTTGAGTGTTACACGTCAATTGATGACGATAATTCGCTATGACTATTGCTGTCTGAATGAAGATTTTGGGAGTTGAAGCGAGACAGGTGATCGCATCACTGTTGATTTCCATTGTTTCGCAGTTTTTTGTACTTATAATTAAACGGACTTCCCTTTGCCAAACTATTGAGCTGTCCTTATTGATTTGTGTTGGAGTAAGAGAATCCTGCACCCCATCCTCCTCAAGGTGCAGCTATCTCGTCTTAAAGTACTTGAGGGCAAGCTCTGATCCCATGGGTCCATCACAGGTCGCTCCGCCCTCCTGTACACTGAGACCAAGACCCATTTCTCCAGCTTGTCAAGGTGGATTTCATGGTCTACAGTATGGTAGGTAGGCAGCCGATAGATCAAACAACATGAAAACTTCAGAATGCTCTGAATCTAGGGCTGTCAAAATGTCCTCTGTGATATTGATTAAGATTGCTTTAGTGATTCTGAGTGATCTAAATTTAGATAGGAGGTCCTTACAGATGTGGTTTTCTTCCACAAATTATTTGCCAAGTCATCTCCCCGACTGAGCTCTTGCTTTAGAGAGAGAAGTTGGATATAGGATAATGATTTGCTAAATTATTGATATCTCCAGATTGTCTTTCCAGCAAAGGGATTTCAATGTGCTGTTCCTACTTCCTAATAACTTGACCTTGTGCCGGAGGCATTTAAAGTGTCCACGTTGTCTGGCACTAAGGTATTGATGCTGTAATTGATGAAATCCTCAGTGCTTGGTTCAGTTGGCACACTGAATGATTCGATCTTTTCTATGGCTATAATGATTTTGTGGAGGTTCAAGGCTCAAAAAGATAGAAAAGATACCTGAGGTTTGATGGCAGTGGTGGTTGTGAAGGTAGGGTTCTCTGACTTGTTTGTATTTGGTGAGCAGATTATCTGAGTCCTGGATGGGATGAAGGATAGGAGGTATTTATACTGACCCTCATACTAGTTGGATCAGAGCTAAACAACTGGTCGGCCACCATGTCAACCAGCTTTGGGGTTTTTCAATTGGAGGGGGGCTGCTCTGCCTAGGATTCTCGTGATGTTATACTAAAAAACCTGTAGTCTCTTTTATGAGTCTCCTCTGGGGAGACGGCAGGTTCTGGACCATGGAAAGGGTTCATAAATCATGTATTGTGACACTTCAGTCAGGAACCTCTAGAGAAGTAGGTTTATAGAATTGGGTAGTGAGGTCAGAGTGGAGACAGCAGGAAAAGATTCATGAATCACTGTTTGTGATGCCCCCTTAAAAGACCTGCACAGAAGTAGGTTTTTTTGGATTTGGTGGCGAGGACAGGTTACAGACTGCCCAGAAGGATTCATGAATTACGTCTTGCGATGCTCCCTTTGAGATCTCACAAAAGCAGGTGGGTATGATTGGGTGATTTGGGGTGCCATTGTCTGAGTAGGGCATTTAAGGACTGCCTTACACAGGAATAGTTTGACCATAACAGGGGTTGGACTGCTAGGCCTAGGGTGATCATGCTGCATGGTAGTATTACATCTATAGTGGTGCTGGATTTGTGCATTGGCCCTGAAAGTAAATGAGTGAACCCCAGGGATCGAAGTTTGTCTAAAATGTCTTCAGCATATATCCGGCAAACGCAAACATTAAGGCCCCCGTATGAAGCGGATGATCTTCCGAAACAAGGATTGGGTAAGCCAGGAAAGTTGATAATTTCCTCATGGAAGGTGAAGTTGTAACCTGGCTTGCTTGGTAGATCAAAGCCAAGATACCAGAGCCTGCTCTACCACTGGGTGTTGACGACTTTATTCCTGTAGGTAATATTTTGGTAAGGCAGTCGAACACGTTTTAGGTAAACAATCAGCTCCAATAGCTGGAAGGTTTCAACCTGATGGATCTCCAGTGAGTCCTTGGAGGGGTTTCCCCATTGACTACAGAGATCTTGTTGTGTTTGACCCAGGCCTGGTTATTGCTGGCTTAGTGGGCCCGTGTGACTGTCGCTTTGATGGACCGGGAGAATAACTCAGGGGCAACGCGTTTCTCCTGCAAGGAGGACAACGCATAGCAACACAGGTTTGAATCCCGGTCTCGTGCGTAGAAACTGGTCTCCGGTATTAAGTGCGTTATAAAAGAATAATTATGGATGTCAGACGTCAGTTTTCATGCTGCTTTGTGAGGTTTTGTGGGTACCCTGCGAGAATAGTCTACTGGAAGATGCATAATTGTTGTGAATATTCAAAAGATGGAGGACCCATTTTAGAGGGTAGAGTAACATACCTTAGTGACATACAAATAAAGAGAATTCATGAAGTAGAAAAATGGGAGCTAAATAATGAAGGAATGGCTGGCCCTTTTTGCGGCATATACACAACTCACTGTATTTAGAGTTTAGCGAAGCGCCATGGAAAATTGGAAACGTGTCACCGCCGCAGAGATGGCGTAAAAAGGGGCCGATCAAAAATAAACAAAAGTTTGGAGAGAAGGTGCACACACCAAAATCATCTCAATGACATAAAACCACATACCACTTTACTCCAGGAGGTGATTGATTAGGGGGTTACCACTTTACTCCAGGAGGGGATTGATTAGGGGGTTACCACTTTACTCCAGGAGGTGATTGATTAGGGGGTTATCACTTTACTCCAGGAGGTGATTGATTAGGGGGTTACCACTTTACTCCAGGAGGGGATTGATTAGGGGGTTATCACTTTACTCCAGGAGGTGATTGATTAGGGGGTTACCACTTTACTCCAGGAGGGGATTGATTAGGGGGTTACCACTTTACTCCAGGAGGGGATTGATTAGGGGGTTACCACTTTACTCCAGGAGGTGATTGATTAGAGGGTTACCACTTTACTCCAGGAGGGGATTGATTAGGGGGTTACCACTTTACTCCAGGAGGTGATTGATTAGGGGGTTACCACTTTACTCCAGGAGGGGATTGATTAGGGGGTTACCACTTTACTCCAGGAGGGGATTGATTAGGGGGTTGGGGCTGCGTGCCGCATATACTAGGCGTGCACTTGCATCAACTGTTTAGGTAATGACTGGCTTTTTAAGTTTTGGTTAAAGTCACAGTAATCGCTTGTTAATGTCAGACACGTATTTTAAGGGTGCGGTAGCACCGGCCGTGAGGGACCTCAAGCACCCGGTAACCAGTACATAGCATTCTTTAATGCTGAAAGTATAGTTAGGGAGTGAATTTAGCTTGCACTGATGTACATCACTTTTTCCCATTGTATGCATGCGTTGATGACATCATACAGGTAGGCCTGGCCTTAGGGCAGGGCCTCCCGGGCGACTGTCAAGGGCGCCATAAGCCCCCCGTCCACGCCTGCTCAGGGGAGTCTTTCAAGGTCTCCCCGAGTTGGTATGGTGGGAGAAGGGGCGACTGGCGCTTAAGGGACTTTGATGCATTTAATAACAATAGGGCGCTAATGCTTTTGCATTGGCACCTAGTGAAAAATTTGCCTCCCAAATGACCAGGGGCGCACGGGGGGAGGAGGGACGCCGCATTTTTGGTTTGCTGCCTGGGACGCTACCGCCACTCAGTAGCGTCCTGCATACAGACGTCTCTACTGGGGTTTCCATGGTCCTTGGCTGCAGGCGTTTTCAGTTGTATAATTGAATGGTGCTGGGACATTGTTCTAACTCTGGCAAGAATGCCAAGAGGGAGCTGAAAAGGAGCTACACACAGGTGGTGTTGGTGAGATTTTCGTAAGATTTATACTCCAGCTTGTGGGCGGTCCAGGCCACATTTGCATCTACAATGACATTGCTCCAGTCTCAAAGTTCAGAGGTTTCAGGGCACATTTCACCCGCGGTGTTTACCAAAACAATTCCCATGTTACTTCTTTCCACTGTGCTTTCCTGAAATAACATCGGCTAATAAGCATTTTAAATGCATCTGGCACCACCCTATGGAACACAGTACTAATGGAAATGAATACTTTTGTTATACTACACCCATTACACGGCCTGGGGTTCCCAGAACCCAGAGCAGGTGTTTACAGAACCAGAATCCAGAAACAATGGCCTCCAAGTAACCCGGGTCCAATAGGAGCTTCTGAATTTGTTGACTGGAGGGGCGTGAACGTTTCCCACTAAAGAGCACAATCAGCCCGGAGTAGCAAAGAAGCCACAACTGAGGGGGAGTTAAAATAATGCATTAACATGGCAACATCTACAGCACACTTGTTTTTTTAAAATTAGGTCAGAAGCCATACAATTTACAATTGGTCCAGTAGAGGAAAATATCAAAAGAATCCAAAACATGGCAGGGCTCCAACTGTGCATGTGCCAACACATTGTATTGCCGCCTTTGACCGCAATACGTGCCAGCAGTGCCACATATAAGGGGTTTGTCGGCCAGTTTTACTCCTTAAAAAGCGGATAATTCCCCCAAAATGAAACACAGAGTAAGAATAAGCCAAACAGAAAATAGGAAATTGACACATAGGAATCTGTGCCCGGCTTTCACCCACACAGCTCAGTGGATATGTTCAGATCAGTGCTACACATGGGTTATATGTGATTTTTACTGACAGAAAATTCAGAGCGGTACATTTCATCAGGACAAAAATACCAAAAAACACAGAATTTAAAATAAATGTGATTGGGGGGCAAGTCCCTTTTTTATCCTTATAACGCCACTCCAAATCCATCCCTACCCATTTTAATCCTTTGCCCCACTACCCTGTATATATATATTTAATATTCAATGTTTTTAGGTGTTATGGTCGTCAGTGAAATGTGCCACTCTGTTTTATTTTTAGTAAAATGACTGGGTACTCGACACATAAAACCACTGAATAAGCTGGACCATTATTAATGTCTGTTCCAAAGAGGTCAAATGCACATGATGAATAGGCGCAAAGAAATATTTATTACAAAAACATTTCTCTCTTAGAATTAAACATATTTTTACTTGCAGATAAAATACTAGCATTTGGAATGCTGCCTTCTTTTTTAATTCGCTAAAAATCATTTTATTCCCAACTTAAAAAAATAGGGAGTAAAATACTACCACTTCAAAATCTTGTCTGGACCACTGTCTGTCACCATAAAACATGGTTTCCGTTCATTGACCAATAAATTTGTCAATATGTTGCCACTGAAAACAAACATTTTAAGGCTGGCTTTGTAAATATATTCCAGTATTGCCGCTGTAAGAACACTCATTTTGGTTCTGCCCAATAATGTCAGTATTGCCACTTTAAGAAGAATGTTACAAGCTGGATATGTCGATATATGTGTGCATTGACACTGTTAGAGCACACCAATTTATTTATTTATTTATTTTTGTATAGCGCCGGGCGGCCCTTGGGCATCGTAGCGCTTGTTACAGAATGATTAATTGCTTTCATTCTTAAATTGCATACAAAGTTACATACGTGAGGGCAAGCTTACAGGTACCTTACAAGGTTACAGTGGAACTGTGGCTTGGTTTGGCAAGAGTTGTGCAGAGTATTTAATTAAACAGTTTAGTTTTGAGCTTTTTTCTGAACACAGTGTAACATTTTTCATTTCTCAGGGATGTGGGGAGGGCGTTCCAGTTTTTTGGAGCTAAATGGTGGAAGCTGGTGCCACCAGCTTTGGCTCTTTTGAAGAGATCTGGTTGGTGAGGTGAGATCTGGTGGGTAGATGTTATATGTGCTCATTTATCTCAGTATTTATTTTCACTTCATGAACACACTTGTAGAGGCTGTGTTTAAAACTGACAGTATGTACACTGTTATAACTCACCTGTGATGGCTGGGCTCAATAACGCTGTATTGCAACTTTAATAAGCCATGCTCATGCTGGCTGTGTAAATACAAGCCAGTACCTTACCCCTCCATGCTCATGCTGGCAGTGTAAATACAAGCCAGTACCTACCCCTCCATGTTCATGCTGGCAGTGTAAATACAAGCCAGTACCTTACCCCTCCATGCTCATGCTGGCAGTGTAAATACAAGCCAGTACCTTACCCCTCCATGCTCATGCTGGCTGTGTAAATAGAAGCCAGTACCTTACCCCTCCATGCTCATGCTGGCTGTGTAAATACAAGCCAGTACCTTACATCTGTGTCATACATCTACCAGCACTGAGCCTCATTCCTCTACAACACAGCAGTCCTGCACACAAACCCACATCACTATACAAGCATGCACGCAACCACACAGATATACAACTTTGTGTACACATGCCTGCCCACATACACAAAAACACACACCCACACAGCTAAACCCCCACAGGTTTTTTACCTACTTTCTCCATTCTGCACTGCAGGACTCCATGCCACAAACCAGCTCCCACAGAATCAGGATGACACATTCAGGCAGGTAGCAGGGAGGGGTGTCAATGAACACCTCCCCTTGAGTCTCCCTGAGTCTTGCTTCCTGGGATGGCAGCATAAAGCCGTCTGGCCAGTCTTCCCCAATTAAGGGGTTAAGCAGGCATGCCTCCCACCTTAAAATGCCATGTAGTACCCGAGCCAGCATGGTCAATGGGCCATGCAAGGTTGGTGAAGCAACATGCCCCTGGTCTGTATGTCCTATCGGGCATACGTTGGCTGGGGAACTGTAGCATTGGCTCAGGAGCTAGCATCCGAGGAAGCACTCAGCTTTCAATAGGCCTGATCATCTCTGGCTCCTTCATAATTGATGGTAAAGCATAGCCATGTTGCCCATTATGGATGAGCCGTTTCTGCTTATTGCCTTGGAAACCAAAGGTTATTGCCTGAGTTGCCGTACAACATTGCACCTGCAGTGATAGACAGCCCTGGGTACAAAATTGGGTATCCCCACCATTATTAACAGTGTTGTGGGTGCATTTAAAGGCACTAGACAGAAGCCCCTCTCACCTGAACCGCAGCATTTAAACACTGCCACCAAAAACGGCCTGCTTTGCTTCCCCTGTCACATGAGTGGCAAGCATTGTAACACTATAAGCAAAAACGGCCTTGCTTTACTTTCATTTCACCTGAATGACAAGAAGTTATACACTGAAACCAAAAGCGTCTTTTTCTCTCCCACTGAAAACAAAAAACGGCTTGGCTTTTTATTTGTGTTCATGTCAAATTAAAGAACCATGTGAAAGGGGGCCTACCCATCATTGTCAATGGACCAACAGCAAAGGAAAATTCACCCAAGAAGGAGAAATCAAAGAATCATGTGACCTGCAAGACAGGACTTTAAACATTAGAACCAAAAAAACGGCCTCACATGTGTGAAAAGAAAAACGGCTTTAAAAAGCCACAATAGAAAAAGATAGCACTGCTCACGGGAAATGTCAGAAAGCAAAACATGATGTGGGTGGGGTGACCAAAGCAAATTTATATTATGTTTCCCCCACCAGACTCCCGTCAACATTGAATAGACCCTTACTACAGGAAAAACCAGTTCTGGCATGAAGGCAGTAAATTCATGATAAAAAATCCCCACTTTCTGTGGGATATCACGCATATCCTATAACCATCCTGCAATAAAATGTGAAGTTGCTGAGGCCGTCATAATTCCCAGCTCTGCAGACATGCAGGCAGGAGCATAGAGATTTCAAAGAAGGCAAAATGTGGCTAAAGCATGACCAGGAGGCGAGTGTTACGCTCACCTGACTCCCACGGATGCGCTGGCCTGGTTCGCGCTGCTGTGACCTCTTCTAAGGTGATGCGCAGGGTTCGGAAGACGGACTGGACCGGGCCCCCAAATCTGGCTTGTCTGGCTTGCAGAAGTATCCTTCTGTGGGCGATAATAGGGGATTAACTGTCTGCGGGGTAATGCAATCGGCCTCCCACTTTCCCCTCTCACCCTCCTCAAAACCCTTCTGTGATTTCTCGTAGCGTCTCACCTTAGGGTCTGGAAGGACGAGCTCTCCATCCTGCTTCTGATGCAGGGGCGCGTTGGTATCCAGTTACTTCACTGGATTTTCGGATTGGAGAGAACCAAACTTGCTTGGCTTCCAGGTAAGTTTTTTGATAAGAGGTTCCCCTTGTGTCCATGCATTAATGTACTAATGCTAGTGTCTTTTTCCCCATAGGGGCCGGGGTACGGAATGCCGGGGAACAGGCACCGACCCGAGATGAGAGGTGAAATCCTTGTAGAAATCAGGTAAGTCTTTAATGAGCGTTTTTTGGTAATGTCTTTTCATTCGCTCATTAACTCTGATGTCTTTTTTTCCCCTTAGGGGCCGGGGTCCGGAAATGCCAGGATGCGGCGCAGACCCGAAATGAAGAGGGAATGAATCAACAGGTAAGTCTTAACATGGAGATTTAGCTTTCCTTATTCCCTTCTCTCTCTCATCTTTTGTTCTGGTCTTTTTCTCCCTAGGCGCTGGGGCGTGACTGCGAATCCGGATGATCGCTGCTGAACATGGAGGACCCCTGTAAAGGTGAGTGGAATGCGGCGCTGCAGCGATCGACGCAATGAGCTTTTAAATTAAAGTCTTCCTTTTCAGGATTGTCGGCGAGATGTCTCTGGGATGCGGATTTAGCAGGTAAGGACTTTTCCTTCTTCTGTTCTCTTCTTCTCTTCCTTTGAAGGTGATCCAGGATGCTGGCAGGCGTGGCAGAAGTCAGGATACAGGAGCAGACACGGTGAGCGTCCAGCTGCTAGATGCAGAACAATGCGAAGCACGTGTGGCTGTTCGGGTGGGGTTTAAATAGCCTTGGAAGAAGTTCCAGGTATGTATCCTTCCTCCAATCAGGTATGTATCCTTCCCCGACCACGCCCGGATGGTAAATTAGTCCCACAGGTAAAGTAGTTCCTTTCAGGCCTTAAGGAGGCCGGGATCCTGCAGCATGGTCTGCATCAGGTAAGTGCACCCAAGCACTCCCATAATGAGCCTGGCGCCTATGGCGCCAGGACTGATGTCTTTTATGAGCCTGGCGCCATAGGCGCCAGGACACTGTTCAAAGGGCCCCTATATGGGATTGCTGGGTCCTTCCTTGGGAACTGGATGTTCGCTTTCGGGGATGCAGGGCTTGAACCGGCTCCCCGGGAGCGGGCATCATGACAGCACTCCCCCCCAAGGCCCCTCCCAAGGTTGTTCCCTCCGGGGGTTTTGGTTTGTCTGGGAAGAGTCGGTGGAATTTCCTGACTAATCGAGGTGCATGCACATGGTCGCTGGGTTCCCACGACCTCTCCTGAGGTCCGTACCCCTTCCAATCAATTAGGTAGAACAGTTTTGACCTAAACATTTTTGAGTCTAAAATGTTCTTCACTTCGAATTCGGGCTCCCCATCTATTAGAATAGGTTCTGGAGGTTTGAGTAGTCAGGTTCCGGGTACCACTGGTTTTTGAAGTGACACATGAAAAACAGGGTGAATTCGCATACTAGCTGGTAAATCAAGTTTAACAGCCACTGGGTTAATTATTGCCGTAATAGAATAAGGTCCCAGATATTTTGGGTTAAAGGTTCGAGGCCCTTTGAGTGGTAAATGTCTGGTAGCTAACCACACTTGATCCCCAATCTGATACGGAGGTGCTTCACTCCGATGTAGATCAGCATTCTCCTTGTATTTTCTCTTGGCTTGTTGTAAATGCGTAGTTGCCTCTTTGAAGGCTTGGGTAATTGTAGAATGCAGATGTTCTACTGCAGGCATTCCGAGGTTCTGAGGTGAGTCAAGGTTTGAGGTTCGAGGGTGATGCCCAAACAAAGTATAAAAAGGACGGTGGCCAGTTCCAGAGTGTACCGAATTATTATATGCGTATTCGGCTATCCAAAGAATGTCTTTCCAGTTGCTTTCAGATTGCTGTAACATACACCGTAAGTACTGTTCAAGTGTCTGATTTGTCCTCTCGGTCTGACCATCGGTCTGAGGGTGGTGACTGGTCGATAATCTTACGTCGATCTGCGCCATTTGACAACATTTGCGCCAGAAGTGGGAAATGAATTGGCTTCCCCGGTCAGAGATTAGTATAGATGGGAATCCATGTAGCCGAACAATATTTTCGAGGAATTCTTTGGCTAGGACAGAAGCTGAAAGTAAACCCTTCAAAGGAATAAAGTGGGCCATTTTGGAAAACAAATTCACAATTACCAGAATAGTATTGTACCCCGAACAAGGAGGCAAGTCCGTAATAAAATCCATTGATAGGGTGTGCCAGGGTGCTGGTGGTATGTCTAGAGGTTGAAGGAGACCGGCTGGTCTTTTCTTTTGACTTTTATTTTGGGCGCAAACACCACAGGACATCACAAAAGATTTAACATCTTTTCGCCAAGAGGGCCACCAAAATTGTCGTTTCACCTTTTCCTCTGTCTTGGCAATACCGGGGTGTCTCTCTATTAATGTATCATGATAACCGGAAATAACTAGTTTGTGTAATTCCTTATGTGGCAGGAATAAGCGTCCTTGGAAATAAGGTAAACCATTATCTATGGTAAAGTCTGATCCCTTTTGTGTCCAATCCTGTAAGGTTGTAGGGTCCAGGAGTTGTTTCACTCTGGCTTGAATGTCTTCAAGCGTCTGTAACGAAGTCATGCCTAGAATCCTCTGTTCGGGAATTATTGGTACTGGTTCTGAGTTTGTATCAGATTCTCCCATTCCAATTCGGGATAAAGCGTCTGCTTTGCCATTCTTGCAGCCAGGTCGATAGGTAATCACAAAATCAAATTCAGCGAAAAACAAAGCCCATCGGAGCTGCCGTGATGACTGAGCCTTAGCGATTTTCAAATACTGTAAATTCCGGTGATCAGTGATCACTGTGATGGTATGTCGAGCGCCAAGCAGATAATGCCGCCAGGCTTTAAAAGCGGACTTAATGGCTAACAGTTCTTTGTCCGTGATTGCATAATTAACCTCGGGCGCCGAAAATTTTCTGGACCAAAATGCTACGGGATGCAGTTGGTTGGTTTCGGGATCTCTTTGGGACAGGACAGCTCCCATGGCTTGGCTGGATGCGTCAGTCTCGATGACATAAGGGAGATCTGGACGCGGGTGTTTCAATATAGGTGCGGAGGTAAACTTAGCTTTTAAATCCTGAAAGGCCTGCTCGGCTTCTTCAGACCATTCAAAACGTTTATTTTTCCTCAAGAGTGCAGTAAGGGGTTGTACCACGCGTGAAAATTCCGGGATAAACCTGCGATAGAAATTGGCAAAGCAGAGCATGCTTTGAACCCCTTTTACAGAGCTAGGTGATGGCCATTTGAGGATGGCATCCACTTTTCTTGAGTCCATTCGGACTCATTTGGGTGTCAGGATGAAACCTAGAAACTCGACTTCTGTGGTATGGAAAACACATTTCTCCAATTTAGCAAATAGTTTGTGTTGGCGCAGTTTTTCAAGTACTGTCCTGACGTGTTTTCTGTGATCAGATTCCGAAGAGGAGTACACCAGAATGTCATCGATATATACGACAACACAAACATCGATGAGTTCCCGAAGGACATCATTCATGAAGTATTGGAAGGCAGCCGGCGTGTTACACAATCCGAAAGGCATCACCTGGTACTCGAATAATCCGTATTTAGTACGGAAAGCAGTTTTCCATTCGTCGCCTTCTTTAACTCGTACCAGCTGATAAGCCCCCGGAGATCTAACATGGTGTATATGCAAGCGTCCTTCACCTGGTCGAGGAGTTCAGGGATCAGAGGCAGAGGATAACGGTTTTTTACCGTTATCTGGTTCAATGCGCGGTAATCGATACAAGTTCTAAGGTCGCCTTCTTTTTTGGGCACGAAGAACAAAGCCGAGGATGCCGGGGACTTTGATGGGCGAATAAAACCATTAGCTAGGTATTGATCCAAATATTGTCTCAAATGCAGATTCTCAGGTTCGGTAAGGGCATAAACCCTGCTACAAGGGGGTTGTGCACCGGGCACCAGATCGATTTGGCAATCGTACGATCTGTGAGGAGGTAACGTGTTGGCCTGTTCCTTTTGGAAGACGTCCTGAATGTCTTGGTATTCCGGAGGTAGTTGCATGGAGGCAGAGGTTACAGATGCTAGATTAATCTTCAGGTTTTCTGGGTAGCAGGTTTGTGTACAATCCGGGAAGGTTATTCTCTTAGCTCGCCAATCAATTCGAGGATTATGTGTCTCTAACCAAGGGATTCCAAGAATAACCTGAAACTGTGGAGCCTTGATTACATCAAACACAACACCCTCCCAATGGCCGTCGGGACCAATAAGAGTCACCTCAGTAGTGGAATGTGTGACCCGTCCAGAGGCAATTTCAGTTCAATCGATGGGTGATGACAGCTTTGCTGGTTTTAGGTCGGAGAGCGAGGTTAATCCTAGAGACCAATTCACGATCCGCATAGTTTCCAATAGCCCCACTATCGATGTATGCCTTTATTGCATGCAACCGCTTAGGCTGTTCTGGATCTACGAGAACCATTGGCACAATGAAATGCGAGGTCTGAGAGTTAGTTTTCAAGCTCGGCAAGCGGACCCCTACACTTGTCGGGCGGAGTCGTTTCCCAAAACAAAGTCTTCATGGTTTTTATCAGCGGCTCCTACCGCCTTTCGGGGCGGTTTTGCCGGGCAATCTCGTAGAAAGTGTCCAGAATTCCCACACTAAAGACATAATTTTAACTTCCGCCTCCTTTCACATTCCTTTTGAGTTAAGGGTCCTTTAACCCCTCCAATTTGCATAGGCTCAGAGACATCAACTCCCTTGGGATTAGCATGGGTCTTGACCAACACCCGGGTCTCAAACCTGGACCGATCTGCTTTTCTGTTTTGAAGTCTGTGATCCAATTGGACCACTAAGTCTATATACTCTGTGCATTCTTGGGGCGGATTTACTACTTGGGCCAAGACATCTTTAAGTTCTCCGCGAAGGCCTCGATAAAACAACGTGACTCTTTTATCCTCTGGCCATCCTGTTTCTACAATTAGTCTATTAAAGGTTGCAATATAGGATAGGAGGTCCTGATTGCCCTGTCGCAGGGATAGAAGTTGGTCATCCAGAGCCTGCCCCTGAGAGTGTCGAGCAAATAACCTTACCATGCTTGCTTGAAACCTTTGAAAATCACGGAGAATCGGGTCATTTTGAGTAACCATTGGAACTGACCAATCGGCAGCGCAGCCGCTGAGATATGACAATACAAAGGCTACCTTGGTCTGATCATTAGGGAAGGCCCCAGGTCTGCATAGGAAGTGCAAACGACACTGATTCATGAATACTGCAAATCGTTTGGGGTCCCCAGCAAAGCGTTCGGGTGGGGCCAGCGGCATGTTTCCGGGTAGATTAATCTGCAAAGGGTTACTGGAAACCACAGGAGCGGGGTTCCCTCCGGAACCGGCTAGAGGAGTTTGCCCAGCTTGACCTTGCAAAAGCTGTCTGGCCAGGTCATCAGTTCTTTCCTTTGATAGTATTAATTCCCTCCTGAGGGCATTAGTCTCTTGACGAGCGGCATGTACTTCGGCCCGTAATTCCCCCAGTAATTGGGCCAACTGATCAGTCTCAGAACTTTCCATAGCGCCTGGGTGGGAATTTGTAGGAAGGCTTCGCGTTCTGTTACGCTCACCTGACTCCCACGGAGGCGCTGGCCTGGTTCGCGA
The DNA here is from genome assembly GCF_040938575.1 of Ambystoma mexicanum. Taxonomy (NCBI): domain Eukaryota; kingdom Metazoa; phylum Chordata; class Amphibia; order Caudata; family Ambystomatidae; genus Ambystoma; species Ambystoma mexicanum. The sequence goes on along the minus strand of NC_090922.1, from coordinate 1,423,227,149 downwards.
TGCTGTGACCTCTTCTAAGGTGATGCGCAGGGTTCGGAAGACGGACTGGACCGGGCCCCCAAATCTGGCTTGTCTGGCTCGCAGAAGTATCCTTCTGTGGGTGAAAATAGGGGATTAACTGTCTGCGGGGTAATGCAATCGGCCTCCCACTTTCCCCTCTCACCCTCCTCGAAACCCTTCTGTGATTTCTCGTAGCGTCTCACCTTAGGGTCTGGAAGGACGAGCTCTCCATCCTGCTTCTGATGCAGGGGCGCGTTGGTATCCAGTTACTTCACTGGATTTTCGGATTGGAGAGAACCAAACTTGCTTGGCTTCCAGGTAAGTTTTTTGATAAGAGGTTCCCCTTGTGTCCATGCATTAATGTACTAATGCTAGTGTCTTTTTCCCATAGGGGCCGGGGTACGGAATGCCGGGGAACAGGCACCGACCCAAGATGAGAGGTGAAATCCTTGTAGAAATCAGGTAAGTCTTTAATGAGCGTTTTTTGGTAATGTCTTTTCATTCGCTCATTAACGCTGATGTCTTTTTTTCCCCTTAGGGGCCGGGGTCCGGAAATGCCAGGATGCGGCGCGGACCCGAAATGAAGAGGGAATGAATCAACAGGTAAGTCTTAACATGGAGATTTAGCTTTCCTTATTCCCTTCTCTCTCTCACCTTTTGTTCTGGTCTTTTTCTCCCTAGGTGCTGGGGCGTGACTGCGAATCCGGATGATCGCTGCTGAACATGGAGGCGCCCTGTAAAGGTGAGTGGAATGCGGCGCTGCAGCGATCGACGCAATGAGCTTTTAAATTAAAGTCTTCCTTTTCAGGATTGTCGGCGAGATGTCTCTGGGATGCGGATTTAGCAGGTAAGGACTTTTCCTTCTTCTGTTCTCTTCTTCTCTTCCTTTGAAGGTGATCCAGGATGCTGGCAGGCGTGGCAGAAGTCAGGATACAGGAGCAGACACGGTGAGCGTCCAGCTGCTAGATGCAGAACAATGCGAAGCACGTGTGGCTGTTCGGGTGGGGTTTAAATAGCCTTGGAAGAAGTTCCAGGTATGTATCCTTCCTCCAATCGGTATGTATCCTTCCCCGACCACGCCCGGATGGTAAATTAGTCCCACAGGTAAAGTAGTTCCTTTCAGGCCTCAAGGAGGCCGGGATCCTGCAGCATGGTCTGCATCAGGTAAGTGCACCCAAGCACTCCCATAATGAGCCTGGCGCCTATGGCGCCAGGACTGATGTCTTTGATGAGCCTGGCACCATAGGCGCCAGGACACTGTCCAAAGGGCCCCTATATGGGGTTGCTGGGTCCTTCCTTGGGAACTGGATGTCCGCTTTTGGGGATGCAGGGCTTGAACCGGCTCCCCGGGAGCGGGCATCATGACAGCACTCCCCCCCAAGGCCCCTCCCAAGGTTGTTCCCTCCGGGGGTTTTGGTTAGTCTGGGAAGAGTCGGTGGAATTTCCTGACTAATCGAGGTGCATGCACATGGTCGCTGGGTTCCCACGACCTCTCCTGAGGTCCGTATCCCTTCCAATCAATTAGGCAGAACAGTTTTGACCTAAACATTTTTGAGTCTAAAATGTTCTTCACTTCGAATTCGGGCTCCCCATCTATTAGAATAGGTTCTAGAGATTTGAGTAGTCAGGTTCCGGGTACCACTGGTTTCAGAAGTGACACATGAAAAACAGGGTTAATTCGCATACTAGCTGGTAAATCAAGTTTAACAGCCACTGGGTTCATTATTGTCGTAATAGAATAAGGTCCCAGATATTTTGGGTTAAAAGTTCGAGGCCCTTTGAGTGGTAAATGTCTGGTAGCTAACCACACTTGATCCCCAATCTGATACGGAGGTGCTTCACTCCGATATAGATCAGCATTCTCCTTGTATTTTCTCTTGGCTAGTTGTAAATGCGTAGTTGCCTCTTTGAAGGCTTGGGTAATTGTAGAATGCAGATGTTCTACTGCAGGCATTCCGAGGTTCTGAGGTGAGTCAAGGTTTGAGGTTCGAGGGTGATGCCCAAACAAAGTATAAAAAGGACGGTGGCCAGTTCCAGAGTGTACCGAATTATTATATGCGTATTCGGCTATCCAAAGAATGTCTTTCCAGTTGCTTTCAGATTGCTGTAACATACACCGTAAGTACTGTTCAAGGGTCTGATTTGTCCTCTCGGTCTGACCATCGGTCTGAGGGAGGTGACTGGTCGATAATCTTACGTCGATCTGCGCCATTTGACAACATTTGCGCCAGAAGTGGGAAATGAATTGGCTTCCCCGGTCAGAGATTAGTATAGATGGGAATCCATGTAGCCGAACAATATTTTCGAGGAATTCTTTGGCTAGGACAGAAGCTGAAGGTAAACCTTTCAAAGGAATAAAGTGGGCCATTTTGGAAAACAAATCCACAATTACCAGAATAGTATTGTACCCCGAACAAGGAGGCAAGTCCGTAATAAAATCCATTGATAGGGTGTGCAAGGGTGCTGGTGGTATGTCTAGAGGTTAAAGGAGACCGGCTGGTCTTTTCTTTTGACTTTTATTTTGGGCGCAAACACCACAGGACATCACAAAAGATTTAACATCTTTTCACCAAGAGGGCCACCAAAATTGTCGTTTCACCTTTTCCTCTGTCTTGGCAATACCGGGGTGTCTCTCTATTAATGTATCATGATAACCGGAAATAACTAGTTCGTGTAATTCCTTATGTGGCAGGAATAAGCGTCCTTGGAAATAAGGTAAACCATTATCTATGGTAAAGTCTGATCCCTTTTGTGTCCAATCCTGTAAGGTTGTCGGGTCCAGGAGTTGTTTCACTCTGGCTTGAATGTCTTCAAGCGTCTGTAATGAAGTCATGCCTAGAATCCTCTGTTCGGGAATTATTGGTACTGGTTCTGAGTTTGTATCAGATTCTCCCATTCCAATTCGGGATAAGGCGTCTGCTTTGCCATTCTTGCAGCCAGGTCGATAGGTAATCACGAAATCAAATTCAGCGAAAAACAAAGCCCATCGGAGCTGCCGTGATGACTGAGCCTTGGCGGTTTTCAAATACTGTAAATTCCGGTGATCAGTGATCACTGTGATGGTATGTCGAGCGCCAAGCAGATAATGCCGCCAGGCTTTAAAAGCGGACTTAATGGCTAACAGTTCTTTGTCCGTGATTGCATAATTAACCTCGAGTGCCGAAAATTTTCTGGACCAAAATGCTACGGGATGCAGTTGGTTGGTTTCGGGATCTCTTTGGGACAGGACAGCTCCCATGGCTTGGCTGGATGCGTCAGTCTCGATGACATAAGAGAGATCTGGACGCGGGTGTTTCAATATAGGTGCGGAGGTAAACTTAGCTTTTAAATCCTGAAAGGCCTGCTCGGCTTCTTCAGACCATTCAAAACGTTTATTTTTCCTCAAGAGTGCAGTAATGGGTTGTACCACGCATGAAAATTCCGGGATAAACCTGCGATAGAAATTGGCAAAGCAGAGCATGCTTTGAACCCCTTTTACAGAGCTAGGTGATGGCCATTTGAGGATGGCATCCACTTTTCTTGAGTCCATTCGGGCTCCTTTGGGTGTCAGGATGAAATCTAGAAACTCGACTTCTGTGGTATGGAAAACACATTTCTCCAATTTAGCAAATAGTTTGTGTTGGCGCAGTTTTTCAAGTACTTTCCTGATGTGTTTTCTGTGATCAGATTCCGAAGAGGAGTACACCAGAATGTCATCGATATATACGACAACACAAACATCGATGAGTTCCCGAAGGACATCATTCATGAAGTATTGGAAGGCAGCCGGCGTGTTACACAATCCGAAAGGCATCACCTGGTACTCGAATAATCCGTATTTAGTACGGAAAGCAGTTTTCCATTTGTCTCCTTCTTTAACTTGTACCAGCTGATAAGCCCCCGGAGATCTAACTTGGTGTATATGCAAGCGTCCTTCACCTGGTCGAGGAGTTCAGGGATCAGAGGCAGAGGATAACGGTTTTTAACCGTTATCTGGTTCAATGCGCGGTAATCGATACAAGTTCTAAGGTCGCCTTCTTTTTTGGGCACGAAGAACAAAGCCGAGGATGCCGGGGACTTTGACGGGCGAATAAAACCATTAGCTAGGTATTGATCCAAATATTGTCTCAAATGCAGATTCTCAGGTTCGGTAAGGGCATAAACCCTGCTACAAGGGGGTTGTGCACCAGGCACCAGATCGATTTAGCAATCGTACGATCTGTGAGGAGGTAACGTGTTGGCCTGTTCCTTTTGGAAGACGTCCTGAAAGTCTTGGTATTCCGGAGGTAGTTGCATGGAGGCAGAGGTTACAGATGCTAGATTAATCTTCAGGTTTTCTGGGTAGCAGGTTTGTGTACAATCCGGGAAGGTTATTCTCTTAGCTCGCCAATCAATTCGAGGATTATGTGTCTCTAACCAAGGGATTCCAAGAATAACCTGAAACTGTGGAGCCTTGATTACATCAAACACAACACCCTCCCGATGGCCGTCGGGACCAATAAGAGTCACCTAAGTAGTGGAATGTGTGACCGGTCCAGAGGCAATTTCAGTTCAATCGACTGTGGTGATGACAGTTTTGCTGGTTTTAGGTCGGAGCTGGAGGTTAATCCTAGAGACCAATTCATGGTCCACATAGTTTCCAATAGCCCCACTATCGATGTATGCCTTTATTGCATGCAACCGCTTAGGCTGTTCTGGATCTACGAGAACCATTGGCACAATGAAATGCGAGGTCTGAGAGTTAGTTTTCAAGCTCGGCAAGCGGACCCCTACACTTGTCGGGCGGAGTCGTTTCCCGAAACAGAGTCTTCATGGTTTTTATCAGCGGCTCCTACCGCCTTTCAGGGCGGTTTTGCCGGGCAATCTCGTAGAAAGTGTCCAGAATTCCCACAATAAAGACATAATTTTAACTGCCGCCTCCTTTCACGTTCCTTTTGAGTTAAGGGTCCTTTAACCCCTCCAATTTGCATAGGCTCAGAGACATCAACTCCCTTGGGATTAGCATGGGTCTTGACCAACACCCGGGTCTCAAACCTGGACCGATCTACTTTTCTGTTTTGAAGTCTGTGATCCAATTGGACCACTAAGTCTATATACTTTGTGCATTCTTGGGGCGGATTTACAACTTGGGCCAAGACATCTTTAAGTTCTCCGCGAAGGCCTCGATAAAACAACGTGACTCTTTTATCCTCTGGCCATTCTGTTTCTACAATTAGTCTATTAAAGGTTGCAATATAGGATAGGAGGTCCTGATTGCCCTGTCGCAGGGATAGAAGTTGGTCATCCAGAGCCTGCCCCTGAGAGTGTCGAGCAAATAACCTTTCCATGCTTGCTTGAAACCTTTGAAAATCACGGAGAATCGGGTCATTTTGAGTAACCATTGGAACTGACCAATCAGCAGCGCAGCCGCTGAGATATGACAATACAAAGGCTACCTTGGTCTGATCATTAGGGAAGGCCCCAGGTCTGCATAGGAAGTGCAAACGACACTGATTCATGAATACTGCGAATCGTTTGGGGTCCCCAGCAAAGCGTTCAGGTGGGGCCAGCGGCATGTTTCCAGGTAGATTAATCTGCAAAGGGTTACAGGAAACCACAGGAGTGGGGTTCCCTCCGGAACCGGGTAGAGGAGTTTGCCCAGCTTGACCTTGCAAAAGCTGTCTGGCCAGGTCATCAGTTCTTTCCTTTGATAGTATTAATTCCCTCCTGAGGGCATTAGTCTCTTGACGAGCGGCATGTACTTCGGCCCGTAATTCCCCCAGTAATTGGGCCAACTGATCAGTCTCAGAACTTTCCATAGCGCCTGGGTGGGAATTTGTAGGAAGGCTTCGCGTTCTGTTACGCTCACCTGACTCCCACGGAGGCGCTGGCCTGGTTCGCGCTGCTGTGACCTCTTCTAAGGTGATGCGCAGGGTTCGGAAGATGGACTGGACCGGGCCCCCAAATCTGGCTTGTCTGGCTCGCAGAAGTATCCTTCTGTGGGCGAAAATAGGGGATTAACTGTCTGCGGGGTAATGCAATCGGCCTCCCACTTTCCCCTCTCACCCTCCTTGAAACCCTTCTGTGATTTCTCGTAGCGTCTCACCTTAGGGTCTGGAAGGACGAGCTCTCCATCCTGCTTCTGATGCAGGGGCGCGTTGGTATCCAGTTACTTCACTGGATTTTCGGATTGGAAAGAACCAAACTTGCTTGGCTTCCAGGTAAGTTTTTTGATAAGAGGTTCCCCTTGTGTCCATGCATTAATGTACTAATGCTAGTGTCTTTTTCCCCATAGGGGCTGGGGTACGGAATGCCGGGGCACAGGCACCGACCCAAGATGAGAGGTGAAATCCTTGTAGAAATCAGGTAAGTCTTTAATGAGCGTTTTTTGGTAATGTCTTTTCATTCGCTCATTAACGCTGATGTCTTTTTTTCCCCTTAGGGGCCGGGGTCCGGAAATGCCAGGATGCGGCGCGGACCCGAAATGAAGAGGGAATGAATCAACAGGTAAGTCTTAACATGGAGATTTAGCTTTCCTTATTCCCTTCTCTCTCTCACCTTTTGTTCTGGTCTTTTTCTCCCTAGGTGTTGGGCGTGACTGCGAATCCGGATGATCGCTGCTGAACATGGAGGCGCCCTGTAAAGGTGAGTGGAATGCGGCGCTGCAGCGATCGACGCGATGAGCTTTTAAATTAAAGTCTTGCTTTTCAGGATTGTCGGCGAGATGTCTCCGGGATGCGGATTTAGCAGGTAAGGACTTTTCCTTCTTCTGTTCTCTTCTTCTCTTCCTTTTGCAGGTTATCCAGGATGCTGGCAGGCGTGGCAGAAGTCAGGATACAGGAGCAGACACGGTGAGCGTCCAGCTGCTAGAGGCATAACAACGCGAAGCACGTGTGGCTGTTCAGGTGGGGTTTAAATAGCCTTGGAAGAAGTTCCAGGTATGTATCCTTCCTCCAATCAGGTATGTATCCTTCCCCGACCACGCCCGGATGGTAAATTAGTCCCACAGGTAAAGTTGTTCCTTTCAGGCCTCAAGGAGGCCGGGATCCTGCAGCATGGTCTGCATCAGGTAAGTGCACCCAAGCACTCCCATAATAAGCCTGCCGCCTATGGCGCCAGGACTGATGTCTTTTATGAGCCTGGCGCCATAGGCGCCAGGACACTGTCCAAAGGGCCCCTATATGGGGTTGCTGGGTCCTTCCTTGGGAACTGGATGTCCGCTTTCGGGGACGCAGAGCTTGAACCGGCTCCCCGGGAGCGGGCATCATGACAGCGAGAGCCCTTCCTGCACCCACTAAAAAGAGCAAACTGACAATTTCCAAAGGAGTCATAAACATCTTTGATTATGGGCTGAGCCCAGAGAAGACAGATGGCTGTGGGGGGATGAAGTGACCCTCCCATGGGTGGATCACAACACTCCCAATTTACATCAAAAGCCTGATTTATTTTTAGCCATTTTTTGCAGCAATCAGAATGAGGATTAATTTTGTTTTATGCAATTTTTCATGGAATTTCCAGGCGGTTTTAAAAATATAAATTGCATTTCCCGGCTGATCTGATCATGTGACGACTGGGACAGTTGGTGAAAAGATGGAAAATGAAATTAGGAACATGCTTGATCATTCGCATTCATAACTATTGTACATTTAATGAAAATGACAAAAATATGCCAAAGGGCCATGTTACCTCATAAGGAGTTTGGCGATCGACTTACCTAATTCCCTACTACCAACTAAAACCGCATATCTAGTTCATATGGCAGGGGCTAGTAGCATTGTGAAGTTATGAGACATAACTAGTTTTTGCCAAAAAGTGGTAATGAGAACAAAGAATTGTAATAAATGCAAACAGACAGATGGTGCTCTCTTCCCTTGAACCAATCATGCCAGGGGAAAGGGAGAGGAATGGTACACTGTCTCATCCGAGCGGCAGGGATAAGGGTACTCCACCTAGATTGTAAAGTAAGTGATGGCATTTCTGCGCTATAAGGGGGACTGATCTAAGACAGACAGTGACACACACCAAAATCCAGGGAGACAAGAGTAGGACGGAGAGAAGGCAGCTGAACCTTACCATCCTTGATAGTGCAGTGACCAGACCCCTTCCCCTAGCTGTCCAGAGTGTCCTGAGATCCAGCTGGCTTTCCTGAATCTCAAACCAAGGCTTGCTTTGCAAGTAGCATAGACCCTAGCCTTAAATTGCATAAGCCCTTCATGTTTGTAGCATTGCATCCAATATTTCTCACATTGAAAACCCTATTGAAAGCAAAGCCCATTGAAACCACATTGAAAACTCCAAAAATGGTTAGTGTATTTCAGTCACCTTCCCATAGAAGAATCTATTATTAGCCTGTCAGATCTCCTTTGGAAAACCTCTCAGTTGTCTGTGTAAATCACTAGCATTTTTTTAAGCAAATCAAGTAATTCCCAATCGAAATTCACTGTTCAAGATTGTTGAAGTTCGAAATCAACCATCTTGTCCCTGGTGTTGTATTTAATGATTATAGTCATTAAGGTGTTGCCTCAAAAGAATGAGTCTCCTTGTAACTGAAAAGCAAATTTGCCCGTATATTGTGTGCATTACCAAACAAATTCCCATTTGTATCTGTCCTATTAAACCCTAAACTGTGTTCCATTGTGAACAATCCCTTTTGCCTAGAAGTCTACCTATGTGTGCCTCTGTCCTTGTCATTGAAAACCGATTTTCTATTTTAAGCTAAACCCCTTGCCTGCGCTGCCTGTCAGTGAAACCCAGTGTAAACAAATTTCCATTTGCCACTGTATATTGTTTTGCATTTGCTTTCTCCCAAAACCGATTTTCCCACTTCATTCCTATTGTTGCCCTGTTGTGCTGATTAGTATTCTATAAACTTTCCCAATCTCCTAAAGTGAAAGCAATACAAATTTCCTCTCATTCTATCCCCTAGCAGTTGTGAATGATAATCAAAATCCCATTCTGCCTTTTTGCTCCAAAAACAGGTTTTCACTTTCTTTTCTGGCTTTCCATCTAGTGGTGGTGGGCTTTACCCCAAATCCGATTTTCTCTATCTATTCCTACTCCTTGCCACTGCCTTTCATTCAAAGAAATTTAGTTTAGCTGATGTTTGGGGGTGAGTGTTGCATGGGGGAGTGCTAAACCGTTGGTGCTATCGTTTGGTAAAAATTGGTATTTTATTCTGTTCTGCCATTAAAGAACTGTGTGAATTGTAATAGGATATCTTAACCTAATTGTTCTGACCAGATCTTTGCATTAGTGTTGCCACAACATTGATGACTGTGAAATTGTTTGATTTTCCTTTTTCATTAAATAATAAATTAATAAATATCTTATTGATACCCACCGGCCTGGTTCCTGGTCCATTGTGAGATGGGGTATTTGTGGAGGTTGGGTGTCAGACGGGTTGGGGGCCTACTGAAATGAATCCGTAGTTTATTCAAAATAAAAAGCGCTTTATTGTGTGCCACATCCATTGTAGGTGAAAGGGTTCCCAAATTGGCGTGTGCCGTGCAATATACAGTGATATTGTTGTGCCAACCAGGGTAGAGGGGTAGCTTGCTGCCAGCCTAATCCCCCCACTCCTCCACAAGCCCCACAGGTAGGGGAACCAGAACATTTTGAAACAGTCTGGGAATGTTTTGTTTAATTTCTGCCTCTGTGAGAGCCATCAGGACTCAAGAGGACCCAGCAGGTGTGAAAATTTAGCCCACCTCCTGCTCCAGCAGGTCTTATAGAAAGCACTTCCTAGTCATCACACTTTTTCTTCTTTTTAGGAAGGCACCTTTTATATGAAGCAGTTTTCCTAACACCTTCATGAGATATGGCAGACAGTGTTGAGGTGGCATTGTCCTCATACTGATTGCTTGATGATCACATGCTGTGCACATTGTGCATAACTATATGCATGCCTTTGTCAAACAATGACTACAAGCTGGTGGGTTTATCACAAAGGCTCTTCTGAGGTGTGTATACGTCTTTAACTTAGCTAGCCTATAGGTCCACTTGCAGAGATCTCATGTTTCCCAATGTCAGTTGTGAAATAATCATTCCTGGTTTTTCAGAACATATATTGCATTCTGGTACTTGTAGGCAGGAGTGTTGCTAGGTCTGGAAAAGATCAGGGGCTAAGCTAATGTTGGGACTGGCGGGACTCAGGGCTACCTAGCATTTTGGTTGTAGCACTTGAGCTTCTATCCGGGGCTACAACCAAAAGACCTGGGCCTATAGCCCCTTCAGCCCCCCCAACAGCCCCCCCCCCCAAAAAAACGCCTGTGCTTGTAGGCCAGCATTTATAATGTGTCGAAAGCTTTGTATGTTCTGTATATGTTAGAATTCTAGCACAGCTCTCTTTGCCTTTCATCCTTATATAATTCCTAAAATGAGTGTTTATTTTTTATTTTTAGAGAGCTATGACGGTAGTCTCTCACTGGGATTCAGTGAAGTGAAGTGAAGTGAAAATGGCCGCCCCTGACGGACCAGCGTCCGCCTTCTACGCAGGCCCAGCTGTTTATGTATTGTTCACTGGTATTGTTTTGTAAACTGTAATGGCGTGTATTGATTAAACGACACTTCTCCCAAATCACACATGTTTTGTGAAGGGTTACCACCAGAGTCCTTTTCACTGAGGGAGACGTCTGTCTCTCCTGACTAAAACATACACAATTGCAACTTTCCTTTGCCCTCGGTCCTAGGGGGAGGCTTATCTGGCGGTGAAACATGGCGCTGCTGTCTGGTACTGGATGAATGGCTTGTACGCTCACAGACAAGCACACGGACCCCTACATCTTTATTTAACTCCCGGGAACAGCAGCTGCCCATTAACCTCAACCTCTCACCTCTCGAGGTTATCAGGGGCCCCTCTAATTGATGTATGGTGCGTCCCAGAGGCAGGGCTGCTGCAGGCCGACGCCAGTGGCAGGATGACTGAGCGGTCTTCGGGCCGGTTCCCCGGCTGTTGTACCACTGATATGAACTGGGGGTCCCACTGGTGTATGGTAGTCCGGGTTGGCTCAGCTGACCCTTTGTCTATCCGCCGGCCATTACGCGTGGACTGGGAGATCTGCACACAACGCTAAGACTCCTCCTGTTTAACTTTGCCCATAGGGAACCCTGTAAATGAGAGTCACGCGCCTCCCAGGTGTTTCCATGTATCGTGTGAGTTGTGGAAATAAACCCACTCACTATCATCTGTGCACCATACCTCTTTGCTACAGTTTAGGGTCACTACATGGTTCCTTGTCCACGGGATACCCTATGTGTTGTCTTGGTCCCATCAAGTTACAAACAAACGCATTTTGGGAATTGTAGGTTCACTTCAATTAAAAGCCATATGGACTCAATAGTTGCAGCTCCTAACGACGGAGGTCACGTGTCACCACTTCTTCTGGGACACTTCATTTGCACAGGGCGGCCCCATATGTTTTCTTCCAAAACAATCCCCCTAGTTATTCCTCCTGTGACCTGGGCCTCAGGCACGGGGTAAAGGTCAGCGTCCAGATGTTAAGGTGATTTAAATGGTCTTTAAAAAAAAATAATAATTAAAAACGCTTTTCTCAGCACTGAATGCATGAAATTGCTTGGGCCTGTGGGTGGTGGGATGGCCATATGGACTGGAAGGGGGCAGCTGAAAGGTGGGCAGTGTACGCAAAACATGAAAAAGCTCAGGGGTGTCGACAGGGGCCTTATGATGTGTTTGCTAGTGTAAAGCTGGGGACTATGGAAAGGTTCCCGATGGTTCTGGTGGCCTTTTTAGGCTACCCATATGTAGTAAAAGAAAGTCCGTGTCTCAGGTGGGTGGTGAAGACCCACCGGCACCCACCACCCAGGCAGCTATTCCAACTGTAACTCCTGGAGGCTATTGGAGGGAACACTCCATACAATGCATGCATCCAGCACTCACTCTGACATCACAGCTGAAGGGAAGGGATACACGACACCACACACAGCCCTTTCCACCAAACACATTAACCACACACACAGGGAAAGAGGGTCAGGATACGAGACACTTCTCTTTCTACCAACAAATGTAACACAACCGGGGAAAGAGGGGCAAGATATCACACCGCATCTATTCAAATCTGGGATGACAAGTTTTGCATGATAATTTGTCTTTATTTTAGAGTGAAATCCCAGAAGACCAATGCAGTCAGTGAGATGTCAGAATCGTCGTATCTTACCCATTGCTCTTCCCGTCACCCGGCATTTTCTTCTTCCTTGCTTTCTGGGTCTTGTAGTTCTTTAGTTCACATGCGAAAAGCAAAACTACGTGTCCCAAAATGCAGAGCGTAACACCAGGGCGGAGTTGTCTTTTGATGCATGATTTGGAACGATTTACGAGTTTTGCCAAACTTGCTTTTCTTTAGTCAGCACTTCCATGGCCGCTACTTATGCCTTGAGACTTTCATTTTCATTTGTGGATCACACATAACATTCTGGGGGTGCCTCTGTGTGCTGACAGGGATGATGGAGCGGGAGGAGGCGGGGGGGGGGGGGATACGAGGTGCCGACGGGTCGGTTGGGGGCAAAGGGCAAGATGACCCATCTATATAGTGACCGGATAACGTTCTTTCATCGACTGGTGCAATTTCAATGTTTTTTTACGAGTACATTTTTACCGAAAAAACTCATCGAAATACATAGGGGGTTAGAAAAGTATAAATAAGGGTTTGGTGGTCGGGAATATGTAAAAAAACAATAGGGGACAGGGGCTTGTGGGGAACCCACTCCAAAAAAAATGAATCAATTTCGATGAGTTTTTCGCTAAACTCGTAAAAAATAACATTGAAATTATACCCATCGATGAAATGACATTGGGGGCCTCATTACACGGAAGGCGGTAAGGGTTAACGCTCACCGGTAAGGGTACCGGTGACCGTTAACCCTTACCGCCTTACTACGAGGTCCCTTTGCGGGTTGGTACTTTAACACCTGCTTTTTAGCAGGCGTTAAAAACCAACCTGCAAAGGGACCAGGGTGCTAATTACGGTACCGCAATTTGCGGTACCGTAATTAGCACCTTCCCCATTCCCATTATGCCCTATGGGGCAAAAATGGCAATGGGGAAGGGCAATGGGGGAAGGGGGAATTACCGCCCTGCCAACCTTGGAATAGGGCGGTAATTCCCCTTTCCTCCAAGGCGGTGCCGGTATTTTACCGGCATGGACCAAGGTGCTAATAGCTAATAGCACCTTGGTCCACCGCCGTCCGTGTATTGAGGCTCAATTTCTTGTATCGTTCCTGTGCAGGTGATATGCAGCATCATATTAATTTTCACATCTCTAACCCCCAGGAGCACCTTTCTCAGCTGGGATTGGACATTGCCTGGATGCCATCAAAGGTTGGTGGCCAACAGTAGGTGCCAACTTAAAAAGGGCATAACCTATATCCTCTTATTGGGTGCCAGTAGTCTCCTCCTTAACCGCTAACTCCCTCTACCCCATTCCCTCCTTGCCGCTACCACCACTCTGCCTAGCCCTGTCCTATCCTGTAATCTGACAGTAGTCATGGACTCCTGCATGTTCCTTTACACCCAGATTTCAGCAGTAAACAAGAACAACATTTTCCTGTTTAAGCAGCTAAGATTCCTCCCACCCCTTATAATGGCTGACCTCAGAATCATCATTGTGGGGTCCCTTAAAAGCCCCCTTTGTGATTATTGCATTCCTTGTATGCCAGCTCATAACCATCTGCCCAGGCGCATCTCCAGCCCAAAAGGCTGTAACTAGAATAGTTTGTTTTGGAGAGGTCTCCAGCATAGGATGTCAAGCTGTGCGAGATCTCCATCTCCTAGGCGGATCCTCAAAGATCCTCTGAAATATTTAGGATCTCTGGTAAATGGATCCTGCCATAATACTAAACAAACTCACCATTTGGTGTATAATTGAATTTACAAACGGCCATATATAAGAAACCGCCTGTCTGCTTGTTTTACTTGGTGCATGGCATGAGTAAATGGCATTTTATCAGCAATGAGGCTTCACTCTAAGCAAGTACCCCGGCCAATTTGTTCACGGAAATGTGTAATTGCATTTTTGGCGCCAAATCAGCTAACAAAGAGGTAGTTGCCCACGGTTTCGGGGAGACATTCATGACGGTGTTAGAAGAGAGGCATTCAAAGGATGTGTTACTGCCATTTGTACCTCAAGTTATTGTAAATTTGATTTGGCCTTTTTTGGGATAAAAGTGGGAATCCCTTTGAATATAAACTAATTGGTAACTGTGCCTTCCCAAGCCCTGGTGGCTGTGTGATTAAATATGAGCATAGGCTATATCTGGTTTTAGTATATTGGCCTATGAGGAAATACAGTTATGCATTGCCAAATCCCATGACATATTTATTAAAGTGAATTTCCTGTGACCCACTACAACTGTGAACCACTGTCTGCAACTGGGTTCACCTAAGGTTTAGAATTTTTTTGTATTGGTTTTTTATAACGCGCTTAATACCTGAGTTCGGTTTCTAAGCGCAGATCCAGGATTCAAACCTCTGTTTCTCTGTGTGGTCTTCCTTCCAAGATTAGCATGTTGCCCCTGTGCTATCCTCCGTTCACACTGAGCAACAGATTGATATGTCCATCCCTCAAAACATCCTTTGTTCTCTCCTAGGAAGGCTTGACCCCTGCCCAGAGGAACAGGATCTGCCCCCATGCGGCTGGGTGTGAACCATTGCTTTAAAGGGAACTCTGCCAGCAAAATAGGGAGGTCACACCAGTAGGATAAGGGCTGTCGTCCCTTTGAAGTAATGCAGACAGGGACAGGGGGGGGGAGAAGGGTAGTCCAGGAGGGTGGGGTGAATGTGCACCTTCTTAGAAATGTGTTGGCCACCCATATTTTCTTGCCCCGCCCCATATCCTGCAGGCAAAGCGCTCTGGGCCAGGCATCGCCATGAAAAGACTCTGGTCGCAGCAGCCTGGATTGGCATATTTCAGAAGACTTGAACTGCACCAATCATAAGGGGGTGTACCCCAGCCCCCCTTTGTTGACCTGGAGGTTTATTAGAATACATTCTTCCCAAAGTCCTCTGCCTTGGAGGTCAAGCTAAGGACTTCTAAGGGGAGAAAGACCCTCCTCTCACATACTTCAGAGGTATTTGAAGTGACCTGCTGTTAGAAAGTATGCCTGCCTGCCTCGACACAGGCACCCAGGACTCTGCCTACTCAAAGTCGCATACCTGCAAGTTTCTTTGGCAATTTTCCATAATTTGAAGAGTAGAAGGTGGACTCACCCTTCCTCAGAAACCTGATTCAGGGTGTCAAATTGTACCAAGGACTTGCTGCTTGGAAAGCCTGCCTATGGCTAGAGCACTGATGACCAGGTATTTGCTTACTGGAAGTGGCAGTCCTGCAAATGCTCTCTGGCAACTTTCCTGGTTTTGAAGGGCAGAAGAAGGACTTGCATTTCCTCTGAGGTCCTGAAGAGTGCTTCACAGCACCCAAGGAATAATGGAAGCTGCCTGTGTCTCTCTATGCACTTTTAAAGTGTCTTGAGCACTTGCAGGTTACGCCAACCTTACCCTTAACATTGCCTTGTTGGCCACAAGCTACTTCGTGCCGTTGCTGCTTGTTGAAATGCACTGCGTGTTGGATTCATCTGACCATTTCACCAATGCAACACTGTATCAACATCTCAGAAAGAAACACAAATCCTGGATCATCGCTGTAGAGCACATGGCACAAGACCAAAAGGTATCTTCTCTGGCCTGGTTTTAAGAACGATAGTGACATTTAAAACCCAACTCCATACCTTTTTGGACAAATATCCTTGAAAATGAACACTGCTGCAAGACAATGGCCTGCATAGTCTTGTCGACCTTCTCAGATTCCCCCTTTGAACCAAAGGTCTGTATGTTCTGTGCATTTCATTTCTGGGTTGGGTTGGGTTGTTATTAGTGATTGTCTTAGTTTGTCTGCCATTTTTAATCTTCGATTTGTGTGGCCCTCTGGTGTATGTTTCTTATATTTTGGTTCCACCGTACCATTGCTGTTTGGATGCATCTTTGGAGGCTCACACACCTCTTGAAGATTTCAGCCTGACCTTGGTTCATGCTTGTGACAAAAATCGCCTTCCGGGGCACCAATGGTCCAGGTATTAATATTGGTTTCTGAACCATCAATCAGCCCCACACCTCTAGTATACAAGAAGGGATCCGAACAGATCGGAAACACAAATCAATTATAAACCTCCTTATCCAATTTTGGTAACGTGGATGGAATCGCAGGCTTATCTCCATAAGATTGTGGATTGTTGGTTAGTTGCAACACAACAAAAATACAATTATTACCCAATGATAAAAGGGACTGTCCAGTCCAAGTTGTGTGAAAATATCTACATTATTATTATCACAACACACAGTTCTAGCACACTAAAAAATGCAACCCCCCCTTGTTAGGAATGCAGAGGACAGGGTAGTCAGTAAAGTAATTAATCACAATAGTTCAAGAATACAGGAAGCATCAGACACATAGGAAACTCCACAGAGCCTGGGAAACCGATAACAAGAGATCAAGGTCTTGAAAGACTATCAAGAGAGTGAATATTTTGATGCAGAGGAGAAAAAACCCTCCGGTGGACCTCGAACAGCTGGCCATCTACATAAACGTTGCCAGATTGCCATCAATGGGCTAGAACACGAACAAGAACCCAGAAGAGAATACATATCTCCAACAAGAAACAGATGGAGTTTATGGCTACATAAATGATGATGCCAAGATTGTATGTGTGGCTCCATCCTGAGGTCTGGGACACTGTCGTGAAGAAAGCGGTCAGACTTAGGCAATTCCCTCTGAAACCGAGACACCCAGCCCTTGGGAACTTGGGGAAAAATAAATAATTGGTGTTTTAAATAGCGGATTGGTTCTGCTAAAAAAAAAGTAATTGACATATATAGATGTTAATTTGTTGTTTTCACACTAGAGGGAAGTAATACATGAATGTGAACTTATACAAGTTTGTTTTAGAGATAGGAAAGCAGTGGGACAGGTAAGGGAGATTCTCTTCTCTATCCCCTTTCCTAGACAGGCCGCACTTCAGCGCTAACTAGGGAGAGTGAACAGCCACCCAGGGATAGCAAGACTTTCCGATAGGGAAATTAAGTGAGATGTAGGCCACTAAAAAGACAGAAGTATTGAACAAAACCTCAAAAACTTCCCCCTATAGTGTGTTAAAAAATTCAGCACAAAGGGAGCAATGGGTTGACAAATGTCACTAGGGGCCTTCATAGTAGGACCAAGGGTGCAGAACCACAATGCATTTTGTGCTTTTAGAAGTTCTTGGTGCTCAACCGCGTCGAGTCAGTTTCAGGGCGCATTGCAGCTTCTGCAACAGAGTTCAAGGTGGGAGACGGCTGTGGGTATCAGGCGCAAGGCAATTCGGTGATCAAGGCTGGACTGACGGCTGCAGGCTGGCCTACACGGCAGCTTAGGATCAGGAATCGTTGTCTCTGTGCTGATTGGCGGGTCTGAAGCACTGGTCGAGGCATCTCGGAATGCGTGAGTGATTGCGGCGTGACAACAGTCAGGGGAGCAGTCAGTTGCAGCTCGAGGGGCTCGACTCGCTCGAAAATGACCTTAAGGCGGATGCTGGTTGATGCTTGTTGGTGCACTCCTCCTAGCTTCTTCACTTGGCTCATGTCGTCCTTTAAGGTGGATGAACCAAAGCTGAGGAGAGTGATGCAGGCAACAGCCTTGTCCTTTCTTTCGTTCAGAGACTCTCTGGCACTTCCCATCTAGGAAGCTTGCTTGCAGAGCCTAGCAGGGCACTCTGTGTGCTGCCTGGGTACTGGATCTGGAGCTGTTGGAGGGTCCTCTGGATTCAGTATCTCCCTCTGTTCTCTGGGAGAAGTTTAGGGGAGGGATCTTTCTTTCCTCTTGGAGTTCTTCTTGTTACTCCTTGCAATGTCTTCAGATGATCTTCCAAAAGAGGGGCTCAACCCTCTTTTAAAGCCAAATGGGTCCCAGTGATTGGTGTTTGCTAAGCCTACCTTAATGAACCAATCCTGGGTCCCCACCAACAATCTGCTGTATGGGTGAGGTCATAACCAGAGTGCTTTGCAACAGTAGAGGTAAAGGGGTGAAAACATACTACTTAGTCCCACCCATCTTCCTGCCTGTTGTGGATAAAATGGTCTATCTGGGTAATTGAGCTCACTGTGGTTCCTGATTAAAGTCAGGGCGCACTTGAAGTTGTGGTGAGAACAGACTGTCTGTCTCCATCAAATCACATACTCCTACCCTCTGACAGGGATCCCCCTGTGGGGGTTGCCTACTGTAAACACATGTACCGGACATGACAGCTCACTGTCAGTGATACTAAGAGGCAGGAGATGGCTTCAGGTTAACACAGATGCATATCAAAGGTGTTGGGGTTTCATGTCTTTTGTTAGCCTCTGCAGCTAGGCCCCATGTGGGCCTGTTTGAAGTATACTCTATTTGTATGCACATTATGTTTAATTGCTGCCACCATTTCTGCAGGGCAAAAAATGATAGGGCGGAACCATGGAGCCTTTGTTATTTAATTAGGCTGGTCATGGCAGGAGGAAGGTTTTGCTCTCTGCCCTTTGAGATGCCTTAATGTACTTCTGGGTGTTACATTCCAACAAAATGTGACAGGGAGGACTGTGCCTGTCGGCTGTGTCCATCCAGAGTTCACAGGTCTATGTGTATATCATGCGGTGAGCAAAGGAAAATGTGTGCAGATTAGCCCCACACATTTTCTAGAGGTTTGTATTTGTATTTGTTTATTATTTGTATCGTGCACTGAACCCTGAGGTAATCGGGCGCAAGGCAACCTAGGTGTTTCATACTTAAATAAATTCCGGTGTATGCATATACATTACTGTCAATCAGGCAGTAAGTATACATATGTGGGGGATTTCGCCCCTTGTAAGTAGTATCCACAGGTTGATCTACCATTATTCAATTTCATATAAAATTAAAAAAAATGCCCAGGTGAGCGCACACCCACCGTGCAGATGGTTGAATTCCTCACAATGCCACCATAAAGGGCTAAAAGAGGTGTCCTGAGCAGGGGGTACGCCCTTAGCCACGACTACTCATCCATGTACTTCAGGAGAGCAGAAGTAATTCCATTACATAAATGCAGGATTCTCTTTAAAGACCTATGCTTGTTAAACAAATGTCTTTTTGATTCTTAAACAATCTACTTGACCAACAGTCATTTCAGTTATTTAAAATGCTGTTTTGTAGCTAGGTACTCTGATGAAGACAATTTCTGTCCTTGTGCCATCTCGGGTCTACAGATGTTTTGGAATACAGCTCCCTTCAGCCCTAACCAGCATAGTCAAGGAATCTTAGTGCAAAAATTCTGGAGAGCCACAGCTTACAGATTCTATACTGCAGTGGTGCTGTCAGAGTGGGGCATTCGAGCCAAGTAGATGGCTGGGCAGGCCTCTCTATCCTCTTTGGTCACACATGGGTGATCTAGATTTACAAAACACTCTGGTCTTTATACATTTTAAAGCCTCTCCCTCCCTCTCCCTCCCTTGCCACTCCTGTCATGCTGGGCACTCCTGTCATTCTACACATCTGGCATTTCTGTGCTGTTTTGATAATTTTAGAATGAGATCAGTTCTATAACTTTGACAGATGTGTCAGAAATGTTGGCAGTGTGTCCACCCCATTTCCTGCTCGGCTGCAATTCCGAGCTGAACGTGTGAACAAGTAAAAACTCCACCATTATGTAAATATCCAAATATAAGCACTGCTAAGTAAAATGCTTGACATTTTTCAAATTCCAGCAACTCTGGAAATCTAGTTGTTGAACCCCCTCTTGCTTTCTTAGTTTTTTTTGTTGGGGTGCTCAAATCTCTCAAAATGCGCCCGTGAAAAAATGTAGGTTTTCTGAGTGAGTTTGACCTACCCCAAGGGAATCCCGTGGGGTTTCCCATGAGCCGATCCCTGCTAAGGCCCTCTAGGCGGGGCTCAGAGGCCAGCCACCCATTTGCAGGGACCGAGAATCATAGTTTACTGCCCTTTTCCTGAGGTTGTAGAGAAACCTTTCGGTGTGAACCCCGAGAAGTCTTTTAGTGCTACGCTGCGTCACCTTCTCTACTGTTTGTGTGTTTCGAGAACATCTTCCAATCGCGTTAGTCTTGTGAGAATCCCTTCCCTTTGCCACTTATTCTTTATTGCTTTTGCTCATTGACACTTTAGCACATTTGTGTTTTGCACATTGGACCTTATGCAACATGTCTTTTTATTTCTGGGCAGTGCTGTGGGAGAAGATGATGAGCTGGACTCCTTCCTCTTCTTTGAAGGTGCAGGGAGTCAGCCAGTAGGGGGCACAAAGTGGGGCAAATGGAATTTGAGACAGTGCTTGAGGAAGGGGTGACAGAGCATGGGGACTGAGAGACGGAGCATGGTGAGAAACTATGTGGCTACCAGCCTGGGGGAGGTTGTGGTAGAGGCAGAGTCACTTAAGGAGTACCTACAGAAGGTGGGCCAGTACCTAAACCTTGCAGTTGGCAGCAGGGAGGAGGTAATCAAAGCGCAGCAGGGAGAGAGAGACACATTAGTGCAGCGGGACGAAGAGCAGGGCGAAGAGGAAGAGTAGGAGGCGGTGTGGGTGCAAGAGAACGAAGAGGAAGCCACGGCTGCAGGTGGCTCAGGAGGAGACTAGGGCCGCTGCATGCTTGCCTGTCTGTGCGGAAGAGGCAAGCTAGGCTCAGACTTTCCTGAAGAGGGCGAAGTTAGGTCAGAAGACATCCCCACCCATGACATCATTGCCCATCTGCTCATGGGTGTGGGGCTATTTCAGCATGCCGGAGGGTGTGGCTGTCAGGGGACAGGCAGACAGTGTAATATTCAAACTCTTCCAGAAAACAGGTCACCGGGGTAGCCTGGGACTGGACACCTCCTCGATGCACAGGCACTGTAGGCTGTGACACATTGATGTCTTGAAGCAGCGCACACTGCATGCCAAAGAAGCAGCTAGAATTGCACACTCGCGTAGAGACGACGGTGGCCTCACAAGAGCTTCCATTGAAGGTCTAGCCACCACCCCCATTCGCCCCCGTCTAGCCATTCGTGAATATTGTCCTCTTTATATATACCAGAATTATGTGGAGTTCATTACACATTTATTCAACATAGTATATGAAAGAAGTCAAATCATTTTCATTTGTCACTGTTTTGCAATGATTTGATGGTTTAGCCAATTATTTTGACAGGTTTGACTCATCTAACTGTGTTAGTTAAATGCACATTCAATTCCATTTTATATGTTGATAGGGTTATTGTGAAGTAAATCAATGGTAACTAAAGTGACATACATTATTACATGAACCCATTTAAGTAATAGCTTCTCCAAATCATTCCTGGTGGGAACAACCTCTTTGTTTACGTTGACCTCAATGCCACAAAGGGCAAGACTCCTGTGGTGGAATGTGGCGTGGTCCTATAAGCACAGAGCAGGTCACTAACCAAACCTTCAACACTCAAACTGGACATTTTGGCTAGCTGAAGTGTCCCTTTCACCACCCTGTTGAACCGCTTTACCGTTCCATTTAGGCAAGCGCAATACGAGGCCGTAGTCTCACGGCACACCGCTGCCCACCTCAAGTAACCCGCTACCACGCTGGAACTAAATTGCCTGACATTGGGAACCCTCACACGCAAATAATAGCATCAAGGAACTCTACTACAGACTACGCTGTGGCTCCATCTGACCAGCCACCACAAGGCAACTTGGAATAGTAGTCCATTAATACTAACACAAATGTATTCCCACAGTAACATTTGGCAAAGTGCCAATGGTATCCAGAGCCAACCTCTACCACGGCTTAGTAGGAAACTTCATAGGAGATTAGGGAGGTTTTGTCACTGCATGGGACCTATCACTGGGTGCACATGGTACACAATGCCTACCTAAATGCTCCGCCTCAGTGTCCATGCTCAGCCACCAATATGTCTCTCTTACTCTCTTTTTAGTCAAATTCCTTCCTACATGTCCTTTATGGGCGATCTCAAGAATGAGAACTCTCATTTTCTCACCCCTGCATAAGATTTCACCATCCATCCACAATTCCTCTTTGAGCTGCTCAAACTGAGCAATAATACCTGCGGCCCCTTTAGGCCAACCACGCTCCAACAGCTGGCGAACCCTAGCCGTTTCTGAATCAGCCCCACTCTCCTCAAGCCAACTGCCCAAATCCAGCACTCCATTCTAGCCAACCTCTGCTAACATAGGCCACCCCTCCAAACAAATCTCCTTGCCCCTTCAAGAGGAAGTCAGGGAAAGGCAATCCGCCACAACATTCTATGGGCCTAGGATGTAGACTACAGACAAATTGTACTCCTGAAGGGCAAGAGCCGAACTATTGATTCTCTGGGAGCCCCCACACCTTTCCCACATAATGCGTGAACCAATGGTTTGTGGTCCGTCTACAAGATGAATGGCACACCCCACAAGAAAAGCTTGAAATGGTGGATTGCCCAAAAACAAGCCACAGCTTCTCTCTACCGTAGAGTAGTTACTCTCCGTGCCTTGTAGCACCCTGGAGGCAAAGGCAATTAAACACGCTCTGCCCTCCTGCGCCTGCATCAGAGCAGCCCCCGGTCCCACCATATTAGCATCAGTCTTGCAACACGTATTGAACATGCTGAGCATGGGAGCACACACACTACTATTTATTTTCACTTGGGAGAATACCCCGTCACACTCCGTGCTCTACACACATCTGACATGGGGCACACATGGTGGCAAACAGCTCTAAAATATAGGTAGGTACCCAGCCAGACCTAAGAACGCCTTCAGCAAGTCTTTATTCTTGGGCGCTGGGATTTTGCTGCAGAAGTGAGGGGCTACGTCTTGGAAGAACAGCATCCACTAAACTGGTCTTGGGTCTGATGCCTTGCCAATCAATAACATGCCTAGATATAACACCTCTGTCATCCTGAACTTGTCCTTTACCTTCTTAGCTGTAAGACTAGCTTGGTCCAACATTCTCAATACCTCAAACAAGTAGTCCTAGTGACACTCTGGATCAGATGCAAACACTAGAATTTCGTCCTGAAAGTACCTTACAGAGGACAACCCTCTTAAAAACTGCTACATGACCTTTTGGAATACTGCTGCTGCTGACACCAACCCGAACGGCATACTTTGGAATCTGTAGGCCCCAAACGGCCTAACAAACGATGCCAGAGGTCTAGAGCAGAGGCTGTGCTGGGGGGGGCTAAGAGGGCTATAGCCCCTGGTGTTTTGGTTGTAGCCCCAGATAGAATCTCAGGAGCTACAGCCAAAGGGCTAGCTAGCCCCGAGTCCCGACAGTCCCGACATTAGCGTAGCCCTGGATCTTTTCCAGACCTAGCAACACCCCTGGTCTAGAGTCAGAATGCGAGGTCTAGAATCAGGATTCAGCACAATCTATAACACATGGACTAGTAAGATCGTTGTCTTGTCTTCCCTTGGTTCCCCCTACCTTGCTGTGTTGCACCTTGAAACACATGTGTATTATATATATATTATGTTCGATCATGTCATTCACACACAGTTTGCCAAGCTCGGATTTGAGCTTCTCCCTCAGCAATAAGGGAGCAGCACAAACATTGTGCACTATGGATTTGGCCCTCCTTCTCAAAAGGATTTTATGGCAAAACCCCTTAAGGCAACCCAGGCGGTTGGCAAATGCATTATTGTATCGAGCACATGGGTCACCTCCCCCTTCCATGGCATGGTCCAGGGCATTCAGTTTCAGAATTATATGCAACCCCTTATCATGTTTCCAGCTCATTAAGGACTCCCCTATGTTGGCTACATACAACACACCCCTTATAGCCCTGGCCTTAAAAGCAATCTCAACAAAATGTGGTTCTACAGTGTCTATTGGCGTGGCCCCATGACCTCTGGGACATATGTCTGGAGCATCCAAGTCCCCTATATCAACACCTAGGGTCCTCAAAGCATCTACTCCCACAACAGTGTATTTGGAACCTGAGTCAGCCATCAGCCTCAAGTTCCGTCCATCAACTTTCACTTCACACCAGGGAACATCTACATCCTTACCTTCCATGCTGGCAATCAATAAACTACCCACGCTCTCTCAGACCAAATGATCTTCCTCAACATAACCTATCTAACGCCCCCCCTGTTCTTGCTCACTTTTGCTATGTGACCCTTTCTTGTATATAGTATTCCTGGCTGAGCCGCGTGCACTGGTCAAGATGTGGTCCCCCTCCCCACAAGCATAACACACCACATTGGCTCTCAATCCTTCCACTCTGGACCCTTGCAAGGGTCCCGCTCTACCCTGGCTCCTTGTGAGGTGCTGCATCTTGGAAGTCTTGGGGGGACTTGTTGCCCACACTCTTCACCTCCCCTCTGAAAGTATTTAAAGTCAGAGGCTAGGCCGAGGAATGCTCTGCCAACTTGGCCCTGGCAATGGCCTGGTCCAGGGAAAGATCCTTCAGCATCAAAAGCCTTTCTTGCAGCTTCTTTTTCCACAGGACACCTAAATATCTGGTCATGCACAAGGCTGTCAGTGAGTGCCCACAAATTCACAATTTGGTATTAACCCCGCAGAACTGCCACAAACAAGCTAACCTTTTTGGCTCCTGGCTGCAGTGAGCGAGAGAAGAAGAGGTGGCGTTCCATGACCACGTTAATGCAGGGACCACACTGGGCAAGTAAGTCTTGTTCAGAGGCTTGATCGACATCTTGGGCATCACATCACCCTGCCCATCTCCTACTAGATTCACAGGGAGAGGCTCAAAGACCCTGTGCCTTTCTACGCCCAGGCAATTGAAGAGGATGGCCGGTTCCACTCGGGGAACATACGTTCCCGCCAATTGCGATGAGATATGTATCATAAATCTTCTTCCACGGGACCCAAGCAATGGCAGGCTCTGCTGGCGTAGCCTGAAGTACAGGTGGAGCCTGTGTGGTGCTTCCATAGCTTGACTTGACTAGACTCGGCTCCCATTGTGTCCAGAGTTGCAACCACCAAAGCAATCCTTCAATCTACAGGATTGCAAAGTATCTTGGTCCCAACACGCCTCCAACACATTCCTTTTGTCAGCGGGGATGCCACTACTTCCCTGTTTTCTTGACTGCAGCAGCCCCCTGCAGGTTGTGCTAACCACTCTGGATGGTGCCGGGTAAAAGAGAAAGAAGAAACCAAGACAGTCCTTCTCTTCCAAAGGAGCAGCCACCAGAGGACACCAATGGCCTGGTTTGAGGCGTGGATTCGTTTAAGAGCAGTCATCGCCAGTATGTTACTTTCCACGGATGTAACTGAAAGGGAAAGAGAAGGAAGAGCAGAGAGCGGGGAGGGGGGGGGGAGGGTAAGTTGAGGGCTTTATTCAAACAGAGCTCACCTCCCAACATAGGTGCCGCACCATTGCACGACCCGCTATGGCAACTGACTGTCGCTGTCTCCAGCACTGCGCGTCACCCAGGAACATTCAAAGGAGGCTCCTATGTGACCTGCCACACGGGAAAGAGCAACAGGGACCAGCGAGCTATCAAGAGCGCGCGGTTGCAGACCCCACTGCATAGACCTTAACTGCAGGCGAGCGATCTCGGACTCAGAAAGCTGCAGAAACTGAACTTTTAAGAGTATTACTGAAATGAGAATTGACAGCCGAGGTTCTAGCAACTGAGGCCCATTGGATAGGGAGGAGCAACCTTGCATCTGGGTGGAACCTGAATTCCTATTTTGGCCGTTTTCAGATCTACTACCTATGCAGGCTATAACCCCCCCCTTCTCCCTTAGTCTCGGGAGGATCGCTCAAGGGCAACGTGCTCTCCTTGGAAGCAAGACGACATGGGGCAACACAGGTTCGATCCCAGCTCCGCGCTTAGAAACCTCTGGGTATTAAACGCGTTATAAATGACCTATCATATCATACCCCGCCCCCCCCACCTACTGCCATGATCATGCTTACCACCAATCATATCCCCCTGGTCACGCCACAGTAGGGTTGAGTTGTATGACCCTGTAGGCAAACGCATCTGGTCAATAACCACCCATAATTCTTACCTACTCTCTCTGCCATCCTTAAGGGCATATTTGCTTGTTGTCTTTGCATACGATTGAATAACCTAGCGCTAGGAAGCTGTCCTATTGGCGATATATTAAATGGTTAAATTATTAAATGGGGTCTGCAGGCGTCCCAATGTAATTGGAAGGCCGAGAGGGCAGGGGGTGGGGCTCCTCGTAGGGGGAAGCACGATTTCCAGGGAAGACGAAGCAGAGCTTTGCAGTCATTGGCGAACACTGTGGAGACCGCCAGGCGCTCATGGCAGAAGATGGATGACTCACAGTTTATATCGGTAACTCCCATCCGATCCAGTGACACATTTTCCTGTCAAATTTTGACACTAATTAATTTCACCTGAATAAACTTGGCACCGTAATTATTGTGGCCCTCAAGCATGGACGCTCACGTTCCAACCCACCCGAGAAGATACAATTCCGATCTTGAACATTGATTTTAAAAATAATGGCATACCACGCTTTGCATACAGTAGAGTTTCAACGGAAATGAAGCATACCTTAAAAAAAAGAGATACAGAAATAGCATTGCAGGACAACAATCTCTACTTAAGCACAGGAGCCGCCTCTTGCAGGGTACTTTTCATGGCCAATGGATGGATAAGACGAGGATAGGAACTACCAGGACCTATGAAAATGAAAGGTGAACGGAGGGGATAAGATGGCGCAGCTTGATGGGCGTAGCCAGTAATCTGACCAATTGAAACCAACATTGGAAAGCCTGTAGAAGATGTTCATCCCTCCAGCAAACGGCGAATAAATCGAGGGAAGGGTTAGGGGTGAACCAACAGAGGCCCTGGAAATAATGTGGCTCCATAATAGACATTTTCAGCAACCCCAACCCTTTTCCTATGAGAACATTTGGAAATAAAAGAGGTTACCACACAAAAGACACCCTGGGTGCAGAGACTTTCCCTATAGGCCCGCCCACCCTTGGGGAGAGGGTCCTGAAAAAGAGTGCCACTGGCACTTGAGCAAAGGACTGGTAGGTGGCGGTGGGTGAAGAAGAAGGGGAAGGGTACGACAGAAACTTGGTAGGGGCACATGTGAGGAATTCGACCATCTGCATGGTGGGTGTGCGCTCACCTGAGCTTTTTTGAAATTTTAAATGAAATTGAATGATGCTAGATGTGTGGGGCTGATCTGCACACATTTTCCTATGCTCGCCGGATGATGTACCCATAAATCTGTGTACTCTGGGTGGACAAAGCCTAGAGGCACAGTCCCCTCTGTCATATTTAGTTGTGATATGACAGCCAGGATTAGACCATGTTCTCTCAGAAGGGGGAGGGCAAAACCTTCCTCCTGCCATGGCCATACTAATTAACTAACAAAGGCTCCGTGGACCCTCCCTGTCCTTTTTATTTAGCTATGTAGATGGTGGCAGCGATTACCATACTAATAGAGTGAACTTATTACCAGCCCACATGGGGCCTGTCTTTAGAGGCTAAGAGAAGAGACAGTAGACCCCAACACCCTTTTGTACTCACTGTCTCAACCTGATGCCTTCTGCAGCCCTCAGTATTGACTGACATTGAAATGTCATGTCTGGGACTCTGTGTATTACAGTAGTCATCCCCACAAGGAGACCCCACTGAAAAAGTACGAGTATTTGGATTGACAGTGCCAGAATGTCTGATCGCGCCGTAGCTTCAAGGGAGATCTGCCTCTTTAATCAGGAACCACAGAGAGCTCCTTTAACCAGCGGGACCTAATGAACCACAACAGAAAAGAAGATGGATGGGAATTAGTATTACATGTTTTCACACCTTTATCTTTTCTGTTGCAAAGCACTCTGGTTATGACCTCAAGCATACAAGATATTGTTGGTGGGAACCCAGGATTGGTTCATTAAGGTAGGGTTTGCCTACACCAATCCCTGTGGTGCATTTGGCTTTAAAAGAGTGTCGAGCCCCTCTTTACTCGTAGCTATCTTAACTAGTTTGAAGCCCTCAAGCTTGGTTTTCAGATGCAGGAGGTGGACGAGGTACTGTGGAGTGTAGCCCTGATGAGTCACCTACCTCTTTAGGGCGGATCAGAGGACTTCACAAGGAGTAACAAGAAGAACTCAGCATTAGACCCTGACTGAAGCTACAGTCTGCCTTACATCTTCCACCAGTGAAGGAAGGCCAGGACCCCAAGAGGGAAGCAAGATTCCTCCTTTAAACATCTGTAAGGGGACAGAGGGAGATACCGAATCCAGAGGACCCTATTGCAACTCCAGTACCGGTACCCAGCCAGCATGCAGTGTGCCCTACTTGGCTCTGCAGCAAGCTTTCCTGGTGGGAAGTGCCAGGGAGTCTCTGAACCTAACCAAGGACAAGTCAGCTTCCTGCAACACTCTCCTCCACTTTGGGCCATCTACCTTAAAGGACGACACAATCCCAGTGTAGAAGCTAGGAAGAGTGCATCGACAATCATCTACCGATATCCATACTTAAAAGAAATGTTCAAGTCAATCGAGCCCCTCGAGCTGCAACCAACTGCACTGCTGACTGTAGTTATTCCGCAGTTGCTAAAACCGTCCGAGACGCCTCGCCAGTGCGTCAGAACTGCCGACCATCACTGAGATGATTCATGACTCTGAGCCGATGTGTAGGTCAGCCTGCAGCCGTCTGAAATGCCTGCCGCCTAATACCCACAGCTGTCTTCCATCTTGAACTCTGTCGCAAAAGCAGCAAAGCACCCTGAAAATGACTCTGCACTGTTGAGCACCAAGAACTTCTACAAGCACAAGGTACAGTGTGGTTCTGTCTCCCTGGTCCTTCTCCGAAGGCCACTCGTGTCAATTTATGACCCCTTCTTCCCTTTGCATTGAAATTAAGTATACTGGAAACATTGTGATTAATTACTTTACCAACTACCCTCCTGTCAGTATCCAGAGTGCATCTCTTTTCCTTCTTTGAAACTGTCTGTCCTCTGCATCCCTTTACAGGGTGGGGTTGTATTTTGTACTGTGCTGGAACTGTCTTTTACAATAATAATAAAGAAGATATTTGTATATGACCTTGAATGGACAGTCCCTTTTATAATTGCGTAATAATTGTATTTTCGCTGTGTTGTAACTAACCAACGATCCACAACCTTTCAGAGATACATGTTACCAAAGTTGGACAAGGAGGTTTATCATTGACTTGTGTTTCCAGTCTGTTCGGATCCCTTCTGGTGTACTAGAGGTCTGGGGCTGATTGATGGTTTAGAAACCGATATTCATTCCTAGTCCACTGGTGCCCCGGAAGTTTATTCATCACATTGGTGTCAGGCGGTCAGATCGAATTGGAGCATTGCGCAAACCTTAGTCACCCAATGATAAAAGCACTGGCGCAGGTAACGTTTAGACACTGCTAGATATTGTTAAATAATCATGGATCTTGACATAGACACCGTGAAAGGCATGATCAATGACGTCCTGCGCATCATATACCAAGAGAGGGGACTTCCCCACAGCACCAATGTTTATAAACCTGAGTTGCTGACCAGCCTCCAAGCTTGGGTAGAAGTGAGGGCGGTTGGGGAGAAGACCCCAGGGGATGGGTTAGACCCTGTGTACCTAAATGAAGAAGACCTTCCGGAAGCGGTAGTGGAAGATGAAGAGGAAGACGGCATGAGCAGTGTTTCTCGCCAACCATCCCGCCGGGGTGGAACCATGATTTCCCAACACTCTAGAGTGTCAGTGAGTTCAGGGGCTAGTGCGGCATCCCGCATGTCCAGGCCTAAACAAGGTCTCTAAGTGGCCCTGTAATTATTCCAGCTGTTAACGAGGTAGCAGCTAGAAAGCTCCTGCTAGAGGAGAGGAGACTAGTGCTAGGGGAGCAGAAACCACAGTACAAGGTCACCACAGAGCTGTGCAAGCTGCTGCTCGAAGAGAAGAAGGAGGCCAACAGATCCACCTCTATCGAAAGCACCAGTAGTGGCTCAAACCAGAGTGCCAGGGATGAACCCCGGCGGCACATCCCCAAAGACTTAGTGCAGGCTTACAAAGTGGGGAAGGATATCTTAACTAGTTTGAAGCCCTCATGCTTGGTTTTCAGATGCAGGAGGTGGACGAGGTACTGTGGAGTGTAGCCCTGATGAGTCACCTACCGACACCAGGGACTGATGCAATTCTTCAGTTAACTCCTGAGGAAAGGCCTGTTTATGAGAACATGAAGGCGGCCCTCCTCAGTAAGTTCTGTAAAACCCCAAACAGTATCTCAAGAGCTCAGAGAGCTCAGAAACAAAAGTGGGCAGACATTTGAAGCCTTCACGCACTTTTCATTGAAATATCAGAGCAGGGGGTGGGGTGGTCTGGTAACAAAGTTGACACAGTTAAAGGAATTTACAATTTGATTGCATGTGAGCGTTTATTGAAGAATTGTGAAGTTGACCTACACCAGCATCCTGTGGACAAGACTATCACATACCCTACAGAGTTTGCAAAGGCTGCTGAGAGATTTGTGAGTTCTCAAGTCCAGAAAAAGTCTCTGGCGAGCACACCCAAACCAAAAGAGAAATCATCAGTCAAAAAAGGTAACAAGGATGGGAAGGACAAGGTCCAACCTAATCCTCTTTGAAGTCTGGTCCCCAAAAGAATGAAGGGAAAGCCCCAAACTTTAGTTCAGCCATACACACTGAAAAGAAGACTGCAGGCACCCCTATGACTGGGACACCTATGTTCTCACCACCCAAAGGTTGATTTGTGCATAAGGAGCTGGGCCAGAGGAAAATAGATCCTTCTTTCAAGGACTTACCCAAGTGAGCCATAGTGAATGTTGGACTTGTGGAAGTGGCCATCATGAGTGTGGGCCTCCTATAGGAGGACTTCCCACTAGGCCAAGGAGTGGCCACATGTGGATTGGTTATACTGAGTGGGAACAATACCTGGTCTCCAGAAGAGATCCCAGTTCCCAATAATACTCAACTCTATCTAGAACATGGATATGTCAATGGACAGAGAACACCTGTGGGCCGAGACACCACCGCTAGTCTCAATACTGTGACCCAGCAGTGGCTACAACCAGGCCATTATATCGATGGGCCTAATTGAAGCGTCAGTTGGTTTGACAGAGTCAGTGCCCCTTGATGATTGTAGAGTTTAGCTGGTGAGGTGAAAAGACCCAGTGCCGTGTAGCGGTGAAAGACTCCATCCCTGTCCCATATCTGTTGGCTAATGATCTTCCAGATCACGGTGGCTAGGAGAGGCCAGGTAGAACACTCTCAGAACCCTAGACGGCTTGTTGGAAGGACCAGTGTGGCCGGTAACCCCTAGTCCAGTTCCACAGACTGCTGAGTCACCTACTCCTGCAGAAGAGGGGCTGTAGCCTCTGAGGATCCTACTTTGGTAGCAGGGGACTCAGTGACTTCAGAGTTGCGTGGTGCAGAGCAGAACCTGAGGTGGAGTATCAGGTGAGCGCAGATCTGAAGGGTCTGCGCAAGCTGGATGAGTTTACATCAGCTGGGGGCCCCGATCAGACTGACTGCTTTTAAGCCCTCAAAGAGTGTCCCACTATGGCAGGTCTGCAGAAAAAGGTGGAGGAGCAGGCTAAGGGTGAGGCCCCTGGACTGTTCGAGGTCTACTAGGGTAATGGTCCTAGTGAGCCAAAAGACTCTGAGGGTGAGGCCATCAGAATGTTGGTGATTTCTCACTGCCACTGAAAAGTTCCTTTTGGATTTGACTCACCAAATTCCTTTAGTGGGTCACTTGGGAGTGGCTAAAACATCAGACCAGATGTCTACACACTTTTACTGGCCACAGTTTGTTGTAAAAGGTAAGGAATGTATCTGGTTCTGCCCAACTTGTCAAGCTTCATTCAAGTCAGGTAGTGCCACAAAGGCACCCTTAATTCCACTACCCGTGGTTGGGCAGACTTTTGAGAGAACAGACCTGGACATTATTGCACTGATTCACAGACCGTTTTCCTATGGGATTGCACTATTATAAAACACTTCCATGAACCAGGCCCTATGAGTCCTTTGGATCCTCAAACCAGCTTGGGGAACAGATGCTTCTTGATGGTGGTAGACCACACCACAAGGTACCCTGAGACTGCCACTCCGAGGAGCTTCAAATCTCCTGTGGTTTTGGAGGCTTTGATTGGGATATTCTCCAATATTGAATTCCCCAAAAGAAGTAGTTTCTGACAGGAGATCAAACTTCACATCTGCGTATATGAAGGCTTTGTGGGAAGAGTGGGGAGTCACCTAACGGTTTCTATCCACAAACAAATGGGCTTGTTGAGTGGTTAAACAAGACCCTGAAAAGCATCATAAGTGGCTTGGAAAAGCACTTCAGGAGAAAATGGGATATTCTCCTGCTATGCCTTTTGTTCGCCTACAGGAGGTGCTACAGTACGGAATAGGGTTTATCGCCCTTGAGCTTCTGATTGGACACCCTGTATGTGGTCTCCTTAGTCTAGTGAAAGAGGATGGGAGAGCAACCCATCATCACCTACGCGAGATGTGGTAGACTATGTACATGGCCTTTGCTCTAGAATGGCAAAGTGCATGGAACAGTCGATGAAAAACATAAAGCCCAGTCAGGAGCTGATGAAGTACTGGCATGAGCAGGAGGCCACAGTGACAGTCTATTCTCCAGGCCAGTGAGTGTGGATTAGGGAGCCTGTCGATCACAGTGCCCTTCAGATCTAGTGGACTGGGCCTTACAGAGTGCTGGAGAAAGGCAGTGAGGTAAATTATCTAATTGTCGTGAAAGGACCTGAACAGATGTCCAGGGTCCTTCATGTCAACCAGCTAAAACCCCACTACAGCCGGGATGACTTGGTAATGGCGTTAGTGACAGATGCAGAGACTGAAGAGTAGAACTATCACCCTGCTAGACCGTCTGCACACTAAGCCCGCAGATGGGTCAGTTGAAGTTGTCAACCTTGCAACAGACCGGTCAGAACAGCAACTGACAGATTGTTGCCGGTTACTGGGCCCGTTTGCCAGTCTGTTTTCGTTAACTCCAGGTTGTGCAGATTGGTGCACCATGATGTGGACACTGGAGACAGTAACCCGGTGAAGAGTAGGATTCAATGGATGTCCGATTAGGTCAGGGACACCATCAAGGAGGAATTTTCCAAGAGGTTGTCGCTAGGAGTGATAGACATCCCACTGCCTCTGGGCTAGCCCAGTGGTACTGGTCTCTAAAAAGATCAGTGGTGGGAAAACTGAAGTCCACTTTTGTGTGGACTAAAGGGGGCTCAGTTCTGTCACAAAGACAGATGCTCACCCAATTCCTCTGGCAGATGAGCTTATTGACAAGCTCGGCTCTGCCAAGTAAATGAGTATCTTTGACCTCACGGCAGAGTACTGGCAGGTCGGATTGCAAGATATTGCGAAAGAGTGGTCAGCATTCTCTATCCCAGAAGGACAATATCAGTTCACTGTGATTGTGACATAACAACTTCCGGGGCACCAGTGGTCCAGGGATGAATATCGGTTTCTAAACCATCAATCAGGCCCACATCTTTAGTACACCAGAAGGGATCCAAGGAGATTAGAAATACAAGTAAATTATAAACCTCATTGTCCTTTTGTGGTAATGTGGATGGAACAGCAGGCTTATCGCTGCAAGGTCGTGGATCGTTGGTTAGTTGCAACACAGCAAAAATACAATCATTACCCGGTTACAAAAGGGACTGTTCAGGTTGTATAAACAAATATCTACTTTATTATTATCACAACAGATAGTTCTAGCACACTACAAAATACAAACCACCCTGTAAAGGGATGCAGAGGACAGACAGTTTCAAGAAGGAAAAGGGATTCACACTGGATACTGACAGGAGGGTAGTTGGTAAAGTAATTAATCTCAATAGTTCAAGGATACTCGGTGTTAAGACGGATTTCTGAACTCTGTCCTGGCGGCGCAGAAGTTCAGAAGGCCAACCTAATTACTTGGAACAGGGTAACCTCTGGACAAGCCAGACCAATCAGGGTAGCGATCGCGGCGGTCAAGACTAGGTCTCAAGAGTGGTGAGGGTAACTGAAAGCCCGCAATGAGCACACAAAGCAAGGACACTTACAAATTACTCCAAATAGGTGTTATATTAAAAATATATACACATTTATTCCAAGGCCTTTAAAACAATGACCGTAGCGAGAAATCACAATACAACTCTAGTAAACCAACACATACCATATCAACACAATATATATACAAATACAAACAAGTCTCAAGCGTTAGATACACGAAATGTGTAGTCCACCTAAAAGGGAAGGAAAACAGGCAGTGCAAAATAATGCTTAGACCCAGTCTGCCTTCAGAGGCACCTAACTAAAAGGAAGTCCGAGCCCTACGAAGAGTGGAGCCTTGTGCTCAAAAGTACCTGCACACGCTGGTGCCAACGGGCAAAAGGGGAGTCTCTTCGAGGGAAATCAGGCAGTTCAGTTTAGTGCACAAATGAAGAAGAACAGTGTTCCGCGACTCAAGCGCAGCCTCCACGGTGGGCAGAAGCAGAGCGCGAGTACGGAAAGACGTGCTGTTTTGACACAGTGGGAAAAAGCTATGGCCTCCTGCAGGAGGGCGACCAGTTCCTAGCTATGCTACTCACCGGTCCCCGATGCAAGCAGACCCAGGCTTCTACGCGTCAGTTTCAGTCACTGGCAGGTTCAGAAGGGCAGGGGACGTCTCGTCGTCGTGTTGAGTCTGCAGCAGCAGAGTTGAGTAAAAGACGTCCCAAACGAAGGAACCCGCACAGTTCGTTACCACAGCAGGGCAACGGAGCGGCCGTGTATATCTGAGCCAAATGTACACTACTCACTTCAGACCTGGGAACGCCAAGTGTACGAATCGTGTGAGAGTGACAAGGACTCGAAATACTACACAACCTGGCGGCGGTTACAGAGCAAGACTCCTGTGTAGGCTGGTCAGTCTGCTGGATGGCCCAGAGACGCTTCCGAAGGCTTACTAGCAGGAGATGGTGAAGATGCCGAGAATAGCTGTCCCCGCTATTCCAAGGGTCGAAGTACCAGTACAGGCCTTCTGGTTCGATCAAAGGTGAAAAGGGTTTCACAAGGCGACAGCAGTGCAGAGGAGCAGTCCTTCAGCGGGTCACCAGCGATTCCTCGGTTCAGCCTCTTGGTTGCAGGATACTTGGCTCCTGTATTCCTTCGTTCATGAGAACTCAGGAGATCGACCTGGTAGTGGTGTTTCCAGCCCCCTCTTATCAACGGTTCCCTTTGCGCCAAAACGGAGGGGACCCAATGGGAGATCCGCTCATCAACACTCACACCATTCGTGGACCTATCACGGACCACGGTGGTCCCAGGCATTCACACCACCCTAGACTCTCTGGCGCCCAGGATGTGTATTGGGACCAGACATCCCATCCCACATCCTGGAGGCACACACCAGGCATGTAGAAGCCCGCAAAAGCATCCGTGTTTCGCGGGAAAGTACATGCCCAAATAAGGAAGGCCCCGGGTCGGCTCGACCTGGGGAAGGTGAAGGGAGCAAGACGGTCAGCGGACAGGACAAAGGAGCCTCGTGGTCTGGCCATTTTGGGAGCCAGGCCACCATTTTGGGGTACGCGCGAGAAACTTGCTTAAAACGCCAAAAGGAGCTCAAAACACAAGAAACGATTGCTGCCACCATTCCCGTCCATGAATCACTTGCACCGATCAGTTACAATCCTAAAAGAGTATCTAGGGCCTGTAGAAGGCTAGAGACCCAAGAGAGCAGTAATTTTGCTTGCAGTGCCCTCTTGTGTCATGTTGCACGAAAGCCGCAACATGATAAAAGAAACTACGGAAAACAGCGTTTCCCGGTACTGACTGTCTTAAGGGCATGTCAGTTTCCCCGTAAGAAAGGAGCGTAAGACCAGAGGAGTGCGGCAGAAGGCTGCACTTCTCTGGCAAAGTCGAGAACAAGGTGAAAAACAACAGCAAAAAGTTTAGGGGTTGCCACATGGAAGGAAAATTACCTACAATTACAAAATCTTTCCTAACACTCAGTTCCAGTACAAAAGGAGGAATGGGTCGTAAAATGTCACTCGGGCATTTGGAGAAGGACCATCAGGACAGAACCACAATGTACCTTGTGCTTGTAGAGGTTTTTGGTGCTCGACAGGGTTGAGTTGGTTTCAAGGCACTTTGCAGCTTCTGTGACAGAGTTCAAGATGGCAGACAGCTGCGGGTATCAGGCGGCAGGCAGTTCGGCAAGCGAGGCTGATGGACGGCCACAGGCTGGCCTACACCCCAGCTTGGGGACCAGAATCGTTGTCTCAGTGCTGGTTGGCGGGTCTGAAGCACAGGTTGAGTAGTCTTGGGTGGTGTGATCGACTGCAGCATGACAAGTCAGTGGTGCAGTCCGTTGTAGCTCAAGAGGCTTGACTGCCTCGAAAATGTCCTTTAAAAGTGGACGCTTGTTAAGGCTTGTCAGTGCGCTCCTCCTAGCTTTTTCGATGGGCTCATGTCATCCTTTAAGGTAGACGCCCCAAAGCTGAGGAGAGTGTTGCAGGAAATGGTCATGTAATTGTAAATTTGTAAAGCGCTTATACACAAGTTAAGGGCTTCAAAGCACATGTCCTTCTTTCGGTTCAGAGACTCTCTGGCATTTCCCAACTAGGAAGCTTGATTGCAGAGCCTAGCAAGGCACACTGTGTACTACCTGGGTACCGGTTCTGGAGCTGCTGGCGGATCCTCTGGATTCAGGATCT
Source organism: Ambystoma mexicanum (assembly GCF_040938575.1). NCBI lineage: Eukaryota > Metazoa > Chordata > Amphibia > Caudata > Ambystomatidae > Ambystoma > Ambystoma mexicanum. Next base: position 1,423,190,543 of record NC_090922.1, on the reverse strand, counting down.
CCCTCTGTTCCCTGGGAGATGTTTGGGGAGGGATCTTCCCTCATGGATTTCCTGGCCTTCCTTCACTGGCGAAAGTTGTAAGGCATACTGTACCTTCCGCCAGGGTCCAAATGAATTCTTCTTTGTTACTCCGTGAAAAGTCCTCAGATGATATGCCAAGAGAGGGGTGCAGCCCTCTTTTAAAGCCAAATGAGCCCCAGTGATTGGTGTAGGCTAACCCTTACCTTACTGAACCGATCCTGGTCAAAGAGGGACATATTGGCGCTATTGACAGATAACAGATGTTTTTGTTACCCAACTTAATGGTACTCATTTTATCGACTTTGGAAGGATAAAGAGCTCAGTGGACCTGCCGGGATACAAACCTGTGACCATGAGGTTAAACACAGGCCCCTGGAGTGGATGCATTGGTGCACTGAGCCACACACCCTACACACACACGCACACACACACCTTTGTTGAAGAGAGGCCAAACATAGTTGACCACAGCAGAACGGGTTTGGTTACTCAATTTCCAGCACAACTGTGACTTATACCCTATGCCATGAGGATCACCATCTTTCCCCCACTAATGCATAATCATGCCAGCAAAGCAACTATGCCACGCACACATGGCATCTGTAACACCCTTCTCCCACTGACACCAAACAGCAGAACTCCACACCGCTTCCAATAACTTAGCACTAGCAACTTGGCAAATGCAGCCTTACACCACAGGCACACAAGTCTTCCCATACCAACTCAAGTGGCTGAACGCCCACCCACCCATATGACCCAGAGGAACACAGTCACCGGGTTTCCCAAAGTGCAACAACCGACACTACAGAAAAAGCACTTGTGCTCTCTCTCTTTCCCATCACTAACTAAACCCATCCCAACACTTATTTTCAGATCCGGCAGTGGTGTGCGGTATTCATCCCAGTAGAATAACATAACACGCTCCTTAACCCACTAAACTATTGAGCTAATCCAGCATTTCTGAAGATGAAAACAGAGGACATGTCTATAAATGTTCTGAGACTTTGCATTGTGGTTATTGTTGCAAACATTCTGAGACATGATTGTTTATGCCAGGACTTTACTTCCCTGGAAACCAATGGGCCAGATTTCATATGCCAAGATATCATCTAAACTAAAGTTCTCAATATTCAATGGTTAGGGAATGGGTTTTATGGACAGGCTCTCAGCTTGGCATGGCTCTCTCATTACGCAAGTCTGTGATCATGCCGTAGTTCTGAGCATGGTAAGGCTCATATTAGGTATGCTGTGCCTTGGATAGTGCCACTGCTTTTATTAGGTCGTGCTTCTGAGTTTCTATTCCTATGTGGAAGACTCTGATTGTGACTGGATCTATATATTTTATGTATGTATGTATGTATGTATGTATGTATGTATGTATGTATGTATGTATGCATTTATTTATTTATTTATTGATTGATTGGTTTATTCCAAACCTTTTACAAGTTTATCCTTTCTCAATCTCTTCATACATCATTACATTTCTTCTGCCTGAGCTTTCTTCCTCTGGATTAGCGCCAAGATGCCATTTGTTTGGTGAATGTTGAGCGTAATAGCTGCAAATAGCTTAACATGGTCTCAGGAGGATAGCTGAGGGGCAACGTGCTCGCCTTGGAAGCAAAACGACAACACGGAGCAACACAAGTTCCCCGGGTCTGCGCTTAGAAACCTCTGGGTTATCGTAGCATATGCCAGGGCTCTAATTGTGTGGCGTGTAGATTATTTCCAGAATCTTCATTGCATTACTTTTCACTTTAGCTTCTGAGAATGTCCTTCTGGGGTTTAGAGTCCAAGAGGAGTAGTTGACTGTACACAATGTCAATGTGAAGAAGCAAATACTGGTGGTAGACCTGCGAATATGCCAATCGTGTATCTTGTATGGATGGGTTTTACCCCAATGTCTCCACTTGACAATGACGTGTGGTCATGGGTACATTGCTCCATCTCACTGGGCCTCAATTGTCGAATGTGGGAAACACGTGGAGGCATTAGGAACTGACCAAGCGAAGATATTGGTCACTAGATCAGCCACTAGCAGTTGCATGTTACACATGGACCATTCTCCAATTTACCATGAGTGATTTCATGATATTTAACATGTTGTTCTTGATAATCTTCTTATTCCAGTGCACGTCCCTGTACGATGAAGAATTTGTCGTGGTTTTCCATCAGGTCTCCCCTATTGCAGCTTTCAATGTTTGCCTGAAACGAGAAATCACTCATTTATATTATTTATTTATTAATTATTTGTTTTAGTTGAACATGCAACTTTACACATCTATTTCTCTTAGCAATAAAAACATGTGCAAAGGAGAAAAGGAAAAACGAAATGATGCAATATAATACATGTTGACAATACATTTATAATACAAATAGATTTCCTTTAAATAATTCATGTAATAAAAAAAAAGAGTTAATGCTATGCTGAGTGCTCTCAGTGTGCAGCGCTTTTTTCTAGTTGAAACATTGTTGTAATACGTTTTAATTTTGCATTTATCACAGATCTGGGTAGATTACTATTAATTTTATAGTAGAAACAATGAAATATATGCTTTTTCCAGCTTGGTTTGCCTGTTTCTGCGATGGGAAGGCGCAGATGCTTTCGGCTACTTGTTTTGTTTTGTTTTTACATGCAAACATTGCAAGCTGCAATAGGGAAGATTCTCTGCAACATGCCTTAACATACTGATTGCTCTTAGCTCTGTTCCACAGAGAGTTGTGATTCTATTAAGGACACAGATGCGAGAAATATCCTTTGCTCCCACACTGTTCATGTTTCCTCCGGATTCCTGGCAATCAGTGATTCTTCGGAATTAGTATCCCATGGATTCGATAAATCCTGTAACTTGCTTTACGGAGTTTTTGAGTTATTCCCTTTCTTCTGTTACTTCCAAGGGTTCAATGAAGATGTTTTCTAATGGTTCTCTTGCGGAACGGGATTTTGCACAAAGTGTATGGGATTTGTATTGATGAAGGTATCGCTGGTTTAGTGGAGGACATTAGAGGAAAGACTTAGGAAGATGACGCGTGGCCAAGCAGGGACGCGTTATGGATGACTTCCTGCTTTGTTTCAGGCTTCTCTCCTGTGTGGTTCCTGGGACCGCGGTGGTCGTCTTCATTCCAGTGATCTTTTTGGTGTATTCAGAAGAACCGTGTGCAGCGTTCTCCGGACTTTCCATGGCGGCAGGAGGAACATTCGGAGATGCGACAGCTCACCATCTCGCCCTAGTGGGCTGGAAGTACAGGCCGAAGGTCAGGGGCTGTGGGAATCTGTGTGTCGTGTTCGGAGGAGGGCTCGTTTGCGGACCAGCAAGGTACCATGGAGGCGTTGGTGCAGCTGAGCGTGTTGTTAGTGTCCGTACCGGAACAGAGGCTGGAGGCAGTACTGACCCAGCTCTAGTCGGCCCTGGAAGTGCAGGACCCATGTTTTCAGCAGGCCAGCCTGCCGGATCCACCGCGACCAGACCCCGGCGTATAAATGTAGCACCAACGGAAGCCATACCTCCCCCACCTAGAAAGAGACCAAAAAGAGCTGGCAAAGCGGTGGCAGCATTGGGGGAGAGAAGAGGCTAGGGAGCGACACCCTCCAGGTATAACGCCATTAATGGTCACCTTTGGGAGCGGCATCGCCTCCATCCACACAGGAAGGGAGGAGGAGTGTCCCATCGGAGTGTGCCTGCAGATAACTGGGCTCCCAAGTGTGACCCCAGTGGCAGTTTGTAGCATCGCCATCAGTCACGTGGTTGAAGGAAGGCGGCTGCTTGTCCCGGCCCACCCAGCTACTTCCTGCTGTGAGTGGGGAAGGGAATGAGGATCCCCTGAGCGCATGAACCGCAGGCTGCCAGAGCACGAGGTGAGAGCGGGCCCAAAAGGTAAATATGGCACCATTGCGTCACACCACATGACCCACAGCTAGAGGGGCATGCAAGGTGCATGAAACCCGCAGCGCAAGGCAAGTGCAGACAGCGACAAGGGCTACCACACCAGTGCGATCTGTAAAGCACGCTGTGTGCAGAGCACCAACGCCCCCATCATCATGTTAGACCCAGGACAGGGCCAAGAGTAGGTTTCACAAGCTCCCGGGACCTCCCAGAGTGGAACCATCCATATTGCTGTCCGACACCATGGACACCACCAGTCTTGGTCCGAGGTGGACCAGGTGGATGAAAGAGTTTAATGCATACTTGGATGCGGTGAGTTTGCAGGAGGACAAATGCATCACAAGACTGCTCACGGTAGGTCCTCAGGTATGGGACATAATCTTCGAGCTTCCAGAACATGTGGAGTACAAATACGACGACCTCAAAAAGATACTCAAAAAACATTTTGCAATGCACAGGACGTCGATTACGAATGGCATGTGTTCCACACAGCGACATAGCTTCCAGGAGAAAGTATGGACAAATTTGTAATGCGCCTCAGCTCCAGGGTCAAAAATTGTGAATTCAACCTGTTCTATAATGAGGAGGCCATCAAATCTCAGTTAATTGCAGGGTGCGAGTCCATCATACTGAAGAAAAAGTTGCTGCAAGTGCCGCACACACTAGCTGAGGTCCTTGTTCTGGCGCAAGCTTCATCAGCGCTGGTCTTCCAAATATCGACACTAAGTAAGGCGTACATATCGATGCCAACCATCAAAGAGGAAAGCATCAACAGACTCATGAACCAAACCCACACCTCATGGGATGTTCGACAAGAGAAGTGTCGATGCTTCAGATGTGATTATGACCTTACCCATGATGGGGCTTGCTGACTGGCTATAGGTCAAACATGCTCTGCATGTGTGGGTGAGGACCACTATCGCTCCATGTGCTGAAACCCAAAGGCAGCGAGAGCCAGCTCATTGGAACAAGGGTGGCGCCGGAATAAATCCCTACCTCGACACCAACGGGATGAGCGAACATGGGCCCCTGAAAGACGACATCATAAAGACAGACGCAACACAAGAGAGAAACATTCACCATTGCCAGAGAAGTGTCGGAAAAGCAGGAGAAGAATTCACCGGCTTCACACTTACGCTCCTTCCACAAGCGAGTCTGACTCTCACTCCAGCACAGACAGGAATTTCTTCAGGCACATATTCTCAGAGAGAGGATTCGTTCAGACCCGGCCAAAATTAGAGCGTTGACAGAGGCTCCACACCTAACGAATGTGCCGCAAGTAAGATAGTTCTTGTGGTTGTCGAGCTAATGCAGCCGCTACCTACCAGACTTCGCCACCACAAGTCCGCCACTTCGCTCACTCACAAAGCAAGACAGATCTTTTGAGTGGGGCCTGGCTCAACAAGAGGTGGTTGACAGAATACGGAGGGACATTGCCACGGCCGTATGCAGGTCATACTTTGATCCCAATATACAAACTGAGGTGACTGTTGATGCAAGCCCGATGGGTCTTGGAGCCGTCCTGGCTTAACACTCGGGGAGTGAACACACGCAGAGGACAATTGTGTCCTAAGCCAGCAAGAGCCTCACAGAAGTAGAACAAAGGTACTTGCAGGCAGAGAAGGAGGCCCTGGCAGTTGTGTGGGCATGCAAATATTTCCACCTGTTCATCTATGGAAAGACGTTCACAATAATTACTGATCATCAGGCTCTTGTCACAATTTAAGGAAGCCAACTCCACAGATGCCACCCTGCATTGCGAGATGGGGGCTGCGGCTACAAGAGTATAAATTCGTCATCCGACACAAGCCAGGGAAGGATGAAAACCTGGCAGACTTTCTCTCGCGTCACCCACTGGAGGGCTCCCAGTTCTCGGGCAGCCGAGCAGATGGATATGTAAATTACATCATCTACCACGCAATGCCTACAACCATTTCAATGATGGAATTGTCGAAGTGCACGGCTAAAGATGCTACACTCTCTCGAGCCATGTCCTGCATAGAAAATGGATAATAGAACTCCGCAGTTTCCTCTGTCCAGGCACACCGGGCTCTTGATGGACACCTCGTCAGGATGCTTGCAAAATCTACAGAAAGGCTATCCGTTTCTCCTTCATCTCTGATACTGAAAGGAGTCCGCAATTGTGATACCAGCAGCACTCCATCAACGTAAAATTGACATCACACACGAGAGTCACAGAGGGATAGTATTTATGAAAATAATGCTTCAAAGGAAAGTAAGGTTCCCAGGAATGGACAAAATGACCAGAACGACACTGAAAGCATTCCACATTTGTCTCCGTCTTCAGCCCCATGCATTCCTTGAATTATTTATTATTTCTGTCCCCTGAGGGGTTGGATACCTGTGCCTTGGCCTTGGGTTCTCGTCAGCGGCTGGTTATGCACTTTGGGGTCCCGTTAACTTTGGATAAGACAGAGGGACCCACATCTTCCCTAACATTTTTGGGGATTGAGACCGATTCAGAGACGGGTAAATGCTGCTTACCTCAGGAAACGGTGCAAGCTATTCGTATGTCTTTACGGCAGTGCTTGGTGGCCAGGAAGGTGTCACTCGGCCAGCTACAGTCTTTAGTGGGTCAACTTATTTTTGCTTTACGTATCATCCCTATGGGTAGGATTTTTTAAAGATCCATAGCAGTGGCGATGAGGGACCTGAGGGAGAAGCACGATAGGGTGAGACTGTCAAAAGAGGTCACGGAAGACTTGCGTACATGTAGTGCTTTCTTAGATGACTTCACGGAGACATGTGTATGGCCAGCATCGCAGCTTTCTAATAGTACAATCCCTTTGCAAAGGCCTAAAATGACATACGAAATTTAACAAATAATTAATTAATGTGCGGTTAAATTTAGGAAGAAAATATGATTTCTCACAATGGCAATAATCTATAAAGGTGTCCAGTTAAAGGTGCGAATACAAAAGGTTTGAATGCAATAGGATTGGGTCAATAGGACCGAAAACAAAAGGTTTGATTTTTTTTTATTATATATTTTTATGGGGGTTTCCGTTTAGGTAAAAAAAAGTGTTTTTTACCACAAAAACAGGGGCTGGGGGGACCACCCAAAATAAATAAATAAATAAATGAATAAATAAATAAAATTTCAAACCTTTGTTTTCGGTCCTTTTGATTCAAACCTATTGTATTTCGAACCTTTTGATTCGAACCTTTAACCTATAACCTAAACATAAACACTAGCAATCACAAGGCAATGAATCAACAGAAGGCAAACAATTCAAACACAAGGGGAAAGTTAAAACATGCTGCAGCCGAATGACACGTGGGAAAATTGCATTTCTTTTCAATTCCCGTTTAAAAGGACCCAAACGGTTTTGATAAAAACGGGTGAAATACTGAAAATCGCAATGCGGTTTTTGGTCTGGGGGACAGATGTATATCACAGGGATAATATCAAAGTGAATGGATGATAGTGCTGAAGATTTGGATGAGATTTTCGGGGTGGTATGGGGTTCAGTTTTACGAAAATAGAGCAGTTAAAAATAAGAAAATTGGTTTTGAGAGAAAGGCAAATTTTACTTAAAATAAATTATCTAGACTATATTGTTAAAGAGGAACGCAGTAAGCTCCAAGGTTGATTCGCGAGGTCAACCTTGTCACCCAAGCGCTCAACTTTAACTGGAAATTATTATGATTACTCAAAATATGACTAAGGGCTTAGGATTTACACAAGACAAAATTAAGAAAGAGATGGCGCTAGCACTTAGAAATCAAGGACAGGGTGCACAGATAATTCTAACAGTTTTAACAAGTTACCAGGGTATGAATATGACTGCTTAGAGAGTGGGATAAAGACAGAGGCCAGATAGGGTAGGCTATGAGTTTCTATAGGGTGGGGATTATATTCACAGTCCACACTTCAGTTTTGGGATTTTGGACAGTCAACAGGTTCTGGTCACAATACGGAAGGCCCCCTTACAGCAAACAGCATGGCAATTCTGGTCACCGGATGGGAAGGACAGCTGGATGGCAGGGTTGCAGCGGGAATGCAGGTAGTGGGTAGCAAGCCGGTCTGATTTCAGGATGCAAAAGGTACCACAGCTTTTTCCCTTTTTAAATGGGATTTTAGTGGGTTTTTCTGGATCAATGGCGTTGCTGGGACATGATCAACACTGGCCTTGCTGGAGTAGGGTCAGCAATGTAGTGAAATCTGGAATCAGCAAGATGAAGGGAGCAGATCAGGAAAGCTGGCACGGGAAATTCAGGAGAGAGCGTGTGTGTAGAGTCCTGTCAGGGACTCTTATTTATAATGCATAGTGACATCATAGAAGTATACAGTAGGGCAGGCTTAGCTAAGCACACATCTAAACCACTGGATTGGTTAGGGGTGATAGTTCCCGCCTCACTCTCAGCTGGTTGGATTTCAAGGGCACGATGTCAGATTTATGATGTGTGTTTTACAATGTTCAAAACCTCCCACAGTTACTTTAGCTAAAATCCAATTTTGCCACAAATGGTACATTTATACAGTTGAAGTATCTTAACAAATCACATAAGCAGGTTACATATTTTATGCACAACATACAAGTCCAACTCTGCAATCGGTAAGACATTGTTTTGCCCTTCTAATACTTTTTAGTCATTTTGAGTATGAAAGATTTGGCCTAAAATTCTGTAACTTTACACGCGTGTCTGGATTATTGTCAGGCATGTAAGTATTAAAATTCATAATGGCATCATGGATACTTCCCTTATAATACCCAATTTCCTGCCATTTCTATTCCCCATGTGTCAGTGAAGTCTATGACATCTTAAATTAAAGCCCATAAAATCACATTTAAACAGTTAACATTTCACATTTTTGCAAAGTTCTGCTGCCGAGATAAACGTTTTTAACATTTTTATCAAGAAATAGTCCTTGGAGGCAAATTTCAGTATTGCTCCCCATATATGGGCATGCCTTTCCAAGGCTACTGTCATGACCCCTCACCCTGACCTTGGAAGTCAGGCCATCTGGGCTGCACCACGGTCTTCCATCATGGCTTCAAGGGCCTTATCATGTTCCCAAAGACTCACTTGGAGTCAGTCCTGGCGCCTTTGGCTCACATGGGAAGCCAGAGAACTGGGTCTCATAATGGCATTTTCACAACATGGATGCCCCCACATGGCTCAGTTTCATAACTGAGCCATGCGGTCTAGCATTTAGGGTGTGTCCAGCTCTAGAGGCACCTGGGATACCTGCAGATTGTATGAGCGATGCCCAAGCTGCAGAACACTCTTCGCGTTGCTCTGCTAGTCGCAGCGTGACGCTCACCATGATCGGTTGGATTCTTCCTCTGCATGCCGGGCCCGACAATCTGCAAGAACAAGAAAAAAGAACAAGAACACCGTCAGTATTCGCTTACCTACTAGTGAGCCCCGCTCCTGTCCTCCGCTCCAGAATCCCGAACATCCAGCATCTTGGCAAATCCTCGCTCCATATAGGAAACCGCAACCTGGGGAAAAAGAGAACAGAGAAGCAGCATTAGTAAGCGTTTATTCTTTAACATCTACAAACAAACAAGAGGCGCACGCTTACCTGCATTGGACTTGCTTGGGTCCACGTCTACGTCCATTCCGGGCCATTCAACCACCTGCAAGAAGAAAGAAAAGGCCAATTAATACGCAGGAGTGCTAGAGGCGGCTCGCTCAACCCTACTCACTGCTCTCCATCTTCTCGGCACATTCAGTCCGGATCAACACAGTGGCCTGCAAGAAAGGGACAACAAACAGGTTAGCACAAGAAAGGCACATAGCGCTGTGCTCTGTGCTTTCACTTACCATCTCGTGCACAGCCCAAGCAGCACGACATCACTAGGACTCCTTCCGCACCTATGAAAGAAGGAAAGACATTAATAGAAGCAATTGCAAAAATAAAGGACAAACTGCTAAAGCAGCAGATTTATCTGATGATTGAAGTCGCAGCAGGTCTGGACTCAGAGGGGCCCGCACTAGTGAAGCAACTAGGTTGCGACGTGACCATCCACAACGCACCCCTGCACAGAATGGCAGGACGGAGAGTGCACCATACCAAAAAGCAAGACCGGGTCCTTAGCCGAACCAGAGTCCAAGGGAGTGGGTCCAAGGTCGGAAGCAGTCCAGACTGGGTGGCGTCCCCGTGGATACCAGGTGAGCGTTACAGAATGCAAAGCCTCACAAACCACAATCCACCTGGGTGTCATGGAAACCTCGGAAACCGACCAGTTAGCTCAGATGTTGGGACAGTTAAATGCGGAAGTGCATTCGGCCAGGCAGGAGACCAACGCCTTGCGGAGGGAATTGATAGTGGCTAATGAACGCACTTACGATTTAAGTAGACAGCTTCTCCAATCACAGGCCAGACAAGCCCCATTGCCTGGGAACGTTTCATCGATGCCAACACCGCCGATCAATCCAGTACAGATCACTCTTCCAGGAGCAGTTCCTTTAGCCCCACCGGAGTGTTTCACGGGGGACCCTATGAAGTTTGCAACCTTCATGAACCAGTGTCGCCTCCATTTTCTTTGCAGACCTGGGGCCTTTTCTAATGATCAGTCGCGGGTTGCCTTCGTGTTGTCTTATTTGAGTGGCAGCGTTGCAGACTGGTCTGTACCTTTCGTTAGCCAGGACGACCACTGCTGCGTGATTTTGGGCATTTCCAGCAGGAGATGGAAAAGCTCTTCGCCCGTCGTACTCATGGACAGGCATTAGACAACTAACTCTTGTCCCTCCGTCAAGGAAACCAAGATTTATTAACATATATAGCGACCTTCAACAGGCTCGTGGTCAAAGCCGGGTGGCCGGAGGAGAAGAGGCCCACGCTATTTCACCGGGGTCTACGGGGGGAGCTAACGGATGTACTTGCCCAAGTGGTGGATCCACCAAAAGACTGTGCAGAGTTCATCAACCTTGTGGTTCAACTTGATCACAGGTTTGAAGACCTAAGGGCAGATCAGAGCAGGAGGGACACTCGCCCTATGTGTGTGGTATCTAAGGACCATGTTCCACGGGTGGCAGACAGCTCGGTGGAACTGATGCAACTGGGAGGGGTGAGGCCCCCTTTATCCAAAGCTGAGAGAGACAAGAGAAGGGAACAGCAGCTATGCCTATACTGTGGAAAGTCAGGTAATTTCCTCAAAGAGTGTCCAGTAAAGCCACCAAGGAGAACCGTAGGACCCACGGATAAGGAAAACACGAACGAAGAGTCAGAAACCTACCAAGCCCGGCAAATGTAGGGTTCCATTTTTCGAGCGAGGAAATTCAACTACAGACCTCCCATTTTGCGTTGCCCATGATCCTAATCAACCACCAACAGCCATCTAAGATGCATACTGTAGAAGCATACATCGACAGTGGAACAGTGGGGAATTATATGGACCAGGATCTTGCAGCAAAGATGGGGCTCGCTCTGTGCCCTAAGTCGACCACCGAGACAGTGACCACCCTAGATGGTACGGAAATCACTTCCGGTCCAGTATCCAAGTGCACAACAGTTCTAACCCTTCTGTGTCAGGATGGCCACCGGGAATCTATTGCTTTCGACCTCATCAAGGCGCCTCAGTTCCGGTTGATCGTAGGGATGCCGTGGTTGGTCGCACACAATCCGCATATAGATTGGCATGCAAGGGAATTGGTCTTTTGCGAAGGCTGTAGTCGCAATTGCTATTACGAAGGAAGGAAGTCAACAAATGCAAGCCCATCTGTCCATGGAACTGTGGCAATCATAGAAGAACCTCTCTCAGACCTACTAGAGCTGGCAATGCCAATTGCTTGGCCATACCTAGATACAGACCCACCACTATTGGTGGTAATAGCTTCCCAGTGAAGGCTGCTAAATCTTGGAACCTACTGCCACCAGATCTAAGAGTAGACCAACCTTTCCCACTTTTCCGAAAAAATGTCATTAAATACCTCATCTCCACCGACCCCTAGTCTCCTACCTTTAGGTCTATTTCGTACCTTGATCAATTGAGTCTCACTCGCCTTTATATTCTCATTTAAACTTTGTGCCTCTCTGTAACCTGTATATTTGTACATTGCATATTTTTGTAACCACATAAGTCTTTATTGTATATCGTGTATATTTTATAACTACGGATACTATGTAAGCATTTATTGTATATATTGTATCTCTTTTAACTATGTAAGCTTTGCATTTTCTTACTGCGCCCTGTTACTTATGGGACTGGTGCGCAATAAAAGTGAATAAACAAACAAACAACAACAAACAATAACCCTGGGTGCGATCGGTACTCTACCGAGTGAGTACCAGGACTTTCAAGATGTGTTTGAAAAGGAACAAGCTAACACCTTGCCACCACACAGGCCCTATGATTGCCAGATTGATCTGGTACCTGGAGCACAAATCTCTTGTGGTCAAATCCACACACCTACTGAACCAGAGAATCAACATTTGAAGTCCTACTTAGAGCAATACCTGGCTAATGGTTTTATTCGCCCCTCGAAGTCACTAGCAGCATCTCCCTTATTCTTTGTGCCGAAGAAGGAAGAAGATTTGAGGACTTGCATCGACTATCATGCACTGAACCAAATCGCCGTTAAAAATCATTACCCACTGCCACTTATTCCGGAATTGTTAGATCAAGTCAAAGATGCCCAAATCTACACGAAATTGGACCTTGGAGGAGTATACCATCTTGTCCGAGTTAAAAAGGGGGATGAATGGAAGACCACGTTTCACACCGAATACCAGGTAATGCCATTTTGCCTTTGCAATGCCCCTGTGTCGTGATTGCTAACCGCTAGGTCTCTCTCCCGTGACCCCTCCTCACCTCAGGTTCCTGAAGATGTGCTTAGTGTCCGTGAGGTCCCTCTATTCCTCTAGTAGTAGCCTTCTGGGTCTTCTTTCTTTGGCCCTTTACCTTCTTATCGTGGAGGTAGGGATGGGCTCCACTGGAGGCCACCTTGGCAACTGAGGAACTCCCCGCCAAGAGGGACCCCCAGTAACCCCGTCCTAAAATCCAGGGAAAAAGCTTCTGCGGCACCAAAAAACCCTGAAGCACACAGGCTGTACGTGGAGCTTGATCGGACTGGCGGTAGAGATTCTGCAGGCAGTAGAATTTATCCAATTTAAAGGGGAAGCTCCTAGGAAGGTAATTGTAGATAGGGAAAGGCAGAAAGAAGAGGATGACAGAACAGAGCGAGGTATAGGGATGAACGTCTAGAGGGGCTTTAGTGTGTGCAGAGGCACAGGAAAGGAAAGAAATCCTGCGGCCCGAACAGAGATGACACTGGAAGCCGGAGGCGAGCAGAAGGAGAGCACTCAACCGAAGCCGGATGAGAGAGAGTGGGAGCGAGGAGAGAAGGCAAGGGAAGAAGCCGGGCGGAGAGGTACAGAGCGAGGAGGGGCGGAAGCCGAAGAAACTCCCGCAAGCAGGACCAGGACCAAGAGCGAACAGCTGGCAACGCGAACAAGAGTTCCGAAGCCAAAACAGGAAGTGGGAGCGATACAACGCACAAACGTAGGTTTCAGTGCGTTGTTATAGAAACGCTGCCTGAAGCGTCCATCTTGGAAGAAGACTAGACCGTACGTAACGGTTCTAGCCATGGATCGATCACCTAAGTCGGGAAAGGGACCATCTATGCCAGACCTTCCATGGCCGGAACATAACACCCTGCTGCATGTCAGTATTTCATGAACGATGTCTTAAGAGAACTGATTGATGTCTGTGCGCTGGTCTACATAGACGATATCCTAATATACTCAGCCTCAAAACAGGACCACGTCAAGCATGTTCGTTCCAACCTTACGAAGCTCCGCCAACATCACCTCTATGCCAAACTCGAAAAATGTTAATTTCACGTCACCGTGGTTGCGTTCCTTGGCTTCATCCTCACTCCAAAGGGAATCCGAATGGATGCACACAAGGTTGACGCCATTCTAAACTGGCCAGCCCCAAGTTCATTCAAAGGGATCCAGATCATGTTGGGCTTTGCAAACTTTTACCGCCAATTTATTCCAGGATTTTCTCAAATAGTGCATCCAATCACATCATTATTGAGAAAGTGCAACAAGAAGTTTCAGTGGATGGAAGAGGCCGAAAAGGCCTTCCAAGAACTAAACGTGAGATTCCCTTTGTCCCGATCTTACGACACCCTCGCCCATATCTTCCGTATGTGGTGGAAACGGACGCCTCCACCATGGCAATGGGTGCAGTTCTCTTGCAAAGGGACACACAAACCAGCCAGCTACATCCTGTAGCCTTCTGGTCCCGTAAGTTTTCACCACCTGAACTCAACTACATTATCACGGACAAAGAGCTCCTAGACAACAAATCAGCCTTCAAGGCCTGGCGACACTATTTTCTCGGTGCCAGGCACTCTATCACTGTGATAACAGACCACAGAAACCTACAATACCTAAAGACTGCGAAGACTCTATCCTCACGGCAGCTACGCTGGGCCCTTTTCTTTGCAGAGTATGATTATGTGATCACGTTTCGACCCGGAGTCAAAAACGGAAAAGCCGATGACCTTTCTCGCATGGGTACTGATGAACTGGTATACACAACCCCCGATCCCGTGGCTATTATCCCGAGTGACAAGCTCCTGGGCATTACAACCACAATGACTCAGGATGAGCTGCAGCAAGAGATCCGACACGTGATGACTCCCGAGTTGTTACAAGAATGGGATTTGCATGGAGAACCCTATGCAGTAAAGGACCAACTACCATATTTCGGAAACCGTCTATTCTTACCCAAGAAAGAGCTTCAGGAACAGGCCATCTCAGGGTATCATGACTCCCTAGTTGAGGGTCACCCTGGAATTGCTAAGACTCTAGCCAAGGTAAAGCGAAGCTACTGGAGGCCACGTGGTGAAAGGACGTTATTCAACTCATCATCTCTTGCAGCGTATGTGCACAAAATAAATCTTCTAAGCAGAAACCAGCTGGACTGCTCAGACCACTGGAAATTCCACCAGCACCCTGGCATACATTATCTCTTTACTTTATCACCGATTTACCATCCAGTCAAGGATACAATACCATTCTAGTGGTCGTGGACTTGTTTTTGAAAATGCTCCACTTCCTGCCGTTTAAAGGTCTCCCAAATGCATCTAGCCTGGGAAATGTATTCCTCGAACACATCACACGTCTTCATCGGTTCCCGTCTGTGCTGGTCTCTGATCGAGGTACCCAGTTTGTGTCCAACTTCTGGAGAAAATGCTATTTAAGGGCTCAAATTGACATCAGGCTATCCACTAGCCACCACCCCAAACGGATGGCCAAACAGAGAGAACGAACCAAACGCTCAAACAGTAACTGCGCTGTATCAAGTGGAAGGGACTTGGAAAGACTATGCTTATAACAATTCCCTGCACAGCAGTACGGGACAGACCCCATTTTACACAATATACGGCAGACATCCACGCACCTCCGAAATGGACGTTCCAACGACTCTGGAAATGCCAGCCATTAAAACCTTGCACACCATCATTTCTCAGGCCTTCACGAGAGCCGTTGAACATTTACGTCAAGCCAAGGACAGCCAAAAGAAATATGCAGACCAACGTCGTGAAAGGGCTCCAAACTACCAGGTCGGAGACGAAGTTTGGTTAACTTCAAAACATGTGCCTATAAAAGGAAACCGGACATTTTGCCCATGATATTTAGGACCTTTCACCATGAAATCTATTATAAACCGAGCTGCAGTTAAACTGGCCTTGCCTGCTAACATGCATATTCATCCGGTGTTCCATGTGTTTCTCTTGAAACCAGTTCAACCTGGAACCCGAGTAACCATACCACCCGAAACCAGTAATGCTCAATGAAAAACCGGAGTTTGAGGTGAAGAACATCCTGGACTCAAAGTACGTCAGGGCGAAACTGGTGGACTGGAAGGGGTATAACCCGCAGG
Organism: Ambystoma mexicanum; assembly: GCF_040938575.1. Classification (NCBI taxonomy): domain Eukaryota; kingdom Metazoa; phylum Chordata; class Amphibia; order Caudata; family Ambystomatidae; genus Ambystoma; species Ambystoma mexicanum. Next base: position 1,423,174,771 of record NC_090922.1, on the reverse strand, counting down.
ACAGGACATGGGAACCCTGTGACTACATCCATGCGCCACGTCTGATACAGCGTTTACATTGTGATTATCCCACCAAGCCCGGACCAGACGAGAAAACCTCCTTGAGAGGGATCTTGGGGGGGAGTGCTGTCATGACCCCTGCCCCTGGCCTTGGCAGTCAGGCCATCTGGGCTGCAGCACGGTCTTCCATCATGGCCTCAAGGGCCTTATCATGTTCCCCCAGACTCACTTGGAGTCAGTCCTTGCGCCTTTGGTGCCAGGCTCATATGGGAAGCCAGAGAACTGGGGCTCATAATGGCATTTTCACAACATGGATGCCCCCACATGGCTCAGTTCCATAACTGAGCCATGCGGTCTAGCATTTAGGGTGTGGCCAGTCCTAGAGGAACCTGGGATACCTGCAGGCTATATAAGCCACGCCAAGCTGCAGAACACGCTTCGCGTTGCTCTGCTAGTCGCAGCGTGACGCTCACCACGATCGGTTGGAATCTTCCTCTGCATGCCGGATGGGACAATCTGCAAGACAAGAAACAAGAACAAGAACACCATCAGTATTCGCTTACCTACTAGTGAGCCCCGCTCCTGTCCTGCGCTCCAGAATCCCGAACATCCAGCATCTCGGTGAACCCTCGCTCCATCTAGGAAACCGCAACCTGGGGAAAAAGAGAACAGAGAAGCAGCATTAGTAAGCATTTATTCTTTAACATCTACAAACAAGCAAGAGGCGCACGCTTATCTGCATTGGACTTGCTTTGGGTCCACGTCCATTCCGGGCCATTCAACCACCTGCAAGAAGAAAGAAAAGGCCAATTAATATGCAGGAGTGCTAGAGGTGGGTCGCTCTACCCTACTCACCGCTCTCCATCTTCTCGGCACATTCAGTCCGGATCAACACAGCAGCCTGCAAGAAAGGGACAACAAACAGGTTAGCGCAAGAAAGGCACATAGCGCTGCGCTGCACGCTTTCACTTACCATCTCATGCACAGCCCAAGCAGCACGACATCACTAGGACTCCTTCCGCACCTACGAAAGAAGGAAAGACATTAATAGAAGCAATTGCAAAAATAAAGGACAAACTGCCAAAGCAGCAGACTTACCTGACGAACGGAGACGCAGCAGGTCTGGACTCTGAGGGGCCCGCACCAGTGAAGCAGCTAGGTTGCGACGTGCCCATCCACAACGCACCCCTGCACAGAACAGCAGGACGGAGAGCGCACCATACCAAAAAGAGAGACCGGGTCCTCAGCTGAACCAGAGTCCATGGGAGTGGGTCCAAGGTCGGAAGCAGTCCAGACTGGGTGGTGTCCCTGTGGATACCAGGTGAGCGTTACAGCTACCCCCTCAACCCAGGGTTGTCACAAAGATTTCCTTTGAAGCTTCTGGTAAAAGTCACGGGGAAGTGTGATTTTTCACTTCGCACATCTGTGCCCTAGAAGTTCCATTGTAAGATGTGGTAGCCCAGACCCAAGTCTGATTAGTGAAGTTTCTTTGTCTTGGTCAAAGTTTTCCAACCTAGCAATTATCATCCAGGTGTCCTGGAAGTTTATGGGTTTTCCCTTTTGGGGGAAGCCTTAGCTCTGACCAACTGGAATAACCTGTTTTGGGAGCTTGCAAAATCCAGCCCATGCAGTTTAACAGTTTTATTTGTATTTTATTTTGTCCTGAATCAAAACAAGCCTGTTGAATAAAACAGCCCACATATGATTACCCCAGCAACAAACCCCTTTACATTGCTAGGCACGGACAATCTTTCATTCAACATTGTACTTTTTAAAACGGGCATTTTTTTCCCTGGTTTGTAAAAGCCCATTCTGACACATGTGGTGAAAGCTGGCATATTCCTTTCAAATTCGGTGTTGCTCTTCCATCTGGATTCCCAGATGGTTTTATAGCTGTAGTCAGCTTGTTTTACGCAACAGTCTATACAAGGCAAAAGACTTCATTAAATTGACATGTGCACAGAAAGCTATGATTTTCTTTTCAAGCAGTGATTTATTTTAGACATTTTGTAGCAAAATGAAAGCGTTTCCCATGTAGCTGAAGGAAAGCTTTTGTTGATTTTCTCAGGTTTGGCTGGCACAGCCTGTTATTCAGGAATAAGGCTCTTTTCTGATGGAGCACAATGTGAATATGGCTGGGCATAACAAGGTCTTTTTTAATAAAAGCAGTTTGATGAAAACAGGGAAAAATAGCATCAGAGCGGCATCATTTTAAAGGTGAAATATTCCCTTTTTCAATGGGAACTTTGGGCTTGCAGCAAAACAGCGCTGCTTTTTCCCTCCATTTCTTTAAGACAAACAAGAACACACCCTAGCAACCTTTCTCACAGTGCTCTCTGTTCCATCTTGCCCAATGGCGTTTTGGCAAAACAGTGCAGCCATCCTTTTGTCACTGCAAACGCAGTTTGGGTGCAATGGTGCTCACAGGAGCCAGCACAGCCATTTTGCTGGTTCTGCTGAAGTGCAGCTTAGTGATGTGGGGAAGTACTGCTGAGTGGGTAAATGTATCCCACAGGCAACACCAGGCGACATCCCATGCCACCCTGACGGGAGCAGGGGTGATTTGTTGCAAGAAGGCAAGGGTGACATTGTGAGCCCATGGTTCCGTACAGGCTGTCATCCGAATGTGCAATGATGACATCAGCTCAACGCTGTGTCGAAGATTTGAGGAATGGACCGCTCTACGTTCCCCGATGTGGTGCAGTTGCTGGGGTTACTATGTCCAATCAGTCTCTGGCTCATTTGGAAGTGTCCAGAATGTTTAATGTTGTTTTCCTATAGTGGATCTACATAGTTTTCATTCTCTTGTTAAGGAGATGTTATGTTCTAGGGAAGGAGGGGAAAGAGCTTGGTGGGGTAAAATAATAACGCTTGCATGGGATTTCTTGTCATATCAGTGTGTCTTATGATGTTCTGGTATTTTAAGAGAGTATGCTCATGCTTTATGATTTCTGGCATTCACATTTTGCAGTATATTAGTGTAAGTGGGTGAGATTAAATTGTTCATTCTGAATGTTCAAGGGCTTAATTCTTCAGTAAAAACAGAAGTCCCTCCTGAGACACCTACAAGACCAGAGAGTTCTGATCGCTATGCTCCAGAAAACCCACTCATCTTCCCAAGATGCAATAAAGTTTCAGCATAAAGAGCTATTGGTGCAATTTCTCACCTCTAGCAGGGATGAAAGGCATGGAGCAGCCATCTTGATAGCCAAAGGAATACCATGTATATGTTTGTTCCCATAATTGTTTATTTCTGTTGGATAATTGAAAACACAATTGACATTACTACTAACATAAACAAAATTATAGATGTTCAATGAAATCGACAGAGTGAGAATGAGCATTCCAATGTTACGAATATCTGTGATAGGATTTGGTGGAAGATAAAGCAAAACACTGGTATGACAGTGCCCATATGGGAAACGACACACATGTAGAGGAGCTGATGGACACATTTTCCCTAGCTCCCACCCCCACACTGCCATCAGACTTGAACAGCAGGAGAATAGCTGTATGTGGAACCCCATGTGTTATCCTTATACCGCCTTGAGTGTATGAGAGATAATATACACTCGGGCAACCATACCGAATGTACCCTCGTACTGAAAGTGTGGAAAGATGTCATCACGCACCAATGGACATCATGTAGTGCTGAGTAAAATCTGATGAGGGCAGAGTGATGTCATGAAGGAGATCTATGAGGACATACAGAAATAATATGAAAATAATTAAGAGTGACGATGTAACTGCAGTAACAAGAGAAACATGTACGAAATGATAAAGTAATCATAAATACAAAGAAGATAAATTAACTTGCTGGCTAATGAGTGTAAATACACAGTAACGCAAGGTAGACGAGACAGATAGAATCTTGTTAAAGTGGAAAAGATATCATAGCTAGCACGGCCATGATAGGAAGACGGACGTCGGCACGTGTTAATACTCAATCTAGCAACCTCAGAGACAGACCAGGGATACAGAGTTAATGAGATGTTGAAGAAATAGCTTTGTGGGCAGAATAAAGAGGAGTCTGTGTTGGCCTGAGATCAAGGATGCTATTTTAAGGAATAATTGCAAGGCACAAAGGGAGGCAGACGGATAAGCTATGTATGTAAGACATATTTCTCTTAGGTTAAAAAATAGGAAAACATTTGCAAGAGCCATGAATTGGCCAATTAACAGTGAATAAGGTTTATATAAGATTGAGTACGTTTCTAGAGGCCAAGAGGATCAAGAACACTCAGTATAATTAAATGAAATGGCAGTAAATAGGTCGAAATGGACACATTTGCGGTCTCTGTACACATGATTCAGAAGTCAAAAACAAGGGCTATTCATTGCGCTCTGGGTGAAGATAGTGATGTGCTTACACTCCCTCAAATATTCCAGAACAGAGAGCAACTACATGGTCAACTACAGACGTGCAACCTTGGCTTATGGTTGGATTGATGAGATATGATGGACCAATTGGGAAAGTGGAGAGTCATCTGACGTGACTTGAGGACATGGGTTTCGGTTTGCTTACGTGCTGCTAGTGAGCTAAAAGTCTAAGGTTGGGTGAGCATGCCCACCAATCAGCGGGTCTGTGGGGCAACGTGCTATACAATGTTGCATAGACCAATCCACTGCCATTTTCTCTGCTACTATCAGTATTATACATATTTAGAGGTAGTTTGCGGTGTGCCCTACACATAAGGGGTAGCCAATGAAGAACTAACCCCTATGCATACCATAGGTACATATGTTCCCTTAACCAATCCATCCCTTTTGTAGTCTGCCACGTAGGATGATGTCATAGGTGATGCATATTGGGGTATATAACCTCTGTATAATCAAGTTTGTGTGTGAGAGTGCAAGCATCAGTCTGCTTTATTGAACTAAGAATAACGTAGTATTTTGCCGTATTTTCTGAGTCTGTCCGGTTATTTGGTCTGAGATCTTTATTGGTAATTCCATCTAGCACAAGAGATGCTTCAAGGTGCTAGAGCACACACATATGTATAAAATAAATGGAGAAACTATACATCCTCATCTTGAATACAGGAAGATATTCTTTGGGGGCAGGGGGGACTCTAGAAATCAATCTTCAGTAGGAGATTTGCTTGCTACCAACACCAGGATCTGCATAATTGGGATATGAGGGTTGCGAGCAGGATTAGGTCTGTTGACTCCCTTTTCTGTAACTCTAATTTCATACCAAACCTTCAGTGGCGAGCCTTCAGAATTTGGGAGGGAGGATGCTGGGGGAGGCTCATCAAACTCTCTTGCGGTTTTATCATCAGGGAAGCCCAAATTGTAAAACCACATTTAAGGTAGACTATGTGGGAGAAGCTTCAATATTTTCAGAACTTTAACTGGGCCACAAATGATCAGTATCGGGCAAAGGGTACTCGCCAACTGCCACAGTGAAGTTTACATTTACAGGAGAGGGCAGCATCCCTGAGGTCTATAAACTGTTGGATATATCGTATGTGGCTGAGAGGAAGAGTGGGTTTGGGAACTGGCATACACTCCTGGCTCCGAATATGGTCACAGTCACATAAAACGCATCACAAGCCGTAAAACCATGCATAACATATGCTGTATATAGGACTTGACCACACATTGTATCAATAGGATAAACCACCTAATTGACCCCATTATATTAAAGGAAATGTGGGAATGAGGAGAATTCCTGGCCTGTGCCCCTGCACTCTGGAATAAGCTCCCTGTCCACCTGCGCAACGAACCATCCTATGACATTTTCAGAAAGAAGCTCAAAACCTACCTCTTCAACTAAGACTGCCCTCGCCCCCCCTGTGCCCGCTCCCTGTTATCTTTTTCCTCTACTAGCATGTCTGATTGTAACCAGTGCCTGGATGCCTTTTGGACGGTTCCATGTGTTAGTATCCCCGCAAATATAGCGGCATACAAACATATCACCATATTATTGCAGTGATATTAATGCGTGGAACCTGCGGGGGACACCCCCGCAACCCCTGTATTATTTTAAAAGGTGCGGGGGACATCCCCGCAACCCCTGCTTCTAGTACGATCCCCACCCAAAAAATATTGCCTATGGCCGTTCCCGATGACCACGCCATTACTTTTGGTGGGGATAATATTACCTGATACCCTTTGGGCTTAGTGCGCTTATATAAATGTTACAAAATAAATAAATAAATACATTTGCCATACAATTGGGGGTTCTGCCCAAAATCTGAAATATTCTGGGAGGAACTTCAGGCAGAAACATATTAGTTGGATCCAGCGCCCGCTGACTCCATTGGTAATAACTCTAGGAGATGACTGGATGGAAATTTAGCAAGTTACAGGAGCTTAATTAACTCTTATTACTCGTGTTTTCATGGCTGCGAAACTAACTCTCACCCGACGCTGGAAAAGCAGCTGAAGGACTTATTTTGATCATGAGGTGGTGTATGATTTGGGAGTTTCTGGCATCGGAGAAAGCTACATCCATCTACTCGCACCATGTTTCCTCTAGTTAACCTGTCTGCAGATTCCCCACTGCAGGCACTAGCAATAGCATTATTTTATTTATTTAAGCACCTTTCACTGATATAATTTACAAATGATTAGCAATCGAGGATCAGGGGAGCGTTTCAGGGAGAGGCCTGGAACTCCAGGAATATTGAGGGGCAGAAGCTATGTTCCAGAAAGATTTGATGACTTAACTAAATTGTTTATTTTTTTCAGAACATGAATTTTGTTTGGCATTACACAATTATGTTTTCTTTCGTATTATTTATATCGTGAGATGTTTACTAGCAATGTATGTCTACTGTTCTGTAAAACTGCAATCAAAATTAGTTTTAGTTTAGTCTGGAAATGGAGAGTAAAGGGATTCTGGGAGCAGTAGTTTGTAAGCAACTACTTGCTGCAATGCCAAAAAGATGAAAGAAGATGCATAATACTCACCTCCATGCCGTTAATAGAATCATGACTTTAAGCAACACTGTTGTATTCCAGGGCAATACTACATGGTAACAGACCCTAGCCCAAGTTAAAGGACCAAGAAAAGTGAGGGTGTTTAGCAAGGACCAACGGATCTTAGTTACCTACTGGCGTTGGCCCTAGGAGCAAGGGAATTGCTATTAGAACATACCGCCCAATTATTTTTTTATTTTTTTATTTTATTTAAACAGATTGTCTGGTTTCCTTATTTGAAACCTTTAACCTGAGCATGTCCGTTCTTTCATCATGATTCTTCGTTTGGTATACAGTATCTTAGTAGCAGTGCTTGGTAGCATCTTATTAGTCCTGGGTTATGTTGTTGATCTCCTCTGGTTTCTTAAGGATTAAAATCACTAATTTTATGAGTGCTAATGTCGTTTTCATTTTTTCTCCTTCTACAAGAGTCCTCCACCACTCATCGACATTCCTTGTCGTGTAGCTTCTAAGGATGTCCCCCAAGCACTGCTCTCGCTCTTTCCATAAACCGGTACACTGTAGTATGAGGTGTTTCAGAGATTCTATCTCTCCTTTTATTTTGCACATTCTGCAGCTTTCCCTGATGTCCAGCCTTTTTCTTCTTTGTAATATTTCTCCTGTTGGTAAAATGTTCAATCTGAATATCAGGAAAAGGTCTCGGAAGTACCAATTGGAGAATAAAGTCAGATAGCTCGGGATCTGATTCAGTTTTCGTGGCTGGGCCCAGAAGTCTTCGTACCCTTTATATTTACAGTGATCTTCTTGGGTTTCGATCCAATCTGACATGTATAGTTTCTTTTTAATTTTGTCTGGGTTAATCCATAAATCATCCTCTGACTCGCTGAGGTTCACTAGGATCCCTCGACATGACTTTTGCCAGTCTGTTAGGATTACATCGGATTGATCTTTTAGGGCTTTTTTCAACACCCCAAATTCACCTGTAGTGTTTTCCTCAAGACATTTCCGATAGAAACTTAGGGGCCGATTCATGGAACAAACGTGCGCCGAAAATCATCGCGCAAGCGGGCGCAAGCGGAAAAAAACATGCGATTCATGGAAGTCCCTGCGCGTGTACACCTCGGGATGTGCGCCAAACCCGTGCATGGTGCACAAGTCACTGCAACATCCCGAAAGGCGTGCACGACCCGCACAGTGAAAGCGTGCACCCTCGGCGCATACACCAGAAAGTGGGCGGGACACGGGGCGTAACGCGCGGAATGGGGAACAACGCGCGAAAATAAGGGCGTAACTGGGGATGTACTGCAGGGAAGCAGACGGAACGCCCACACGCACTCGAACCACACGTATTCATGGAATCGAATAGGGCAAAGCCACGCACAGCCAAAGACACGCACAAGCTGAAACACGTCCGCCACACGAAGGCAGGCGGTAGAGTCCCAGCGCATCACAAAAGTGGCAACATACAGCAATTGGGCCTGTGCGAGTGAGGTACGTGTATTTCGGGGGAGCACGGGAAGTTACACACGCGATTGAGCGGGGTACGTGTATTTCGGGGGCGCGCGGGAAGTTACACACGCGATTGAGCGGGGTACGTGTATTTCGGGGGTGCGCGGGAAGTCACACATGCGATTGAGCGGGGTACGTGTATTTCGGGGGCGCGCGGGAAGTTACACACGCGATTGAGCGGGGTACATGTATTTCGGGGGTGCGCGGTAAGTTACACACACGATTGAGCGGGGTACGTGTATTCCAGGGGTGCGCGGGAAGTTCCACACGCAATCTCATCAGGGTACGTGTATTACAGGCGTGCGCCGGGAGCAGCACACACGAATTGCACGTGTGGGTCCTCCCAGGTGTTCCCTCTACACCCTCCACGGCCCCTGCAGGTGGCTCACACCACAGGGGCCTACCCAGCACATGTCCTGCAGGCACCCCATCCACCATGGCCATGCCCACCAGCTAACCCACATGTCAACTTGCACTACTGCCCACCAACGCATGTCCCCCAGCACCCCCAGCCACCAGGGGCACCCACCACCAGGCCCCCACCCATGTCTCGCACCACCCCCACCCCCCAGCAGTGCAGGGGCAGCCTCCACCAGGCCCCCACACATGTCTCCCAGCACCCCCACCCCCCAGCACTGTGGGGCACCTGCCAGCAGGCCTCCACCCATGTCCAACTCATGTCTCCCTCCACCCCCACACCCCAGCACTGTGGGGCACCTGCCAGCAGGCCCCCACCCATGTCCAACTCATGTTTCCCACCACCCCCACCCCCCAGCACTGTGGGGCACCTGCCAGCAGGCCCCCACCCATGTCCAACTCATGTTCCCCACCACCCCCACCCCCCAGCACTGTGGAGCACCTGCCAGCAGGCCCCCACCCATGTCCAACTCATGTTCCCCACCACGCCCACCCCCCAGCAGTGCAGGGGCAGCCACCACCAGGCCCCCACCCATGTCTCCCAGCACCCCCACCCCCCAGCCACCAGGGGCAGCCTCCACCAGGCCCCCACCCATGTCTCCCACCACCCCCACCCCCCAGCAGTGCAGGGGCAGCCTCAACCAGGCCCCCAACCCTTGTCTCCCACCACCCCCACCCCCCAGCACTGTGGGGCACCTGCAAGCAGGCCCCCACCCATGTCCAACTCATGTTCCCCACCACCCCACCCCCCAGCACTGTGGGGCACCTGTCAGCAGGCCCCCACCCATGTCCAACTCATGTTACCCACCACCCCCACCCCCCAGCACTGTGGGGCACCTGCCAGCAGGCCCCACCCATGTCTCCCACCACCCCCACCCCCCAGCCACCAGGGGCAGCCTCCACATCCACCAGGCCCCCACCCATGTCGACCACCCCCCCACCCCCCAGCAGTGCAGGGGCAGCCTCCACCAGGCCCCCAGCCATGTCTCCCACCACCCCCACCCCCCCAGTCACCAGGGGCAGCCTCAACCAGGCCCCCACCCATGTCTTCCAGCACCCCCACCCCCCACTCCCCAGGGGCAGCCTCCACCAGGCCCCCACCCATGTCTCCGACCCCCCCACCCCCCAGCAGTGCAGGGGCAGCCTCCACCAGGCCCCCACCAATGTCTCCCAGCACCCCCACCCCCCAGCCACCAGGGGCAGCCTCCACCAGGCCCCCACCCATGTCTCCCAGCACCCCCACCCCCAGCAGTGCAGGGGCAGCCTCCACCAGGCCCCCACCCATGTCTCACACCACCCCCCAGCCACCAGGGGCCGCCTCCACCAGGCCCCCACCCATGTCTACCACCACCCCCACCCCCCCAGTCACCAGGGGCAGCCTCCACCAGGCCCCCACCCATGTCTCCCACCACTCCCACCCCCAGTCACCAGGGGCAGCCTCCACCAGGCCCCCACCCATATCTCCCACCACCCCCACCCCCCAGCAGTGCAGGGGCACCCACCACCAGACCCCCACCCATGTCTCCCACCACCCCCTCCCCCCAGCCACCAGGGGCAGCGTCCACCAGGCCCCCACCCATGTATCCCAGCACCCGCACCCCCCCAGTCGCCAGGGGCAGCCTCCACCAGGCCCCCACCCATGTCTCCCACCACCCCCACCCCCACCCACCCAGTCACCAGGGGCAGCCTCCACCAGGCCCCCACCCATGTCTCCCACCACCCCCACCCCCCAGCAGTGCAGGGGCAGCCTCCACCAGGCCCCCACCCATGTCTCACACCACCCCCACCCCCCAGCCACCAGGGGCAGCCTCCACCTTCTCCGCCCTGACCATTGTGAGCCGTGCCTCTTCCGCCCGCTGCCGCTCCGCATCTATGGCGTGGCCCAACCGCTGCCACACGGAAGACACTCTCTGTCCTGGGTCCTCCTGCCCTCCGGCCGATGCCTGCCCCTCCGATGTTGAAGGCCCCGAGCCTTCATGGCTCCCACCACGTTGCTGCTGCTGCTGTGCCTCTGCCCGTGCACTGCCTCCTGCTGCCTGCACATCCTCCGCCGGCTGGGGTGCAGTCGTAGATGTGGCCACCCCTGCTGGACGTCCGACTCCCGACTGTGGCAGGGATGCCTCCTCCACCAGTCTGGCCGCACTGTCAGAGGCAGCTCCACAGGGCACCCAGGTGACTGATGGGTGGGAAGATGGCACAGAGGACGACTGGCACGTAGGGGGTCCAGTTGAGGAGGGGGTCGTAGCAAGCCCCATCAGATGGAGGAATCCGGCCTGGGTGCCCTGTCCCAGCAGGCTGACGTGGTCAACGAGCCATTCGAGATGACGTGCAGTCTCTTCATGAAAAGACTGCAGGTCACCTCGCATGGCCCGTTGACGCAACGCCACACCAGCCAGGACAGGCTCAACCCGGACCTGGATAGCCACGTCCGCAGGCAGAGGAAGGCCAGTTGACGTGAGCTCATCCCCTCCCTGAAAACGGGTCTGGACGTAGGCATCCCTGCTGGTGCAAGATGATGCAGGGACAGGATCAGGGACAGGATTGCACACAGGCACCTCCGCGGCGGCCTGTGCTGCCTCCTGTCCCTGGTCCTGCACTGCACCACTAGCACCAGTGGGATCCCCACCTCCAGACCCCGTCTCTGGTGCTTGCACGGCCTCCTCCTCCACCAAACCCCCCACCAACCTGGATGACTCCGTGCCATCTTCCCCTGTTGGGCCCTGTGGGGTCCCAGCTGCCCCTTCTGCTGCCGAGGAGTCCAACTCCAACCTCCGCCTCTTGGACCTCCCCCCGGCAGCTGCGGCCTGGGACGTGGCACCGGACTCCTCACTCCCCGACGAGATGACAACATGGGAGGGGAGCCGGGCCTAGCGTCTCCGGCTGGCGGTGGGATCCCCGCCGCTGTGCTCCACAGCACCTTCTCCGCCCTCTTCATCAGTTGACGCTGCAGACAAGGAGAAACAAAACACAGGCATCAGGGCACTGTACAATGGACACATACACACATGACAGTTGTACATGAGTGGCATTGGCAAACCTCAGACATGTCATCACAATCCCCAACACACATTTCATTACAACTCGCACACATGAGCCATACCACAGCCATTTCGCAACTGCCACCACCATCCATACACATACAACAGCATGAGCAGCCAAAGGTGAGCCAGACATCACATGCAACACAGGAAGTGCACCACACATGTACACACACCACCACACTTGCATGCATGTGTACACCTCTGCCAACTGTCGCAGTGTTCAGACGGGAATCCATGTCACATCTGCCAATCAGGCTTCCACATACCGCTGTCACATGCATCCATGTTGCATCACTGTTGCACCCTTGCCAAATACACACACATGCACATGTACACAGTGCTGATACATGCAGCCAAAAACAACATACATGCGTGACATCACGGACATGTCTACTTACATACACATTCATCCAAACATGTGTGCCCACACAACTGCATTTGGCATGCAAGCCTACACACACAAGCACCATCCATGTCTCACACATTACAGCCCTAGCATGTATCAGCGCCACGGCCCTGCACACCCCCACCCATACTCGACCCCATACAAACAGATGTGCAACCTGCACACTACTGAATAATCACCACACGCACTTCTCACAATCAGGATGCATGTACACTCACCGCTCGACTCCAGACGGGTCTGCTTCTCAAGGACCTGGACGTGGAGCGCTTGGGATATGCGTTCCAGGACCCTCATCTGTTCTTCCGACAAGTGGCTCCGGCGCCCTTTGGCATCCGCTGCCTTCAAGAGGCGCCGGGCCTTGTTCAGGGTCCTGGACCTGAAGTCCTCCCAGCGCTTCTTGACATGTTGTAAGTCGCGGACTGCCACCCCCTCCGCGTTGATGGCAGTCACGATGTCAGTCCAGATCCGAGTCCGTCCTTCCTTGTCGGCGCGGGAACTTCCGAAGAGGGCATCATACTGCCCCAGGACTTGCTCCACCAGGACACCAACTTCGGTGGCACTGAAGCTGGTGCCCCTCTGCCTCTCTGGCCGGGGGTTGTCAGTGGTCCCAGATGGTGTTTGCCCCGACATGACAAGCCCAGAGGCAGGAGTGGGTGGGCAACTGGGTCCTGGGGCTGGGCTGTGGAGCAATGGAATCCCAGTCGGGAGTCTTCGGTTCCAGCAGGGGTGGTCACAGCAACAGCACCCCTGGCTGATGTGCAGGCAGCAAATGGCAGGGCACGTGGGCAGCAGGCAGTCAGGCAGCAGCAGATGGCAGGTGGAAGCGTGCTCGGGGCTCTGGGGGGCAGTAGTTCGGCCTTCTGGGCAGGAGCGTGGTCTTTCATGTGTTTACGCGTGGCCAGCTTGATACGGAGTGATTTGGCACGTGAAAAATCTGCACGTCAGCTTGTAATTCGATGAAAGGCCCTTAGCGCGTAAGCGCATCTGCACGCATACGCATTTTCACTGGACAGAAGGCCCTTCAAGCGCAAGCGCCCCTGTGACGTGACATGCATGGGCATTTCAGCGCGCGTGAAAAACTGCACGTCCGCGTGTAATACGAGGAAAGGGCCCATGCGCGTAAGCGCGCGTGGAACGCTGCACATCCGCGTGTAATACGAGGAAAAGGCCCATGCGCGTAAGCGCGCGTGGAAAACTGCACGTCCGTTTGTAATACGAGGAAAGGGCCCATGCGCGTAAGCGTGCGTGGAAAACTGCACGTCCGCGTGTAATACAAGGAAAGGGCCCATGCGCGTAAGCGCGCGTGAAAAACTGCACGTCCGCATGTAATACGAGGAAAGGGCCCATGCGCGTAAGTGATGTGACGCGCGCGTGCGTTTCCCTCATTGCACGGGTTAAAGGTGAGCGGGCCCAGCAGTTCGCTGTACGTGCCTTTCGTGGAGACCGACGTGTGTTGCTGCTTCCTGTTGTTTCGCGCGCCATCACAACTTCACAGCTATCAAGGACGTATCTCTTCTTTTGGTGGGGGTATTGGCTACGAGTGTTTTTCTGCATCGCGCTAGTCAGACGGTGAGTCGCACACGCTCTTTTTCCCACTGCGGGTGCCCCTGTGTATCGCACCCATTTTCGATGTCATAGTAGCCTGCGTGTCCCACGCGTACGCGTTATTCGTGTTGCTGGGTGCCACCGCGTACTGCCGGAGGTTGCATCAACGCACGTAGGCTGCAGGGTTGCGTGCACGGTTTTACTGCAGTTTTGGGGTGCCTGAGCGTTGCGTGACCCGTCACCACATCACCGGGGTCACATACAGCCTTGCAGGTGCAGGGGGGCTGTTAACATCTTGCTTCCCACCCCCTTCACCCCAATTGCCCATGTCAATTGTGGTGTACACCTCCCATTGGCACCACTCCATCTGTGCCAGCACTACTACATCTGTGCCATGGTTGGGAGGCCACCAAAGGTGAGGGGCGCCTCAGCTGGGCGTACTCCTCGTGGCGGGCGTGGTCGGGGACGTGGCCATGGTGACCAGGGAGTAGGGGGACTCCAGGGTGTCCAGGGCAGCCACAGAGGGGGAAGAGGCAGGGGTGCGCCACTTGAGCACAATGTTGTGCCATGTGTCGGTGCAGCCATGCCACCACCCCCTGTGGTTCCGTGGGATGCAGCTCCTGCATCTGGCACCCATATGACCCGGCAGTCCGTTCCATCGACTGCCACGGACCCGAGGGTAGTGGTAGCTGCAGGTGCAGCTGTGGACACCGCCACCCAGGTTCAGGGTCTGCCAGCGCAGGCTGCGTTGGCACTTGAAGAGCCCTTGGTAGATCTCCAACAGGCCAGGGGGGAAACCATAGGGGCAGGCCGGGCTGCTCAGACCAAGACACGTGTCCCTGGGGCAGTCATGTCATCTGCTGCCCCGAACAGCCGGGTGTTGGCAAGTGCAGGGGCAGATGCACCCAACAGCACCCCGGTTGTGAGTCTGCCAACCAGGACCGTTGCGGTCAATGACCCTGCCACAGCTGATGTTGCTGCGCAGGGTCCATTAGTGGGCACCCAGCTGCCACTGACACAAGTCAGGCCTTTGGTCATCCCTCCACCTGCCACTCCCTTGGCTCAATCCACCGAATCCACTGGCCATACTGGTCAGGGCGGCATTAGCCAGCCAGGGTCTGCGCCACAGTCCAAGAGGAGGAAGGTTGCACCTGCAGCACAGGCTGGGACCCCACACACAGCCACGACCTCCTGCACGTCGAGGAAGAAGCCTTTCTGTAAGCAGGAACTGGACTTCCTCGTGGACTACGTGCGGGGCCACAGCCGTGACATGCTAGTGGGTGCCAATAGTCAGACTACGGCTGCCCAACGTGACACCCACTGGAAGCATGTTGCGGAACATGTCAGTTCATTCGGCCATGAGGTGCGCACAGCGCAGGAGTGCAAAAAGCGTTGGAATGACATCAAGCGCAGCACTAAGGCCAAGCGTGCCTCAAATTACAACTTGACTCTGGTGACTGGCGGTGGGCCTGCACCAGAGGAGGAAGAACTCACTCCGCATGAGGCTCTCGTTGCGGAGTTCATACCACCTGAATTGGTCGAAGGAGTGGGAGAGATGCTGGACTTTGATGCCCAGTCCAGTGAGTGTTGATGCGTGTTTGTTGAGGACGTGTGTGTTTTACTTGTGGGATGTGTTGTGCATGATTGCTGCTACATGTCACGTGTACATGGTTCTGATGTGTAAGTAATGCAATGCTACCGTCATGCATGTCTCCTCTGCCTGCATGCGGGACTCCATGTAGGCATGCTCCCTTGCCCCTCCTCCGCCACTCTGCACCCCAGTTCCACCTTTGCACTGGTCTGCTTCAATCTTGCCAATGTGTACTTTCTTGTTCATGTGTCCTGTGTAGATGCTAACTTCCAGCGTAGAATCTACCAGACATATGCCGTGTGGTACAGCCTTAGTACTCGATGCAGGGTATCTCACTTGTACTGTGCATGGGTCAGATGTCCCGCAGGGACATGAGTGCCCATTCATGCTCCATGTGCATTGCACGCATGCCCCTATGTGTCCTTGACTGGATGATCACTGTAATATAAGTCCTTGGTTACATACATTGCCTGCCATCTCATCAGCCTTCCCATGTCAACTGTGGCTCAGTCCGGCGTTGCACACATGTTTAGGCTCTGACAATCTGTGTGGCTCACAGGCCTCAGCGTGTTCAATGGCCAATGACTCTGTCCAACTCTTGTTGTGTCTTCTTCACACGTGGGCGGCCTCCGGAGTTTCCATCATGTGTCCTGCCCACTGTCCCAGCATCATTTGCAGTGTTGTAATTTGAATCACATTAAGCTGTTGATGCCAGTCAACACTGCCTGTCAATACACAGGTGTATGGTCAGCCTTTTGATACCATGCTAGGCATACCTGCTTTGGTACTGGGGTGGAGGGGTGCTTGGCTTCTAGACATGGTACACATTGAATGCACAATGCACGTGATGCCTGAATTTGACATTGCACTGCCTTCACATTTCCTGGCACACACCATGGAGTCCTTGTACATGTAGGTAGTGAGTTGCGTACACATTTTCTGCACTGCATAGACCCACTTCCATGGAAACTGCCACCTTTCAACAGGTCTGATCACAGAAGCTATTCAAAGTAGACCCAGCATGCATGCCAGGTCATATGTTGTGTGTCACATGTCTGCCGGATGCCTTTGCTGTCGGTGTGTGTGTGTGTCGTGTGCTTCTGACATGTGTATTGACCTTTTTCTCTCTATTTTTCAGGTGATGACGCAATGGAGGTGGAGGATGGTGTTGTCATGCCAGACACAGGGTTGGTAACACCACATCAACCCGGCACTAGTGGGGGCCGTGGGGTGGTAGGCCACGAAAACCCCCAAGTGCTGCAGTCCATCTTGTCTCTGGCTGCCTATGAGACCAGCCTTGATGACGACTCTGACGTCCATGTTGAGTTGGATGAGCATCAAGTCCATGTGTCAGGGGTGAGTGGTTCTGATGTGGACACTCCTCTGTCTGCGACACCTGCACTGAGGGACCAGACAGTCCTGGTTCCTCCACCCGTGGTGGATCGGGACGCAGGGTCACCCTCCACACCAGTCACTGATGTGCCTGGGACATAACGTCGACGGGGGCATGTAGTCGTGCAGCCGCAGGCGGTGCCAACACAGCGAGGACCCCCGGTCTTTGGGTCCCGCAGGGGTCAAGCCCGGCAACGCGGTCGCCGCGCGCAACCGCTGTATACTGAGTGGGAGCAAGCCATGACTGCCAATTCTGAACGGCAGGGGGCAGCAATGGAGAACATCGCTGAGAGCATGGAGCATGTGGCCCATCTGTACTCCCCACTGCTAGGCAGGTGCTTCTCCAGCAGCAGGCGGCACGGTCCATGGCCCGCTCGCTCAGGCTGGGCATGGCGGCCTCAGACAGGGCACGCCAGGCTGAAATGTCGTCTCTGCATCAAGCAATTGCTGCTCACGCAGAGGCGCACATGGATGCCCTGAGGGAGGAGTATGCTTCCCTCAGATCCACTCTGGGTGTCCTTATGATGTCCCAGAGGCAGCAGGCAGAGGAGAGGTTTGCACAGCTTGAGCGTACCATCTCGTCTGAGCTACAGGCTTGCCGGGAGGTGCAGCGGTTGTCCAGCCAGGCCTTGCAGGAGGAACTCCGTGTTACACGTGCTACCTTGCAAGAGGAAGCACGTGTATCACGTGAGGTTCTGCATGCAGACCTACGTCACATCGCCACACAGAACCAGGCTCACCCGTCCGGCAGACTTGCTGCCGACGAGGGGCAAGCTGCGGCTAGGCGTGGCCAGGCTACTGTGCCACATCCTCCTTTCCAGGATGAGCCAGACTCAGACGACCATCTATCTCCCACATAGGTCGTGCTGTGCAGGCGTTGAGCCCATGGAGGATTTTTTTTGGCTCAGTATCATCGCATGTGGATGTTGAGCAGCACCCTGTACCTCCCCACTCCTGGGTGCCTCCCCTCCCCCCCGGGTTGTATGTGGCCATTTTTGATTTTTCTTTTAGTTTAGTTAGTTAAGTTTCTGTTTGATAGTTAGTTTAAATAGGTAATGTAGGTTTTCCATAGTTAGTGTAATTAGTTAATAGTTGAGTTAGTTTAAAATTGCTAGTCTATTGTGCTTTCATGTGACGGTGCGGTGCTTTGTGGCTTTTGAAGGCATCCACTGTCTGTTCCAGCTGGGCTCTTCATGGTTGTCTTGTGTATGTGTTTGCTGCTTGGGGTCCTTGACTCACATATGCCACTCCTGCCTCCCTTATCCATGGGCTCGCAAGGATGGTTCGGTGGTTCAGCATTTTACACAAGGGCTTTGGACTGTCATATCTGTGGCATGTCTGGTGCTGTGTGACTTGTGTTGACACCCCTAGTGGGGAGGATTTAGGTGTCATTGTCCACATGACACACCCCATTTTGCTAGATGGGGTGTGTCATGATTAATGTGGACATTGATTGCTATGCATTGTGTAGTATGTTTCATATCTTTCCTGTACATGTGCTTGTTGCAATTCATGCTGTAGATAGTGTTTCACACTTTGGAGGTGAAAGACGGACTGATGGTGTGGTTTGTGATGTGACTCTCTGACATGGTCAAGTAATGAGATGCCTGATGAGACACACACAGATGACTTTGAAACATTAATTATGTGTTTCATGCCCTTTCTGCAGGGGGATGAGCCTCCAGAGCACCTTTGCCAGCAGACATGGCCCATTGGACGACGGAATTCTGGACCCGTTTGTTGGTGCCCACATGCACATGTGTGCACAAGCAGAGGCACAGTGATTGTAGACCCACATCCTAGAACTGCTGACATGTTCCAAGGAACTCCAGGCAAGGTGAGCATCACAGGGGGGCCACGACACAGCAAAGCTTGCACCAGGCGAGTTGCACATGCAGGCTTAGTCACAGCACTGAGGGTGAGCTTAGACGAATATTGGTGTTGAAGCACACAATGCAGCTCAGATGTGTTTGTGGACTGATGGCTGTTGATAGTAGGGTTGTCTGGGACACATGCAGGGGAAGTGGCACATACCCTCCGGTACACCAAGGTCCATTGAGGCACTTGTATCAACCATGTAGCCTTCCGAGACATGGAAAGGGGCCGCTCACAGGGACATACAGCAAGGGACATACTCGGGTGCAGTGGATGTATTTTCCACGTACTTCATGATAAATGCACTGCCAACTTTGTTTCGGTCATGGTGGTACGCAACTTGCTCTGTAGTCATGGCTTGCTATATGGGTCTGTCTGCTTACCCAGGGACCATTGCATGTTGTGTGAATTGTGACACATTGGTGTTCCATTTGCCACGCACCCACCAGCGGCTGACTTACTGCATTGACTGTGTATGACCCGTCACAGGGGTGATGTTATATATGGGTACGAAGCATCAACCACAGATTGTCTGTTTGTCGAGTAGTTTGTTGCTATGGGGCATGTTTGGTGTTGTGTTTTTGTGTAATTGGCATGTACAGGTTGTTGACTGTGGCTCTCTTTGCAGCATTGCAGTGCTCCTGTAACCGGACCTGAGAGTGCGCAGGCAGGAGGCCAGCACTCAAAACCAGAGCTAAGTGTCTTGTTGTTTTTCTTACGAACTGATCTGCATAGGCTTGCTGGGGAGTGTACTGATGCATGGATGTATGTGTGGTTCAATTTGGTATGTTTTTTTCTCCCTAATCACCCGTGATCCTATGCAATTTTGAAACCTGTACCCTCTACCCGGTGTTCCTGCTTCCCGTGCCTATCCAAGCAACGTTCCCTGACCCTCTTTCCCCACTGGGGTTGCGGATGCCTGTGTAAGCCCCGAACTTGCAGGCGCCAAAACCCTAGAGGGGGTGGTTGGTTCGTACCACTCCTGAGCCTGGACTACAGAAGGCCATGACAATGATGTCCAAGTTTGTTTGGATTGTGTATGTGTTCATGCAGGTTGTACATTTTCGTGCATTCCCTAGTTTCATGTGTCATTCCTCCTCCCCTCTCCTGCCACTCATTCCAGTCATCCAGTGTGTAAACACCTATCCCGACTGCATATCCCTGAACCTCATTCCCCACCAGGGTCTCAGGGGCCTGTGTGAGTTTGACCTTGCAGGCACCCGGGACATGGTGGGGGTGGTTGTTTCGTGACACTCCCGCGCCAGTACAGGGGACCTGTGACAGTACACATCCATTCATGGTGCATCATCCTATGTCATGTACCACACATGTCTCACATCCTGTCGTGACATTGTTTTGCTGTGCTACCTTGGTTGTTGCATCATTGTGGTAGTACTTGGCCTTTGTGAGGTACTGCTACGTCAAGTCATCTACTGGAGGGTGTTCGGGTTCGTTTTTATGCCTTGGATTTTGTGATTTTGGAAATGAGTGTGGATTCTGAGGGTTCAGGCATCTTTTTACACACAAGGTGGGAGATGGTGACGAAGGGTAAAGGTGATCCTGTGGCCAGGTGGAATTGAGGTTTGGAGAATCCATGACCCAGGTGCAGTTGTTCAGTGGGTCATGGTCATTTGTCAGGGAGGGGGGGGTTGTTGTTGATAGTTGCCTTACCCTGCAGTGTGATGGGAACTCTGACATAGTAATGTGGTATCCTATGTACATGTTGTGTTCTGCTGATCAATGCCTGTTCATGTGTTGTGTTTTCCTTTCAGGTGCGAGGGGATAGTTGTGGTTTGACATGCTGGGGTGTACACATGGTGGATATTCACATGTGATGTGTAGGGAACACTGATGGTCACTTGAGTGCACATGCATATGTGGAGTGCATGTCCTTGCAGAACCACACACTTGCACTCTGATGCACTACATGTACTCCCACCCTTGCATATCCACGTGTACACTGTTTGCCTTCTGGTGCCCACTGTGTCCGGGCAGCACATGTTCTGTGACCGATCATGGATCCAGTACATGCCTAATTTGATGTTTGATGTGGTCTGTCACTTAGATGTGATGCTCAGGGTGTGCATCACACACAATGGCTGTTCACTGTGCTGTGCGCTGAGCCGTGTGATGCAGGAGTAGGACACTGCACACATGAGCTGCAGTGTTGATTTTGCAATGCATAATGTGCATGTAGACAGGCATTCATTGTGATGTTACGTCTACGACTGTTGTAATGCATTTGGAAATGACTTATTTTGGGTGGGAGATTTTGTTGGTCTGTCATTTCATCTGATTCCGGGTCAGGCAGCAGTGTCCGATGCCACTGTACATTTAGGACATGGCAATGTGTACCTTATCGTTACTGCATTGGTGTATGGGTATTGCTTGCCATGTCATGTTGATGTTTGGGAGGGTTTGAGTGACATGACAGTGATGGCCATGGCCTGTTTTGCAGGTGTGTGTGATGCACACCTTGCATGTCCGGGTCATCCGCTTCTCAGAGCAACTAGCTGGGGTTAGATTTCTGTCCGCAGCAGGGCCCTCCCCCTGGAACAGACTTCCGGCCTGACTTGAACTTGAGGGGAACCATCTCCAGTTCTGGAAGCACCTCAAGACCTCCCTCTTTGCTTCTGCTTACTCTCTGCCTCTCCCTTGCAGAATTCTCCACTGGAACTGCACAGGAGCTGCAACTGGGCCACTCTCACCGACCTCGGTCCCTGGCCCAGCCACTCTCCACTTGCACTGCCTCCCTGGCAACCCCTGCACTGCAGTGCTGTCTCTCTATCCCTACAGCCCTCCCTTCCCAGCACTTGTCTGCACTTACCTTTGTAGTTGCCACCAGGCGACCTATGTATTATTTTTTTGGGCTACTTCCCCTGTACTGGACTCCCCCCCACCCTTCCCCTTGCACTTTTCCCATTCCCCCTACCCCTGCACTTGCACAATCTCAATGACACCTGGCCTAGTAGTACCGTTCTCTGTGTTCCCTTGTTCCCCCGTCCCTGCCTCATTGCGCCTTGGAATACTTGTGTATGGCCCATATCATGTCATATGTCATATGTGTGCCTTTTGGTCACACAGGATAGCTTGTGTTTAAGTAGCTAGGGATGCAGACGATGTGGCCATTCCATGGCAACTATCTCAGGGTGGTAGGGTTGTGATAGTTGACTGTCTCTTTGTCATCATCGATTGTCACCTGGTATGTGCCAGGCCTGTGTGCACTCCGCAGGGGTAGGAGTTTAGGTAAAAAATGTGGCCACAAGCTGGGTCCGGGCTTTCTCGCCACGTGCCCTGTCCCCTCCCATGGGCAGCGCCTGTGCCTGTGGTTGGGGATGTGGGGGCACCACCATGTCCACCGGGACGCCCTGCCGTGTTGCAACATTGTGCAGGACACATGCTGCCACAATGATCCTGCACACTACTGGTGGTGCATAGAGTAGTTGCCCACCAGAGCGGTCAAGGGAGCGGAAACGTGACTTGAGCACTCCGAATGTGCGCTCCACTATGCCTCTGGTTGCAATATGGGCGGCGTTGTATCTTACCTGGGGTGGTGTGATGGGGTTCCGGATTGGCGTCATCATGTGGTTGCTCAGAGGGTAGGCACTGTCCCCTGGGGAGGTGATAATAGTTGAGATTATTAGGGTTTGGATATTTGTCTGTGTGTGACTTGCATGCATGTGCAAGGGCATTTGTACTGACCTAGGAGCCATGTGTCGCCATGCTGCCCAGCTTCCAGGGCCCGGCTCAGGGCGGACATTCTGTATATGAAACTGTCATGGGTGGAGCCAGGGTAGTTTGCATAGACAGAGGTGATGATTCCCTTTGCATCACATACCACCTGTACATTGATGGAATGCCAGTGCTTGCGGTTTCGGTAGATGTGCTCAATGGCCCTAGGTGGACGTAGGGCCACATGGGTGCAATCTATGGCACTGAGCACTTTGGGGAAGTGTGCCACCCTGAAAAAATCCAGGACAACGGCCTGCCTTTCTGCGGGTGTTCTGGGCATGTATATGTGCCTGCGGACTGAGGGGCGCGCTGTCATGATTGCCAGTACCTGGTGTAGGCAGTGTGACTGCGTGGCCTGTGAGACCCCCCCCACTATGGCAGTGGTCCGCTGAAATGACCCAGTGGCCAAAAAATGCATGACATTGAGCAGCTTATCCAAGGGGCTCAATGCTTGGGAGCAAAGGGTGGGGGATGTGAGGTCATCTTCCCACTCCCTGACCAGGTCTAGGATGATATGGGGTTGAAACCTATACCTGCCATAGACCTGGTCGTCAGGCATCCCAAAAAGGCTTGTCTGTGGTGCGAAAATGCGTGCCCTGGCTATTCTCCTCCTCCTGCGGTGTCCCACGATCAGTGCAGCGACAAATGGGGCATTCATCGTAGCTGTATATACGCGTTTGTTGTTTGCGCGCACTTTTATGCTGTGCGCGGGGACGGCTCCACCTGCCTTCGTGTGGGCGGACGCGTTGACGCCTGTGCACGTCTTTTGCCGTGCGCGGGTTTCCCATATTCGGATACGGTCCGAGTGTCATCGCGTGTGATCGGAGGGGAGTGAGCGTGCACACAACTGGCCTGGGTACCTGTGTTTTGGGGTGCGCGGGAAGTTCCACACGCGATTAGCCTGGGTACGTGTGTTCCGGGGTGCCGCGAACTTTCACACGCGATTGGTGAAAGTCCACGTGTGTTCTGTCATCACGTGCAATGAGGGAAACACCTGCGCGCGTCACGTCACAGACGCGCTCACGCGTTAAGGGCCTTTGGTCCAATGAAATCGCATATGCGTGCTGACGTGCATACGCGCATGGGCCCTTTCCTTGTATTACACGCGGACGTGCAGTTTTCCACGCACGCTTACGTGCATGGGCCCTTTCCTCGTATTACACGCGGACGTGCAGTTTTCCACGCGCGCTTACGCGCATGGGCCCTTTCCTCGTATTACACACGGACGTGCAGTTTTCCAAGCAACGTTCCCTGACCCTCTTTCCCCACTGGGGTTGCGGATGCCTGTGTAAGCCCCGAACTTGCAGGCGCCAAAACCCTAGAGGGGGTGGTTGGTTCGTACCACTCCTGAGCCTGGACTACAGAAGGCCATGACAATGATGTCCAAGTTTGTTTGGATTGTGTATGTGTTCATGCAGGTTGTACATTTTCGTGCATTCCCTAGTTTCATGTGTCATTCCTCCTCCCCTCTCCTGCCACTCATTCCAGTCATCCAGTGTGTCAACACCTGTCCCGACTGCATATCCCTGAACCTCATTCCCCACCAGGGTCTCAGGGGCCTGTGTGAGTTTGACCTTGCAGGCACCCGGGACATGGTGGGGGTGGTTGTTTCGTGACACTCCCGCGCCTGTACAGGGGACCTGTGACAGTACACATCCATTCATGGTGCATCATCCTATGTCATGTAACACACATGTCTCACATCCTGTCGTGACATTGTTTTGCTGTGCTACCTTGGTTGTTGCATCATTGTGGTAGTACTTGGCCTTTGTGAGGTACTGCTACGTCAAGTCATCTACTGGAGGGTGTTCGGGTTCGTTTTTATGCCTTGGATTTTGTGATTTTGGAACTGAGTGTGCATTCTGAGGGTTCAGGCATCTTTTTACACACAAGGTGGGAGATGGTGACGAAGGGTAAAGGTGATCCTGTGGCCAGGTGGAATTGAGGTTTGGAGCCTCCATGACCCAGGTGCAGTTGTTCAGTGGGTCATGGTCATTTGTCAGGGAGGGGGGGGTTGTTGTTGATAGTTGCCTTGCCCTGCAGTGTGATGGGAACTCTGACATAGTAATGTGGTATCCTATGTACATGTTGTGTTCTGCTGATCAATGCCTGTTCATGTGTTGTGTTTTCCTTTCAGGTGCGAGGGGATAGTTGTGGTTTGACATGCTGGGGTGTACACATGGTGGATATTCACATGTGATGTGTAGGGAACACTGATGGTCACTTGAGTGCACATGCATATGTGGAGTGCATGTCCTTGCAGAACCACACACTTGCACTCTGATGCACTACATGTACTCCCACCCTTGCATATCCACGTGTACATTGTTTGCCTTCTGGTGCCCACTGTGTCCGGGCAGCACATGTTCTGTGACCGATCATGGATCCAGTACATGCCTAATTTGATGTTTGATGTGGTCTGTCACTTAGATGTGATGCTCAGGGTGTGCATCACACACAATGGCTGTTCACTGTGCTGTGCGCTGAGCCGTGTGATGCAGGAGTAGGACACTGCACACATGAGCTGCAGTGTTGATTTTGCAATGCATAATGTGCATGTAGACAGGCATTCATTGTGATGTTACGTCTACGACTGTTGTAATGCATTTGGAAATGACTTATTTTGGGTGGGAGATTTTGTTGGTCTGTCATTTCATCTGATTCCGGGTCAGGCAGCAGTGTCCGATGCCACTGTACATTTAGGACATGGCAATGTGTACCTTGTCGTTACTGCATTGGTGTATGGGTATTGCTTGCCATGTCATGTTGATGTTTGGGAGGGTTTGAGTGACATGACAGTGATGGCCATGGCCTGTTTTGCAGGTGTGTGTGATGCACACCTTGCATGTCCTGGTCATCCGCTTCTCAGAGCAACTAGATGGGGGTAGATTTCTCTCCGCAGCAGGGCCCTCCCGCTGGAACAGACTTCCGGCCTGACTTGAACTTGAGGGGAACCATCTCCAGTTCTGGAAGCACCTCAAGACCTCCCACTTTGCTTCTGCTTACTCTCTGCCTCTCCCTTGCAGAATTCTCCACTGGAACTGCACAGGAGCTGCAACTGGGCCACTCTCACCGACCTCGGTCCCTGGCCCAGCCACTCTCCACTTGCACTGCCTCCCTGGCAACCCCTGCACTGCAGTGCTGTCTCTCTATCCCTACAGCCCTCCCTTCCCAGCACTTGTCTGCACTTACCTTTGTAGTTGCCACCAGGCGACCTATGTATTATTTTTTTGGGCTACTTCCCCTGTACTGGACTCCCCCCCACCCTTCCCCTTGCACTTTTCCCATTCCCCCTACCCCTGCACTTGCACAATCTCAATGACACCTGGCCTAGTAGTACCGTTCTCTGTGTTCCCTTGTTCCCCCCTCCCTGCCTCATTGCGCCTTGGAATACTTGTGTATGGCCCATATCATGTCATATGTCATATGTGTGCCTTTTGGTCACACAGGATAGCTTGTGTTTAAGTAGCTATGGATGCAGACGATGTGGCACTTCCATGGCAACTATCTCAGGGTGGTAGGGTTGTGACAGTTGACTGTCTCTTTGTCATCATCGATTGTCACCTGGTATGTGCCAGGCATGTGTGCACTCCGCAGGGGTGGGCGTTTAGGTGAAAAATGTGGCCACAAGCTGGGTCCGGGCTTCCTCGCCACGTGCCCTGTCCCCTCCCATGGGCAGCGCCTGTGCCTGTGGTTGGGGATGTGGGGGCACCACCATGTCCACCGGGACGCCCTGCCGTGTTGCAACATTGTGCAAGACACATGCTGCCACAATGATCCTGCACACTACTGGTGGTGCATAGAGTAGTTGCCCACCAGAGCGGTCAAGGGAGCGGAAACGTGACTTGAGCACTCCGAATGTGCGCTCCACTATGCCTCTGGTTGCAATATGGGCGGCGTTGTATCTTACCTGGGGTGGTGTGGTGGGGTTCCGGATTGGCGTCATCATGTGGTTGCTCAGAGGGTAGGCACTGTCCCCTGTGGAGGTGATAACAGTTGAGATTATTAGGGTTTGGATATTTGTCTGTGTGTGACTTGCATGCATGTGCAAGGGCATTTGTACTGACCTAGGAGCCATGTGTCGCCATGCTGCCCAGCTTCCAGGGCCCGGCTCAGGGCGGACATTCTGTATATGAAACTGTCATGGGTGGAGCCAGGGTAGTTTGCATAGACAGAGGTGATGATTCCCTTTGCATCACATACCACCTGTACATTGATGGAATGCCAGTGCTTGCGGTTTCGGTAGATGTGCTCAATGGCCCTAGGTGGACGTAGGGCCACATGGGTGCAATCTATGGCACTGAGCACTTTGGGGAAGTGTGCCACCCTGAAAAAATCCAGGACAACGGCCTGCCTTTCTGCGGGTGTTCTGGGCATGTATATGCGCCTGCGGACTGAGGGGCGCGCTGTCATGATTGCCAGTACCTGGTGTAGGCAGCGTGACTGCGTGGCCTGTGAGACCCCCCGCACTATGGCAGTGGTCCGCTGAAATGACCCAGTGGCAACAAAATGCAGGACATTGAGCAGCTTCTCCAAGGGGCTCAATGCTTGGGAGCAAAGAGTGGGGGATGTGAGGTCATCTTCCCACTCCCTGACCAGGTCTAGGATGATATGGGGTTGAAACCTATACCTGCCATAGACCTGGTTGTCAGGCATCCCAAAAAGGCTTGTCCGTGGTGCGAAAATGCGTGCCCTGGCTATTCTCCTCCTCCTGCGGTGTCCCACGATCAGTGCAGCGGCAAATGGGGCATTCATCGTAGCTGTATATACGCGTTTGTTGTTTGCGCGCACTTTTATGCTGTGCGCGGGGACGGCTCCGCCTGCCTTCGTGTGGGCGGACGCTTTGACGCCTGTGCACGTCTTTTGCCGTGCGCGGGTTTCCCGTATTCGGATACGGTCCGAGTGTCATCGCGTGTGATCGGAGGGGAGTGAGGGTGCACGCAACTGGCCTGGGTATGTGTGTTCTGGGGTGCCGCGAACTTTCACACGCGATTGGTGAAAGTCCACGTGTGTTCTGTCATCACGTGCAATGAGGGAAACACCTGCGCGCGTCACGTCACAGACGCGCTCACACGCTAAGGGCCTTTGGTCCAATGAAATCGCATATGCGTGCTGACGTGCATACGCGCATGGGCCCTTTCCTTGTATTACACGCGGACGTGCAGTTTTCCAAGCACGCTTACGCGCATGAGCCCTTTCCTCATATTACACGCGGACGTGCAGTTTTCCACGTGCGCTTACGCGAATGGGCCATTTCCTCGTATTACACGCGGACGTGCAGTTTTCCACGCGCGCTTACGCGCATGGGCCCTTTCTTCCTATTACACGCGGACGTGCAGTTTTTCACGCGCGCTGAAATGTCCATGCACGTCTGTACGTGTCACGTCACAGGGGCGCTTGCGCTTGAGGGGCCTTCTGTCCAATGAAAATGCGTATGCGTGCAGACGCGCTTACGCGCTAAGGGCCTTTCCTCGAATTACACGCTGACGTGCAGATTTTTCACGTGCCAAATCACTCCGTATCAAGCTGGCCACGCGTAAACACACGGAAGACCACGCCGACAAGGAAGGACGGACTCGGATCTGGACTGACATCGTGACTGCCATCAACGCGGAGGGGGTGGCAGTCCGCGACTTACAACATGTCAAGAAGCGCTGGGAGGACTTCAGGTCCAGGACCCTGAACAAGGCCCGGCGCCTCTTGAAGGCAGCGGATGCCAAGGGGCGCCGGGGCCACTTGTCGGAAGAACAGATGAGGGTCCTGGAACGCATATCCCCAGCGCTCCACGTCCCGGTCCTTGAGAAGCAGACCCGTCTGGAGTCGAGCGGTGAGTGTACATGCATCCTGATTGTGAGCAGTGCGTGTGGTGATTATTCAGTAGTGTGCAGTTTGCACATCTGTTTGTATGGGGTCGAGTATGGGTGGGGGTGTACAGGGCCGTGGGGCTGACACATGCGAGGGCTGTAATGTGTGAGACATGGATGGTGCTTGTGTGTGTAGGCTTGCATGCCAAATGCAGTTGTGTGGGCACACATGTTTGGATGAATGTGTATGTAAGTAGACATGTCCGTGATGTCACGCATGTATGTTGTTTTTGGCTGCATGTATCAGCACTGTGTACATGTGCATGTGTGTGTATTTGACAAGGGTGCAACAGTGATGCAACATGGATGCATGTGACAGCGGTATGTGGAAGCCTGATTGGCAGATGTGACATGGATGCCCGTCTGAACACTGCGACAGTTGGCAGAGGTGTACACATGCATGCAAGTGTGGTGGTGTGTGTACATGTGTGTACATGTGTGGTGCACTTCCTGTGTTGCATGTGATGTCTGGCTCACCTTTGGCTGCTCATGCTGTTGTATGTGTATGGATGGTGGTGGCAGTTGCGATATGGCTGTGGTATGGCTCATGTGTGCGAGTTGTAATGACATGTGTGTTGGGGATTGTGATGACATGTCTGAGGTTTGCCAATGCCACTCATGTACAACTGTCATGT
Source organism: Ambystoma mexicanum (assembly GCF_040938575.1). NCBI lineage: Eukaryota > Metazoa > Chordata > Amphibia > Caudata > Ambystomatidae > Ambystoma > Ambystoma mexicanum. The sequence goes on along the minus strand of NC_090922.1, from coordinate 1,423,145,876 downwards.
GTGTATGTGTCCATTGTACAGTGCCCTGATGCCTGTGTTTTATATCTCCTTGTCTGCAGCGTCAACTGATGAAGAGGGCGGAGAAGGTGCTGTGGAGCACAGCGGCGGGGATCCCACCGCCAGCCGGAGACGCAAGGCCCGGCTCCCCTCCCATGTTGTCATCTCGTCGGGGAGTGAGGAGTCCGGTGCCGCGTCCCAGGCCGCAGCTGCCGGGGGGAGGTCCAAGAGGCGGAGGTTGGAGTTGGACTCCTCGGCAGCAGAAGGGGCAGCTGGGACCCCACAGGGCCCAACAGGGGAAGATGGCACAGAGTCATCCAGGTTGACTCTGGTTGACTCCAGGTTGGTAGGGGGTTTGGTGGAGGAGGAGGCCGTGCAAGCACCAGAGACGGGGTCTGGAGGTGGGGATCCCACTGGTGCTAGTGGTGCAGTGCAGGACCAGGGACAGGAGGCAGCACCGTTTTCAGGCAGGGGATGAGCTCACGTCAACTGTCCTTCCTCTGCCTGCAGACGTGGCTATCCAGGTCCGGGTTGAGCCTGTCCTGGCTGGTGTGGCGTTGCGTCAACGGGCCATGCGAGGTGACCTGCAGTCTTTTCATGAAGAGACTGCACGTCATCTCGAATTGCTCGTTGACCACGTCAGCCTGCTGGGATAGGTCACCCAGGCCGGATTCCTCCGTCTGATGGGGCTTGCTACGACCCACTCCTCAACTGGGCCCCCTACGCGCCAGTCGTCCTCTGTGCCATCTTCCCAACCATCAGTCACCTGGGTGCCCTGTGGAGCTGCCTCTGACGGTACGGCCAGGCTGGTGGAGGAGGCATCCCTGCCACAGTCGGGAGTCGGATGTCCAGCAGGGGTGGCCACATCTACGACTGCACCCCAGCCGGCGGAGGATGTGCAGGCAGCAGGAGGCAGTGCATGGGCAGAGGCACAGCAGCAGCAGCAACGTGGTGGGAGCCATGAAGGCTCGGGGCCTTCAACATCGGAGGGGCAGGCATCGGCCAGAGGGCAGGAGGACCCAGGACAGAGAGTGTCTTCCGTGTGGCAGCGGTTGGGCCACGCCATAGATGCGGAGCGTCAGTGGGCGGAAGAGGCAGGGCTCACAATGGTCAGGGCGGAGAACTCCATGCGGAGGGCCCTGAGGCGGGCCGAGCGCCTCGAGGCAATCCGCAGGGGTTTGGAGGTGGAGACGTCGACGGCCCTGCGGACCCTCGGGGCCATGGAGGAGGACCGCCTCCGGGACATTGAGGAGGAGTTCGATGATGCCCTGGCCCGGGACATCCACAAGTGAGCCGTGAAACTAGCCCGCTGCCCTTGTACATAGCTATGTAGGTAGTGTTGGGTTTCATTTTTGTTTTTATTTTATTTTGACCTTTCGGACATTGGCCACATTTTTGTATATAGTTTATTTTATTAGTTAGTGTAGTTAGATAGGTTTCCTTTATTTTGTTGGGATAATGGACCCTGGCTTGTTCCCATGTACATAGTTCACAGTTGGATTGTATTTTTTTTTTACTTTTTAACCATGAAGCAATGGCTTTCTTTTTTATTTCCCATTGGATTTTGTTTTGTGTACATTGACTTTGGACAACATTACTTTGGAATTTTATTTTTGGTTTTGCTTTTTTTAACAGACATGGTTTTTTTCATTTTTGTACATTCACATTTCTGTTTCTTCATTTTTTATTCTATTTATGTTTCCTTTAATACATATTTTTTTGGTGAACTTCAATGTGTGGTATCTCATTGGTTTCATGCATTTCATGATATGTGTTTTGAGATTCACTGACACCCATTGGGTGTATGTGAGGGAAATGTGTTTGTTTCGGAACTTGCAATTGGTGTTCTGTGATGTAATTGCAAATTATGAGTGGGTGGATGCAATACTCGGGTGGGTGTTTTGCATTTGGAGGCTGACCATAGGGAACAGGGATCTAGATTGTGATGACATGTTGGCTGGGGAACATGAGTTGCACATGGGTGGGGGCCTGCTGGCAGGTGCCCCACAGTGCTGGGGGAACATGAGTTGGACATGGGTGGGGGCCTGCTGGCAGGTGCCCCACAGTGTTGGGGGGTGGGGTGGTGGGGAACATTAGTTGGACATGGGTGGGGGCCTGCTGGCAGGTGCCCCACAGTGCTGGGGGGTGGGGGTGCTGGGAGACATGGGTGGGGGCCTGGTGGAGGCTGCCCCTGGTGACTGAGGGGGTGGGGGTGGTGGGAGACATGGGTGGGGCCCTGGTGGAGGCTGCCCCTGGTGACTGGGGGGTGGGGGTGCTGGGAGACATGGGTGGGGGCCTGGTGGAGGCTGCCCCTGGTGACTGGGGGGTGGGGTTGCTGGGAGACATGGGTGGGGGCTGGTAGAGGCTGCCCCTGGTGGCTGGGGGTGCTGGGAGACATGGGTGGGGGCCTGGTGGTGGCTGCCCATGCACTGCTGGGGGGTGGGGTGGTGGGGAACATGCGTTGGACATGGGTGGGGCCTGCTGGCAGGTGCCCCACAGTGCTGGGGGGTGTGGGTGGTGGGGAACATGAGTTGGACATGGGTGGGGGCCTGCTGGCAGGTGCCACACAGTGCTGGGGGTGGGGGTGGTGGGAGACATGAGTTGGACATGGGTGGGGGTCTGCTGGCAGGTGCCCCACAGTGCTGGGGGGTGGGGGTGGGGGGGGAACATGAGTTGGACATGGGTGGGGGCCTGCTGGCAGGTGCCCCACAGTGCTGGGGGGTGGGGGTGCTGGGAGACATGGGTGGGGGCCTGGTGGAGGCTGCCCCTGGTGACTGGGGGGGTGGGGGTGGTGGGAGACATGGGTGGGGGCCTGGTGGAGGCTGCCCCTGGTGACTGGGGGGTTGGGGGTGCTGGGAGACATGGGTGGGCGCCTGGTGGAGGCTGCCCCTGGTGGCTGGGGGGTGGGGGTGCTGGGAGACATGGGTGGGGGCCTGGTGGTGGCTGCCCCTGCACTGCTGGGGGGTGGGGGTGGTGGGGAACATGCGTTGGACATGGGTGGGGCCTGCTGGCAGGTGCCCCACAGTGCTGGGGGGTGGGGGTGGTGGGGAACATTAGTTGGACATGGGTGGGGGCCTGCTGGCAGGTGCCCCACAGTGCTGGGGGGTGGGGGTGCTGGGAGACATGGGTGGGGGCCTGGTGGAGGCTGCCCCTGCACTGCTAGGGGGTGGCGGTGGTGGGAGACATGATTTGGACATGGGCGGGGGCCTGCTGGCAGGTGCCCCACAGTGCTGGGGGGTGGGGGGGTGGGGAACATTAGTTGGACATGGGTGGGGGCCTGCTGGCAGGTGCCCCACAGTGCTGGGGGGTGGGGGTGGTGGGGAACATGAGCTGGACATGGGTGGGGGCCTGCTGGCAGGTGCCCCACAGTGCTGGGGGGTGGGGGTGGTGGGGAACATGAGTTGGACATGGGTGGGGGCCTGCTGGCAGGTGCCCCACAGTGCTGGGGGGTGGGGGTGGTGGGAGACATGAGTTGGACATGGGTGGGGGCCTGCTGGCAGATGCCCCACAGTGCTGGGGGTGGGGGTGGTGGGGAACATGAGTTGGACATGGGTGGGGTCCTGCTGGCAAGTGCCCAACAGTGCTGGGGGGTGGGGGTGGTGGGAGACATGGGTGGGGGCCTGGTGGAGGCTGCCCCTGGTGACTGGGGGGGTGGGGATGGTGGTAGACATGGGTGGGGGCCTGGTGGAGGCTGCCCCTGGTGACTGGGGGGGTGGGGGTGCTGGGAGACATGGGTGGGGGCCTGGTGGAGGCTGCCCCTGGTGGCTGGGGGGTGGGGGTGCTGGGCGACATGGGTGGGGGCCTGGTGGTGGCTGCCCCTGCACTGCTGGGGGTGGGGGTGGTGGGGAACATGCGTTGGACATGGGTGGGGCCTGCTGGCAGGTGCCCCACAGTGCTGGGGAGTGGGGGTGGTGGAGAACATTAGTTGGACATGGGTGGGGGCCTTCTGGCAGGTGCCCCACAGTGCTGGGGGGTGGGGGTGCTGGGAGACATGGGTGGGGGCCGGGTGGAGGCTGCCCCTGCACTACTGGGGGGTGGGGGTGGTGGGAGACATGATTTGGACATGGGTGGGGGCCTGCTGGCAGGTGCCCCACAGTGCTGGGGGGTGGGGGATGGGGAACATGAGTTGGACATGGGTAGGGGCCTGCTGGCAGGTGCCCCACAGTGCTGGGGGGTGGGGTGGTGGGGAACATGAGTTGGACATGGGTGGGGGCCTGCTGGCAGGTGCCCCACAGTGCTGGGGGGTGGGGGTGGTGGGAGACATGGGTGGGGGCCTGGTGAGGCTGCCCCTGCACTGCTGGGAGGTGGGGGTGGTGGGGGAAATGGGTGGGGGCCTGGTGGTGGGTGCCCCTGCACTGCTGGGGGGTGGGGGTGGTGGGAGACATGGATGGGGGCCTGGTGGAGGCTGCCCCTGGTGACTGGGGGGGTGGGGTGGTGGGAGACATGGGTGGGGGCCTGGGTGAGGCTGCCCCTGGTGGCTGGGGGGTGGGGGTGGTGTGAGACATGGGTGGGGGCCTGGTGGAGGCTGCCTCTGCACTCCTGGGGGGTGGGGGTGGTAGGAGACATGGGTGGGGGCCTGGTGGAGGCTGCCCCTGGTGACTGGGGGGGTTGGGGTGCTGGGAGACATGGGTGGGGGCCTGGTGGAGGCTGCCCCTGGTGACTGGGGGGGTGGGGGTGCTGGGAGACATGGGTGGGGGCCTGGTGGAGGCTGCCCCTGGTGGCTGGGGGGTGGGGGTGCTGGGAGACATGGGTGGGGCCCTGGTGGTGGCTGCCCCTGCACTGCTGGGGGGTGGGGGTGGTGGGGAACATGCGTTGGACATGGGTGGGGGCCTGCTGGCAGGTGCCCCACAGTGCTGGGGGGTGGGGGTGGTGGGGAACATGAGTTGGACATGGGTGGCGGCCTGCTGGCAGGTGCCCCACAGTGCTGGGGGGTGGGGGTGGTGGGAGACATGAGTTGGACATGGGTGTGGGCCTTCTGGCAGGTGCCCCACAGTGCTGGGGGTGGGGGTGGTGGAGAACATGAGTTGGATATGGGTGGGGGCCTACTGGCAGGTGCCCCACAGTGCTGGGGGGTGGGGGTGCTGGGAGACATGGGTGGGGGCCTGGTGGAGGCTGCCCCTGGTGACTGGGGGGGTGGGGGTGCTGGGAGACATGGGTGGGGGCCTGGTGGAGGCTGCCTCTGCACTGCTGGGGGGTGGGGTGGTGGGAGACATGGGTGGGGGCCTGGTGGAGGCTGCCCCTGGTGACTGGGGGGGTGTGGGTGGTGGGAGACATGGGTGGGGTCTGGTGGAGGCTGCCCCTGGTGACTGGGGGGGTGGGGGTGCTGGGAGACATGGGTTTGGGCCTGGTGGAGGCTGCCCCTGGTGGCTGGGGGGTGGGGGTGCTGGGAGACATGGGTGGGGGCCTGGTGGTGGCTGCCCCTGCACTGCTGGGGGGTGGGGGTGGTGGGGAACATGCGTTGGACATGGGTGGGGGCCTTCTGGCAGGTGCCCCACAGTGCTAGGGGGTGGGGGTGGTGGGGAACATGAGTTGGAAATGGGTGGGGGCCTGCTGGCAGGTGCCCCACAGTGCTGGGGGGTGGGGGTGGTGGGAGACATGAGTTGGACATGGGTGGGGGCCTGCTGGCAGGTGCCCCACAGTGCTGGGGGGTGGGGGTGGTGGAGAACATGAGTTGGACATGGGTGGGGGCCTGCTGGCAGGTGCCCCACAGTGCTGGGGGGTGGGGGTGCTGGGAGACATGGGTGGGGGCCTGGTGGAGGCTGCCCCTGGTGACTGGGGGGGTGGGGTGGTGGGAGACATGGGTGGGGGCCTGGTGGAGGCTGCCCCTGGTGACTGGGGAGGTGGGGGTGCTGGGAGACATGGGTGGGGGCCTGGTGGAGGCTGCCCCTGGTGGCTGGGGGGTGGGGGTGCTGGGAGACATGGGTGGGGGCCTGGTGGTGGCTGCCCCTGCACTGCTGGGGGGTGGGGGTGGTGGGGAACATGCGTTGGACATGGGTGGGGCCTGCTGGCAGGTGCCCCACAGTGCTGGGGGGTGGGGGTGGTGGGGAACATTAGTTGGACATGGGTGGGGGCCTGCTGGCAGGTGCCCCACAGTGCTGGGGGTTGGGGGTGCTGGGAGACATGGGTGGGGGCCTGGTGGAGGCTGCCCCTGCACTGCTGGGGGGTGGGGGTGGTGGGAGACATGATTTGGACATGGGTGGGGGCCTGCTGGCAGGTGCCCCACAGTGCTGGGGGGTGGGGGGTTGGGGAACATGAGTTGGACATGGGTGGGGGCCTGCTGGCAGGTGCCCCACAGTGCTGGGGGGTGAGGGTGGTGGGGAACATGAGTTGGACATGGGTGGGGGCCTGCTGGCAAGTGCCCCACAGTGCTGGGGGGTGGGGGGTGGTGCGAGACATGGGTGGGGGCCTGGTGGAGGCTGCCCCTGCACTGCTGGGGGGTGGGGTGGTGGGAGACATGGGTGGGGGCCTGGTGGAGGCTGCCCCTGGTGACTGGGGGGGTGGGGGTGGTGGGAGACATGGGTGGGGGCCTGGTGGAGGCTGCCCCTGGTGGCTGGGGGGTGGGGGTGGTGGGAGACATGGGTGGGGGCCTGGTGAGGCTGCCCCTGCACTGCTGGGAGGTGGGGGTGGTGGGAGAAATGGGTGGGGGCCTGGTGGTGGGTGCCCCTGCACTGCTGGGGGGTGGGGGGTGGGAGACATGATTTGGACATGGGTGGGGGCCTGCTGGCAGGTGCCCCACAGTGCTGGGGGGTGGGGGATGGGGAACATGAGTTGGACATGGGTGGGGGCCTGCTGGCAGGTGCCCCACAGTGCTGGGGGGTGGGGTGGTGGGGAACATGAGTTGGACATGGGTGGGGGCCTGCTGGCAGGTGCCCCACAGTGCTGGGGGGTGGGGGTGGTGGGAGACATGGGTGGGGGCCTGGTGAGGCTGCCCCTGCACTGCTGGGAGGTGGGGGTGGTGGGAGAAATGGGTGGGGGCCTGGTGGTGGGTGCCCCTGCACTGCTGGGGGGTGGGGGTGGTGGGAGACATGGATGGGGGCCTGGTGGAGGCTGCCCGTGGTGACTGGGGGGGTGGGGTGGTGGGAGACATGGGTGGGGGCCTGGGTGAGGCTGCCCCTGGTGGCTGGGGGGTGGGGGTGGTGTGAGACATGGGTGGGGGCCTGGTGGAGGCTGCCTCTGCACTCCTGGGGGGTGGGGGTGGTGGGAGACATGGGTGGGGGCCTGGTGGAGGCTGCCCCTGGTGACTGGGGGGGTTGGGGTGCTGGGAGACATGGGTGGGGGCCTGGTGGAGGCTGCCCCTGGTGACTGGGGGGGTGGGGGTGCTGGGAGACATGGGTGGGGGCCTGGTGGCGGCTGCCCCTGCACTGCTGGGGGGTGGGGGTGGTGGGGAACATGCGTTGGACATGGGTGGGGGCCTGCTGGCAGGTGCCCCACAGTGCTGGGGGGTGGGGGTGGTGGGGAACATGAGTTGGACATGGGTGGCGGCCTGCTGGCAGGTGCCCCACAGTGCTGGGGGTGGGGGTGGTGGGAGACATGAGTTGGACATGGGTGTGGGCCTTCTGGCAGGTGCCCCACAGTGCTGGGGGGTGGGGGTGGTGGAGAACATGAGTTGGATATGGGTGGGGGCCTACTGGCAGGTGCCCCACAGTGCTGGGGGGTGGGGGTGCTGGGAGACATGGGTGGGGGCCTGGTGGAGGCTGCCCCTGGTGACTGGGGGGGTGGGGGTGCTGGGAGACATGGGAGGGGGCCTGGTGGAGGCTGCCTCTGCACTGCTGGGGGGTGGGGTGGTGGGAGACATGGGTGGGGGCCTGGTGGAGGCTGCCCCTGGTGACTGGGGGGGTGTGGGTGGTGGGAGACATGGGTGGGGTCTGGTGGAGGCTGCCCCTGGTGGCTGGGGGGGTGGGGGTGCTGGGAGACATGGGTGGGGGCCTGGTGGAGGCTGCCCCTGGTGGCTGGGGGGTGGGGGTGCTGGGAGACATGGGTGGGGGCCTGGTGGTGGCTGCCCCTGCACTGCTGGGGGGTGGGGGTGGTGGGGAACATGCGTTGGACATGGGTGGGGGCCTTCTGGCAGGTTCCCCACAGTGCTAGGGGGTGGGGGTGGTGGGGAACATGAGTTGGAAATGGGTGGGGGCTTGCTGGCAGGTGCCCCACAGTGCTGGGGGGTGGGGGTGGTGGGAGACATGAGTTGGACATGGGTGGGGGCCTGCTGGCAGGTGCCCCACAGTGCTGGGGGGTGGGGGTGGTGGGGAACATGAGTTGGACATGGGTGGGGGCCTGCTGGCAGGTGCCCCACAGTGCTGGGGGGTGGGGGTGCTGGGAGACATGGGTGGGGGCCTGGTGGAGGCTGCCCCTGGTGACTGGGGGGGTGGGGGTGGTGGGAGACATGGGTGGGGGCCTGGTGGAGGCTGCCCCTGGTGACTGGGGGGGTGGGGGTGCTGGGAGACATGGGTGGGGGCCTGGTGGAGGCTGCCTCTGGTGGCTGGGGGGTGGGGGTGCTGGGAGACATGGGTTGGGGCCTGGTGGTGGCTGCCCCTGCACTGCTGGGGGGTGGGGGTGGTGGGGAACATGCGTTGGACATGGGTGGGGCCTGCTGGCAAGTGCCCCACAGTGCTGGGGGGTGGGGGTGGTGGGGAACATTAGTTGGACATGGGTGGGGGCCTGCTGGCAGGTGCCCCACAGTGCTGGGGGTTGGGGGTGCTGGGAGACATGGGTGGGGGCCTGGTGGAGGCTGCCCCTGCACTGCTGGGGGGTGGGGGTGGTGGGAGACATGATTTGGACATGGGTGGGGGCCTGCTGGCAGGTGCCCCACAGTGCTGGGGGGTGGGGGGTTGGGGAACATGAGTTGGACATGGGTGGGGGCCTGCTGGCAGGTGCCCCACAGTGCTGGGGGGTGAGGGTGGTGGGGAACATGAGTTGGACATGGGTGGGGGCCTGCTGGCAAGTGCCCCACAGTGCTGGGGGGTGGGGGGTGGTGCGAGACATGGGTGGGGGCCTGGTGGAGGCTGCCCCTGCACTGCTGGGGGGTGGGGGTGGTGGGAGACATGGGTGGGGCCTGGTGGTGGGTGCCTCTGCACTGCTGGGGGGTGGGGGTGGTGGGAGACATGGGTGGGGGCCTGGTGGAGGCTGCCCCTGGTGACTGGGGGGGTGGGGGTGGTGGGAGACATGGGTGGGGGCCTGGTGGAGGCTGCCCCTGGTGGCTGGGGGGTGGGGGTGGTGTGAGACATGGGTGGGGGCCTGGTGGAGGCTGCCCCTGCACTGCTGGGGGGTGGGGGTGGTGGGAGACATGGGTGGGGGCCTGGTGGAGGCTGCCCCTGGTGACTGGGGGGGTGGAGCTGGTGGGAGACATGGGTGGGGGCCTGGTGGAGGCCGCCCCTGGTGACTGGGGGAGTGGGGGTGCTGGGAGTCATGAGTGGGGGCCTGGTGGAGGCTGCCCCTGATGGCTGGGGGTGCTGGGAGACATGGGTGGGGGCCTGGTGGTGGGTGCCCCTGGTGACTGGGGGGGTGGGGGTGGTGGGAGACATGGGTGGGGGCCTGGTGGAGGCTGCCCCTGGTGGCTGGGGGGTGGGGGTGGTGTGAGACATGGGTGGGGGCCTGGTGGAGGCTGCCCCTGCACTGCTGGGGGGTGGGGGTGGTGGGAGACATGGGTGGGGGCCTGGTGGCGGCTGCCCCTGGTGACTGGGGGGGTGGGGGTGGTGGGAGACATGGGTGGGGGCCTGGTGGAGGCTGCCCCTGGTGGCTGGGGGGTGGGGGTGGTGTGAGACATGGGTGGGGGCCTGGTGGAGGCTGCCCCTGCACTGCTGGGGGGTGGGGGTGGTGGGAGACATGGGTGGGGGCCTGGTGGAGGCTGCCCCTGGTGACTGGGGGGTGTGGGGGTGGTGGGAGACATGGGTTGGGGCCTGGTGGAGGCTGCCCCTGGTGACTGGGGGGGTGGGGGTGCTGGGAGACATGGGTGGGGGCCTGGTGGAGGCTGCCCCTGGTGGCTGGGGGGTGGGGGTGGTGTGAGACATGGGTGGGGGCTGGGTGGAGGCTGCCCCTGCATTGCTGGGGGGTGGGGGTGGTGGGAGACATGGGTGGGGCCTGGTGGAGGCTGCCCCTGGTGACTTGGGAGGTGGGGGTGGTGGGAGACATGGGTGGGGGCCTGGTGGAGGCTGCCCCTGGTGGCTGGGGGGTGGGGGTGCTGGGAGACATGGGTGGAGGCCTGGTGGTGGCTGCCCCTGCACTGCTGGGGGGTGGGGGTGGTGGGGAACATGCGTTGGACATGGGTGGGGCCTGCTGGCAGGTGCCCCACAGTGCTGGGGGGTGGGGGTGGTGGGGAACATGAGTTGGACATGGGTGGGGGCCTGCTGGCAGGTGCCCCACAGTGCTGGGGGGTGGGGGTGGTTGGGAACATGAGTTGGACATGGGTGGGGGCCTGCTGGCAGGTGCCCCACAGTGCTGGGGGGTGGGGGTGGTGGGAGACATGAGTTGGACATGGGTGGGGGCCTGCTGGCAGGTGCCCCACAGTGCTGGGGGGTGGGGGTGGTGGGGAACATGAGTTGGACATGGGTGGGGGCCTGCTGGCAGGTGCCCCACAGTGCTGGGGGGTGGGGGTGGTGGGAGACATGGGTGGGGGCCTGGTGGAGTCTGCCCCTGGTGACTGGGGGGGTGGGGGTGGTGGGAGACATGGGTGGAGGCCTGGTGGAGGCTGCCCCTGGTGACTGGGGGGGTGGGGGTGGTGGGAGACATGGGTGGGGGCCTGGTGGTGGGTGCCCCTGCACTGCTGGGGGGTGGGGGTGCTGGGAGACATGGGTGGGGCCTGGTGGAGGGGGCCCCTGGTGACTGGGGGTGCAGGGGGACATGCGTTGGTGGGCAGTAGTGCAAGTTGACATGTGGGTTGGCTGGGGGCCATGGCCATGGTGGATGGTGTGCCTGCAGGACATGTGCAGGGTAGGCCCCTGTGGTGTGAGCCACCTGCAGGGGCCGTGGAGGGTGTAGAGGGAACACCTGGGAGGACCCACACGTGCAATTCACGTGTGGTGCTCCCCGCGCACCCCTGTAATACACGTACCCTGATGGAATTGCGTGTGGAACTTCCCGCGCACCCCTGAAATACACGTAACCCTGCTGAAATCGCGTGTGGCACTTCCTGCGCACCCCTGAGATACGCGTACCCTGCTCGCACGGGCCCAATCACGTGTGGAAATTCCCGCGCACCCCTGAGATACGCGTACCCTGCGGAAATCGCGTGTGGCATTTCCCGCGCACTCCTGAGATACGCGTACCCCCAATCGCGTGTGGAAATTCCCGCGCACCCCTGAAATACACGTACCCTGCTGAAATCGCGTGTGGCACTTCCTGCACACCCCTGAGATACGCGTACCCCCAATCGCGTGTGGAAATTCCCGCGCACCCCTGAAATACACGTACCCTGCTGAAATCGCGTGTGGCACTTCCTGCGCACCCCTGAGATACGCGTACCCTGCTCGCACGGGCCGAATCGCGTGTGGAAATTCCCGCGCACCCCTGAGATACGCGTACCCTATGGAAATCACGTATGGAACTTCCCGCGCACCCCTGAAATACGCGTACCCTGCTCGCACGGGGCCAATCACGTGAGGTACTTCCCGCGCACCCCAGTGATACACGTAGCCCGCTTGCCGTGCTGGTACAGGGTTAGCGCAGCCCTTTGCGCTGGATTGGGTATATTGATGGCTTTTCCCTGTGCGAGAGGCGTTCTTGGGGGCGTAACTGGCGCTGCAGCAGGGTCGCTGCGCCACTGTGCGCCACGGCTGGTTTTGGTGGCTGGAATCCATGAATGCGCAGTGCGGAAATGGATTTTAGCGCACGCGGCAGGCGCAGGGATTCGCACGCGCACACTGTGCGCCAGCCGCGTGCGCCACTTGTGCGCTGAATTCTATGAATTACCCCCTTAGTGTTTTCCATACCACTATTGTTTTGAGTAATGTCAGAGCCAGCTCTCTTCTTATCTGCTGTATTGGGGCTGATTTAGGCAGCTGTAAAGCTTTCCTCCAAAACAGACCCTCCAGGATTGACCATGTTTGATCTTGTAAGGGGATTGGTGATTCTACCCCATATGTTACTATTGGCACCACTTTCATCCTATAAAAGGCTATTAGAGGTGATAAGGTAAATCTGCAGTATCTTTTACGCAGAACTCTCCCTTGGGCAGCTAGATTGGTTGCTTTTCTTTTTAGCCCAGCTATTCTTGGCGTATTGTTCTTTGTGTTGTCTATACAGACTCCTAAGTACGTGAATGCTTCGACTTCCAGGATTTTTTTGTTTCTCAGAGACCGTCCTAGTTTTTTCCCTCCGGCTTTATTACCTCCTGGGCCTAACTTCAGAATTCTTGATTTTTCTGGGTTTATAACCAGGTCATTTGAGTCCACATACGACTGTAATGATGTAAGCTGTCTTTGCAAGTCGATTTGGGTTTGGTCCATCAGGACGATATCGTCTGCGTAAAGCAGTCTCCCAATCGGCGTTCCTGCTATTTTTGGTGGAAAGCAGCGGGTGGACTCAAATGAATCTTCCAGATCTGACGTGAACAGGTTGTACAGTTCCGGTGCCAGCGGGCATCCTTGCTTTAAGCCCATTTTTATCTGAATTTTGTCTGTTAGTGTACACGCTGTATCCAGTCTGACTCTGATGCTTGTGTCCGTGTACAAGTCCTTGATGTTCTCCACCAGTGACTGAGGACATTCCCAGTTTTCCATTTTCTTCCATAGTTTGGCTCTTTTTATGGTGTCGAAAGCTTTCGACAAGTCTACAAACGCGATGTAGATTCCTTGGTTTTTGTTCCTTTGTGTTCTGGCTTTCAATAAGTTAATCAGAAAAATGTTGAGTGCTGTGCCTCTCCCCTTCACAAAACCCGATTGCCAAGGATCAAAACGTCCACTTTGCTGTACCCAGTGGTTTAATGCTTTCAATAGTGTGGACGCAAAGACCTTCCCCACCACGTCCAGTAATGCAATCGGTCTGTAGTTGTCTGCTGATGTTCTGAGACCCTTTTTGAAAATGGGTACCACTACTGCCTTTCGCCAGGAATCCGGGATTTTTTCTGTTGTTAATATGTAGTTGAATAGAAGTTGAAGGAATTTGGCCCATTCACCTATGTTGCTTTTCAGTATTACATTCGTGAGCCCGTCGGGCCCTGGGGCTCTCGAGTCTTTCAATTTTTTCAGGATGTTTTCTATTTCCTCAATACTGATATCTATTACTGCCTCATTTTTGTTTGTCATTGATTTCTGCTTTGGGTCGATGTAAATTTCCCCTTGCAGCTGTGTATAATACTTAACCCATGATGAAGCACTTATTGGGTTCATTTGACTTATTGCTTGAGGCTTCTCCGCTTTGTTGATAATTGCCCAAATTTCAGCTGTGTTTTTAGATCTTATTTTCCCCAACATTCTTTCTGCGTCCTGGTTTAGCAATGTCTTCTTGTGTAAGTGTAACCAGTTTCTGTACTTTTGTTTTAACTTATGTATCTCTTTACTCCAGTTGTCGTGTTTGGTCTTTTTTAGTCGTCTAATATCTCTCCTTAATGCTTTTTTCCTTTCTCGTATGCGACTGTCATACTGATGTTGGTGAGTCGTTGTTTGATGGTTACTTCCAAGCTTCCTTTCTGTAACAAATGCTCTGAAAAGTGGGGTGTAGTCAATCCTTTTTTGGCTTTGTTCGTTTTCAAGCGTCGAGATCATTTGTTTTAGGTTATGGTTTAGTTCTCTTGTTTTCTCTGGTATGATCCTTAATTTAATACCCCTTTGGTCTATGACCACCTTCTGGTTGTAGGTTCCAATCTTGTTATTGCTTATGTTTTTGCACGTCAGTTTTAACAGATTGTGGTCACTTTCTACTGTTGGGATTACTTTCAAGGTCTGGATGTTATCTGACAAGTTGCTTGAAATGCAAATGTAATCCAGGATCTCTACTGATTGTGTTCCCTTCCAAGTAGGTTTTGCTGGTTGGTCCCCCTTCACATTTCCATTCAGAACGACACAGTCCCTTGATTGTACCATACGATTCCACATTGTTCCTCTTTTTTCCTTTGCTGAGGCAGTTGTTGTATCGTATTCGGGTTGGTTGTCCTTGTTCAGGCATGAACAATTTAGATCTCCTGCCAATATGAATATTGGATCAGTCCATTTTTCTCTTTGTTCATCAATTAGTTCTGCTATTTTATCTGGTAGGTTTTCGTTTGATAAATTTGCTGGGTTCCAGTATATGTTGATCAATATTAGTATTTCACTAGCTTTTTTGTCCAGCTGTAACACTACCATCTGGATGAATAAATTTGGGTTTGACTCCTCCAGGACTTGCCAATCCAGATCGTTTTTGATGGCTATAAGTAGGCCTGACATGGGTCTGCCTTTTTGACCTTTGACCGCTGGATTTAGCAGAATCACGTAACCTTCCAGTGTCGGTGGTTGCAACAGCCATGTTTCTTGTAGGCACAACACGCTAAAGTTCTCTTTTTGAAGCGCTCCCTTAGTAAAAAGGTGGGTAGAACGTCCTCTTTAAAACTACTAGAAACAAAGGAGAAAGATGCAGATGCTGGGAAAAAAGACTCCTAGCAGCCGTTAGTTGCCTCTGCCGGTGCATTTTTGGTAATAAACTGGCAGCATTCCAACGTTCTAATTAAGCTTAATAGACCCTAACCAAGGCGGCACCGTGAGTCAGGAGCCTTGAAGGCAGAGTTAAAGGCCTGAGCGTACCATGCGCATTTAACAAGGTTTACAGACCCATAACTCCGGGTACAGCGACAGGGCAGGCTCTATAAAGCATATACGCTGTGGCAAAAGCCCAACTATGGTAGCCTGAACAATATCAGACAGTCTACCTTGGAGTTTATGGGGAATTGACTGTGGCTTGCTGTTATTTTTCCTTTTTTTACTACATTTTCAACCTGGGTAGATACACAGAAATGGTTGCAGCTTTCCTGATGTCTTTAAAATCTGACGGAGATGTGGGACTGCAGGGAGGAAGTGCTGGGCAGGAGCCTTGCTGCTTGGGCTCTGGTGAGGAGAGGTACATGTGGCGATGGCGGATAAGTGGGTCAGGTGGGCAATGGTGAATAAGGTGAGGGGAAGCAGCTTGTAAGTCAAGCAGATGAGGGTGGTAAGTGGTGGCGGCAAGGAGCGTGAGGTAAGTGTTGTCCATGAACCATTCTAAAGGCTATATGACCATTTCCGAGCTATACCGATTAGTATAGCAAGCCGGCCCGCCGGTAAGGGTGTTGTTGCTATTCGCAATCAATTATGTTTGAATGAACGGTGTACACTCTTGCAGCGTCCGTTTAATTCAAACAAATACTTACCTAAGATGGCCGCTATGGAATTGGAAGGCCGGGCTCTATGCCATTTCCAGGGCAGCCTGGAAATGGAGCAGCGGTGGTGGTGCCACTTCAAAGGAAAAGGGTAAGTGGGGTGGGGGTTGGGGGAGTGGATGAGGGGAAGATGGTGGGTTGGTTTTTGCAGCCTTCAGGTTTGTGGCTCCTTGAATGAAATGGCTGCCTGCAGGGGGTTAGCTCCTCTCGTTAAGAAGCAAAATGAGAGCTGGGGTGAGCTGGTATCATACCTTTGGTGCACCCAGCCTCTACTTTTTGTTCCAAATCTCAGGCTCCGAGCCCCTCTGGCAGACTGCCTGTGTGGGCCAGGAGCCTGTGATTCAGAAACAAAAGGTGAGCCTGGGCGCACCAAAGGTATGATACCAGCTTGTCCCAGCTCTTCTTTTGCTTCTTGATGAGAGGAGCTAACACCTTGCAGGCAGCTATTTATTCATGGAGCCATGTGTCTAAAGGGCTACCTGCAGGGGTTGCCGATCCCAGCTGGTTGCCCTTTAACCATGCATCTTCTTGAGTGAAAGGGCTGCCTGCTGGGGGTGGATAGCTCTGCTCATTAAGCAACAGGAGGACGACTGGGGCACCCAACCTCTTCTTTGTTCCTAAGTGAGGAGCCAACACCCAGCAGCAGCCCTTTCCATCTGAGTTTGTTTGTTTGTTTTATTTATTTGTATAGCGCAAACCAGGCCCGGAGGCTACTGGGCGCGCATCTTGAGACAGTGGTTACATAACAATATGACATTACAGAAAACATATAAATAGGACATATAGATTAAACATTAGGATAAGATCACATTGCAGATTCGAGAACTGATGTACCCTTACACATGCATATCAGAGTGTCAATTGGTCATCAGAGGAGACTAGCCAAAGTTTGGCTTTGTGTTTGAAAGAATTCAGGGAGGGCAAATTTCTGATAGGGAGAGGCACTGAGTTCCACAGTTTGGCTGCCAGAACTGGGAAGCTGGCGCCACAGGCTGTTTGGAGCTTGAATCTAGGGTTCAGTAGGCTATCGCTAGCAGCAGACCTTAGTGAGTGGGATATGCTGGGTAAACCGGGAGGATAGATAGCTAGGGGCCTGGTTATTGAAGCATTTGTAGGTCAGGGCAAGTGATTTTAGTGAAATCCTTTGGGACACTGACAACCAGTGAAGGTTCTTCCTAGTTTCAGAAATGTGGGCTGATCTCGGGATGTTGTGGGCTGCTCTGATGGCGTTATTTTGTGTAATATGAAGTTTGTCAAAGTTGCATTGGTTGGTGCCTTGGTACAGTGCATTACAGTAGTCGCGTTTGGACATGACCAAAGTCCTGGCAAGGGTAGTGCAGTTCTGAGAGGAGAGAAAAGGGCGACATGCTGTGATCAGAGGCGGCTGCTACTGCATTCGTTTGTCTGTGAAGGGAAAGAGTGGAGTCAAGGTAAATTCCGAGGGTTTTAGTATCTTTGGAGACTTTTATGGAATTTCAGTCGATATTGAAGGAGCTAAACATGGGGTTCAACTTGTTAAGTCTATGCTGTGTCCCTAGGATGAGGAGCTGCGTGGTTAAAAGGCTGCCGGCAGGTTTCAGCTCTTCTAATTAGAAAAAAGGAGAGGCATCTCTCGGAAGCGCCAACACCTGCAGGCAGCCCTTTAGCCATTCAGAGCTTAGGCTAAACAGCTGCTTAAAGGGTCAGCATATCTGGGCTAGTTGGAGGTGAGCCCTGGTTGCTACTCTCCCTTTTGGAGACTGCTAGGGCTCTGCTCCAGCTAGCCCCAACCCACTTAAAGCCCTGGACCTACACCTGACTCATAGGGGTAAGTTGGAACTACTCATGCTGACTTCTTTGTGAATCAAGTAGCCCTCTCCAGTTTTACATCACCAGTAAATCAGAGTAACTTTGTGAGTCATCCCCCTTGTCTTTATTTTAACACTGTATCTAAATGATGAGCAACTTAGCAAATAAGCAAGCAGAACTATCTACCACCCTCAAAAATAACACCATTCCTACCATACAGCAACCTCAAACATACGACAGTTTACAGGGCTGGCTGAAGAGGCTTCGGAGGCAAAAGTCTGAGGCATCTGTGAGGTGCATACATTATAACGAGACGGCTAGCCAGCAGTGAGCTGAAACACCAAACACTGCCTGAAAAGGACACTAACCTTTGCCAGCAAGGTGCTAACGTAGAGCAAAACTAACGACAGAGGCACGAGGTGACACCATGAAGGGCTGCAACAAATGCTGCTTGTAATATGCATACTAATGTCCCGGATGAAAAGCGAAGATTGTTACGTCCTAAGATTGGTGACTGCCAACATTGCGGAAGTTGCTGGGCTGGGGGCCCCTTTCAACTGAAATGATGGAAAGGCCCTGACGCCATACCTGCAGTTTATAAAACTTGACCGAATCACGTCTTCCGGCCCGTGCTGTAGGAACGTTATTCTCCCACTGATAATCTAAACACTGTTCAATTGAAATTGACCCGCAACAAAGCAGTGTGTTGGTCGGCACGGTGTTTTCTGGGTAATGTCAGCCGTTTTTTGTCTCAATGATTTCAGGCAAAACCCCGCAAAATACTGTACTGTTGCTTTTAATTTAAACGGCCCTTGGTCGACAACAGACTCCTCTCAAAGGTATTCAACAATCATTGACTTGTGCACTACTTGGGTGCCGTCTTCACGTAAGTGCAAGGTTAGTGATGTTGACAGAAGCCTCGGTTTGGCTGGCTGAGGCAGCGACGCCCATTGGCACTCTCGTTTATGTCTCACCCCCTGCTGCAGGTGCACCGTTATAAAGAGCACGGCAAATTTCTTCCTGGTAAGAGAGTCCAAGGGACCGGAACGTCTTGGGTGAAAAGGGAGGCTGGCGCAGGAACATAAATACGAAGGCGACCTGCTACAGCTCCGCGTAAAGAGCAGGATATCTGGGACGGTAATTGCGCGGAACTATAAAATGTTTCATTGGCCTGGCCGGGCCTGCCTCCTCGTGCAACATGGCGCCCCACCTGGAGATGGGAAGCAGGACCTGGAAAGAATGACATGTGCTGAGGGCAAGCAGGGTTTGAGGATCAGGCCCAAAGGAGGATCCCGCCAACAACAGCATGTCAACATCTAGAGTTCCCCTTGTCCCCTCTCCCCCCACACCCACATCTCGCAAGGCAGAAAGAGAGACTCAGCAGGTGCTGACAACATTTGCAGCCAGTGAAAAAGCTCAGTGGATGCATGTGCCTGCTTCAGAGTTCTAGGGAAAAATACATTGGGGCTCATTACGAGTTTGGCGGCAGCCATGGAGCTGTTAGCTCCATGGCTGCCGCCAATCCGGGCTCCTTTACCGGGTTCCCAGAATGGGCAATTACCGGGCCATTCCGAGTACGGAGGGCCCGGTAATTCCTCCCTCTGGGAACCCGGGCCCGGGCCTTCCCCATTCCCATCTGAGCCCCCATAGGGCTCAATGGGAATGGGAGAGGGAGCTAACAACGGGTGATTACGAGCGGCCCGTTGTTTGCTCCCTCTTCCCCTCGCGGGACCCGGTAACGACGCCTGGTTTTGCCAGGCGTCCTTACGGGGTCCCGCGAAGGGACCTCGTAATTTTGCGGGACAGATGGAAGGGGTCCGCCTCCTTTAGCGGAGCCTGTTAACCCGTTCCGCGAACCTCGTAATGAGTCCCACTTCACAGCATGGCCCACTGTTTGACTGTTTAGATAAACCGTACAAAGTGCAATCGAATAGGGTGAGTCCAACCAAGAGAAGAATGGGGAAAACCTTGTAAAAACACAATGTTGTTTTGAATAGAAAATGTGAACAATACAAATGAAAATACCCTCTCCAAACACGGATGTGTTAGTAAAGGTACATTAGATTATTGTTGAATAGTAAAAAAAAAGCTAATCACTCAAGAAAAAAAAAAAACAATGCACAATTATACATAAACGAGCCCCATATTATTACAAAGATGGCGCTACATGTTTCAATCCCCTAGTCTATTTGGAATTTTCATCAGGGTCAAAAGCTTTAAGGATTTTTTCAAAAAAGTTCTACAAAAGAAATGAAAAAAGCAAGGTGTCTAAACCAAAAAGTAGAGGAACATAACCTATTCCGAACAGTACGGGTAAAATATCCTCCAAGTCGGATCCACCAAATAGGGAACTAATCCTCCTTTTGGAGAAAGATTTGAATGGAACCATTAATACAAAACACTGGTCATCACGAATGGGGCATGGCTGCACATTGGGAATGAGTTCGGGTAGTATTAGTGACTGACAAACATGTTTTCTCTCGGCAGTGTTGAAACTCTATGTCAATGGCTGTCATCCTGCTATGGAGAATGTCTGATTGTTGGAAGTTGAAAACACGAGAACATTAATATGTATACGGAAAAGAAGAGTGTGTTCAATCAGCATAACATCATTTGTGGACGGGGATGACAAGAACTTAGATTGTATAACTCGATTAATTGATGAATTCAACAGTTGGGAAGAAAAATGTAGGTTAGATGATAAAGGGTGACGTATGCTCTATGGAATGTAGGACTGACCGAATATTAACATTTGATAAGTTAAGCCAGCACTTGACTATCCCCTACTGATTGCCCCTGAAGAAGTTCCTGACCTGAATTTGCAGGAAAGGAACGAAACATGTAGGGCACAGGGTAAATGGAGATAAGATCAGGGTCATAAGGAACCACAGGCACTATTCATTCTATGCAATTCAACTTCGAGGACAAATCCCCAAACAAGAAATTGGTTCTTGTTGGGGTAATGTGGTCGAAGTGTCAGTGTCCTTTGACGAGTTGTGCTGCAGCATACAGGAGACCTCTCAGGGGTGCCAGGGTAGTCACCAGAAGGCCTTCCAAAAGGGCATTGCCACCATTCAGGTGGGAGAGTACCAAGGCTTGGACAGCAGATCTGAAGTTGTTTGCTGGGATGAAGGGCTAGTTTTTCCACAGACGAGAAAGCCCTATTATATTAGATCTTACAATTGTTTTGATATTATTTTTGCACTTTGCTAATAACATGTGTGAAAGTGAAAGCCACCCACCATTAAGACTCTATGGGCCTCATTACACAGATGGCGGTGAACCATGGCGCTGTTAGCGCCATGGTTCATGCCGGTAAAATACCGGCACCGCCTTGGTGGAAAGGGGAATTACCGCCCTATTCCAAGGTTGGTGGGGCGGTAATTCCCCCTTCCACCATTGCCCTTCCCCATTCCCATTTTTGCCCAATAGGGCTCTATGGGAATGGGGAAGGCGCTAATTACGGTACTGCAAATTGTGGTACCGTAATTAGCTCCACTGGTCCCTTTGCGGGTTGGTTTTTAACGCCTGCAAAAAGCAGGCGTTAAATTCCCCAACCAGCAAAGGGACCTTGTAGGAAGGAGGTACGGATTTACCGGTACCGGTAAAATACCGGTACCGGTAAACCCTTACCTCCATCCGTGTAATGAGGCCCTATATGTTTTGGTCTAGATGTTTTGGAGAGTCACGCAGTACGATTGAGAATTTGCTGTTTAAAGGTATTATGTTTCATTCTAAAAGTAACATGTGATGTCATCAAACGCCAAACTATAGCTATTATATTTCATGTATGATTTTGGTGTTCAATAAATCTAAGCACTCACAATATTGCTATAGATGGAGGAAAAACAAAACATTGGCTGATGACTGAGAGAACGCGCTGGGAACACGCCTGCAAATCACTCGCAGACATGATTTGCAGCAGGACCTCATTGGCTAGCATTTCAAAGGAAATGAGAGATGCTGGGAAGATGTCTTGATTGTTTGCTTACAGGTGTGTATGGATTGTGGGAACAAAAGGGAATTAATGGGACGTCATATTAATGAGTGACATCACACTTCAACCTCTGTGTTTTTAAGAGAATTAAAAATCAGCCTTGAAACCTGTCGGGCTGTTTAGGGGACATGCTCTCGCCTTGGGAACAGAACAATGTCCACAATATGGGGAAGGGTCCAGCATGAAGATCTATACAATTCAATAATAATAATCAGAATAGGCCAGGTACCAAACCCTCCCTGTTGAAAGAGGGTGCGGCCTGGGGATGAATGGCAGTGTAACAGGATGGAGGTGGCGTCTGCACGGGTGAAACCTCCGTCCTTGATCTACTGAAGCAGAACTAGCTCAGTACCATGCAATTTTGGACACCAGCCAGACAGTACACTTCATTCATTCATTTCATTGGTTTGAATTTATATGGCGCTAAACAAAATATATCAAAAAACAGTACAATCACAAGAAAATGTAAACGTGGGTAAAAACAGAAGAGGGACAGCAGACAGAATTAACTGGCACGGGAAGATGAAAGATGAGTTTTTAGGTTTGGCTGAAAAATACAGAGATGTGGAAGAGAGAAGTGTGAG
The DNA here is from genome assembly GCF_040938575.1 of Ambystoma mexicanum. Taxonomy (NCBI): domain Eukaryota; kingdom Metazoa; phylum Chordata; class Amphibia; order Caudata; family Ambystomatidae; genus Ambystoma; species Ambystoma mexicanum. The sequence goes on along the minus strand of NC_090922.1, from coordinate 1,423,124,191 downwards.
GGGAAGAGAGTTCCAATGTTCAGGATCTAGAAGAACAAAGGAACGGAAATGAGAAGAGGCACAGGGGGGTTTGGGGGCAGTTCAGAGAATTATATTCCGTGATCTGAGAGCACGAGAAGGAACGTAAAACAAGACTAATGAAAAAAGATAAGGGGGAGCCAGACCATGGCTACATTTGAAGACAATTGAGAGGAAGTGGCAAAGAAGACGTGATTCAATATGAAGCCGTGCAATTGAAAGTAAAGAAGATGTTATGGAAGTCCGAGCAGATAAAGAAAAAAGGAGTAGAGTTGAGGAGGTATAAACAGATACGTGTGGGTATGGTCAGCTCAGACCGAGCTTCCATGAAGATGGTGAAGACCCTTGAGCCCCCTGGAAGTTGAGGTCTATTTAACGATGAAGGAAGATGCAGTTTCACATGATAGGCGCAATCTGTGAGGACAGGCAAGGACCATTGCTATGCTCTTCCTCGCAATTACCCCATGCCACCTCCCTTGCACCCTTCTCCACCTTTAAGGACAAGACCTGCTCGAGGCATCTGCAAAGTAGAGCATCCTCTTTCAGCAAGAAACCCTACTCCAAGATCTCAAAATCTTTAAACCCACAAAAGTGGAGGCTTTGCTAGCAGGACGGTAAAAATACAACATACCACTAAGTCAATCAGCTCGGGTCTGCACTCCTGACGAGTAAAGGGAAGCAAATCCCTCACAAGTGGGAGACTGCCTAAAGAGGTTTGCAGAGATCTGGACAGACATAGTTCAGGATCCTTGGGTATCTGTGATGGTGTTCTAAGGCTGCCGGATAGAGGTTTTGGACTAGTCCCCAGATTCGGGAATGTTTTGGATCATATTCCTCGAATCAATTCTGAAGAAAGAGGTCATGGGAAAAATTATAAGCCCCCTCTGGAGAAATAGAGTAACTAAAACAGCTCGTAAATGTGAGGACGGGAGAGGGATCTTTTGCCTTATATTCTGGGTCCGCAAGACATCAGTAGACTTCTTGGTGTTTCTGAATCTAAAGGATGTCAACATTTGGGTCAAGAACATTAGATTCTAGATTGAAAAACTGTGGAATGTGACCCATTTAATGGAAAGGGGGTTGTTCATGATCTCACAGGACTTACAGGATTCATATAAACATATTATGATCCATCACCATGAACAGAGATGTCTTGGGTTCACTGAGCCTGGCATCCAATATCGATACATGGTTTTCCCATTTGTTCTCAAGACTGTGTGTCGAATCTTCACAAAAGTGGTGGCTTTGTAAGTGGCAGTGGCAGGAACATCCTTTCATCCATACCTCGAAGAATGGCTTATACCTGTGATGTCTCAAGAAAAGGTAGGAGTAAACACAAGCACAGTATGCAAAATGGTAATGATGATGGGAATTTTAATCTACCAAACGTCCTATCTCTTTCCTTCTCGATGCCTAGACTTCATTGGAGCAATATTTGCCATGGATGTTGGTACATTATATTTTTTTATTTGTATTCATTTGACGAACATGGATGCCAATTTCAATCAGAAATGACTTGCAGTAACAAATTAACAGATGACAGAGGCGTTTCCACATGTTTAGCTTATTTACTTATATAGCGTGCCAAACCCAGGGGAACTGGGCGCTTTACTTAGATACATGGTAATGTTACAGTACACATACAGAAGGTTAATTTACAGGTGGACACGTTACAAAGTTGTAATAGCAGGTAGGTTTTAAAGTTACAATGGGTTAGGGAGCAGTTATCTACAAAGTTTACAGGGTTACAATATCAAGTAAGTTCCATAATTGCAATTGGTTATTACAATTTTACAGAGTTAACCTGATGCGCTGTCAGGGTGGAACCATGGTGGCAGAGAATTCACTGAAATATCTAGCAAGCTGTACATTTTTGAAAATGAGTGGTACATCAATCCTTGGTGCTAGGTTGCGCTATGGCCGTCCCTGGGAGAGCAGCCAGTCTTTTGTCATGGCTTTAAAGTCCCCGAAGGAAGCTTCAGCTCTAATGGCTGGTGGGAGCGAGTTCCAGTTTTTGGCTGCTAGCACTGGGAAGCTAGAGCCTCCTGCGATTTTTAAGTTGTATTTTGGGATGGAGAGTCAGTTGAGATAACCAGATCTGGTAGGTCTGTCCGACTGAGTCCTAGAGAATTTGTTTGTTAAGTATTTAGGTGCTCTAGTTGATAGACATTTGTGGGTGATAACTAAAAACCGTAATGTGATTCTGTCATGCACTGGTAGCCAGTGATCGTCCCGCCTGAAGGATGATATACGAGAAGAGCGTGTGATATTCAGAGCACATCTCAACGCATTATTCTGCAGGACTTGGAGCTTATTTATGTTCTGTGCAGAGGAGCCTAAGAATAGGGTACTACAATAATCTAGTTTAGAGAGGATTAAGGCTCTGGCTAGCGTAACACAGCTATTGGTCGAGAACAATGGTTTGCAGGCATTTATGAGTTTATTTGTATAAGCCGTAGATGAGGCTGTTGCATTGACCTGTTTTTTGAGGGATATTGTGGAGTCGAGGGAAATCCCAAGCGTTTTGACTTTGCTGGCAACTTTTATAGTGTTCCCATCAATATTGAAGGCTGTGTAGCGTTTGTCTAAATTATTTAATCGGGCTTGAGAACCGATGATAAAGTGTTTGTTCTTGTCGTCGCTTAGACAGAGACTGTGGTCCGCCATCCATGCTTGTATCTCAAGAAAGATATCATCGATCAATTTGGCATCTTTGACATAGCATCCCGAGAGTGCGATGAGGACCTGGGTGTTATCTGCATAATTAGTGCAGGTGACACCCAGGTTGTCAAGGCGATCAAAGAGGAGCTTTGTAAATATGTTGTAGAGTGTGGGGGATGTGCAGGATCCCTGTGCTACTCCACATTAGATTGGTTCTGGGGTTTATTCGGCAGAAGATGCAAACACTCTAGTGTTTCTGTACGATAGAAATGATTCGATCCAGCTGGCGGCATTCAACCAGTGTTTGGTTAAGATTTTTTGGTCGACAAGGTCGAATGCTGCAGAGAAGTCTAATAGAAGGAGGATAGCCAATTTGCCCTTGTCCTTGGTTCCATCCATCTGCATTTCTAGATCTTAATGAGCGGTTTCCGTGCCGTGATTGGTCTGAAGCCGGACTGTTGAAGACCTAGTAACTCATTGTCTTCCAAGTGTTTTTGTATTTGGATATAGGCCACCGAATGTCAAATTATTTAGAGAAAAGTTACATTTGTTATGGGCCTCAAGTTGGTTGGTATATTCGGGTCTAAATTGTTTTTTTTAAGAAGCGGCATGACCCAGGCTTCTTTTAGGTGGTTGGGGATGTTACAGTTTTTTAAGGAAGAGTTGATCACGGCTGTTATGAATGGTGCTCATTCTCTTGCTCTATACTTAATAATTGTGGCTGGGCATAGATCTCTGAAAATTGGAGGGTTTGATCCCTAAAATGATATTCTCTACTTCTTTAATGGTAACTGGTGAGAAGTAAAAAGGGGTGCACAATGGTTGTTGGAAATCAGGAGTTTTGTTAGGGCTAGTAGCTAGGGTGTTTTTTTTGTTTCTAATATGTGTAGTACGGCAATTTTGTCTGAAAGGGCTTTCTGAATGTTTGCACACCAGGGAGCATCTTTCAGGCAGGTTTCTTGCACGGGGTGCAGGAGACTCTAGTTCTCTTAATATGGTGAAGAGTTCCTTCGAGCTTGACTTGGCATTCTGAATTCTATTGTTATAGATTTATTATTTTGTGCTGAGAATGGCAGCTTTGTAGGTTGAAGCACATGGGTGCCTGTGCTATAGCATAAAGATAACACGTGGTAAGCCAGTTTATAAGAGTTTAATAAAAGTAGGGCATGTACTCGTTACAAAACAAAACCAGGAGAAAACGATATGCATATAAGAAAACAGGTGACTTACATTGAAAACATCAACCTAAGGGGAAAGTGTTCAAACTAAACAGGAGTATTATTTAAATATACCTACAATATATAGCATCACTGGAGGCAGTGGTGTGGTCAGGTAGGGGATATGTGGGAGAGTGCAGCCGGAGTGCCCTCTTTAGCAAGTTAGTGAAGCTTAAGCTGAACTTTGAAGAGATCCACAGCTTTGATTGTTATGAGGGAGTTTCAATGGAGCTGGGAGAGTAAGGAGGAAGCGCAGAAGCGAGAGGAGGTGCAGGGAGGTTATGGAATTGTGAGGTTGAGTGCAGAGGAGGATCAGAGAGAACGAGATTGGGAGTAAATTGAGATACAATCAGAGAGGTGTTGACAACGAAGGCCATGGATGGCTTTGTAGACTTGGAGAAGGAACTTTAAAAGAGAGCAAATGTGCACAGGCAACCAACCAGCATGCTGTCAGTAGGTGGAAGTGGGGGAGGATCTGGGTAGGTTTTCGCGTTGTGCGGGGAGCAAAGTTGAGGACTTTGTTGGTAGGGAGGAAGCCCAAGAATAGGCTTGAGCGGTAGTACAGTTTGTTGAGCACCTGAACAGAGTTCAGAGTTTTTGTAGTGTGGTTAGCAAGAAAAGGATTCATTTTTCCGATGATGAGGAGGTTAATATGAGCAGAAGAGTCTGCGGTAGAGATGGATTGATGCAGTCATAAATCAAAGAGGACCCCAAGATTGCGAGTCTTGTGTGAGGGAGCAAGAAGGTCAAGCTGGAAGGAGTTAGGAGAGCGACAGAGAAGAGATGGCATTGTGAGCCGGTAGAAAGATTACTTATTTTTTTAAAGAGTTCGCCATGAGGCAGTGAAGAGCCATCGAGTGACGAATTTGCAGTGACACCGTTCAAAACCTGTTCCAAGATGGTTGGGGGGATGGAGGGAAAGGAGAAAAATGTGTGAATGTGATCAGCAAAAAGATGAGGGTGAAAGCCAAAGGAAGAGCTAAGCCTTCTCAGGGCAGAAGTATAGAGGGTGAAGGTCAGAGGTCCAAGGACTGATCCCTGGGGGATGGCGACAGAGAGATGGGTGGGGTCAGAGGTTTGCGGGCTGCACAAGATTTTAAAGAGACTTCCGATCAGATTTGCATTTCTCCTCAAGATCCTAGATAAAAAAGCATGCACCCAAATCCAAAACCATCCAGAGCAAAACCAGCTCCTAGGTGCTAGACAATCAGGCTTCAGGCCCAATCAGAGTACAGAAACGGCGCTCCTGGACTTGAAAATCCAGATCGACATCATTAGAGATTGTGATAAACTCTGCATTCTGATGTTGCTAGATCTGTCGGAAGCATTTTACTTAGTGGACCATGATAAACTTTGTGCTACACTAGCAAATGATTTCAGCTTCTCTAAAGATGCCACCTTGTGGGAGAAATCCTTTCTAGCTGATCGCACATATAGAGTTTCCATTGGCAAAGAGGCGCCTGATCCCATCCCAGTTCCGATCGGGATCCCCAAGGATAATGCCTCTCACCCACCTTGTATAACGCGTATATCAAGCTTTTATTCTCTGCCCTGGATGCTATGGGTGTCATCTACTCCAACTTTGCGGATGACACCCAAATCCTCATCCCAATCTCAGGAAACTATGACCACAACATGATGATCATTAACAAAATGTATGCTATAATACAAAACAGGATGGCCCTCAATAGCCTAAGTATCAACAATGAGAATACCGAGATCCTCATCATGGGCTCCCAATCCAAAATCAATTCCCTACATTCATATTACTCATCCATCAACATTGGTGGATTCCACTTAGACGCTAACCTTACTATGACAAAACATGTGAATGTGCTCTCCTCATCCACCTCTTATACTTCCAAGTTAATTTCCCTTAGTCGCCAGTTCCTTCCGCCTACCGACTGCATCACTATAGCCAGGGCACTGATACTATCCAAGTTGGATTATTGTAATGTACTCCTATTGGGGACATCCAAAATTAACCTAAACAAATTACAACTCATGCACAATAAAGTGTTACGTGCAGCTCTAGGACTAAAAAAATCAGACCACATTTCAAAGATCAGAAGAGAAAACCATTGGCTGCCCATCAAGGCAAGAATCATCTTAAAATCCCTGTGCATCACATACAAAGGTTTCGACAAGAAAGCCCCCATTTACATTTTTACATTAACAGCTCAATAATGAAAAAGAAAATCCAATAGAATGGTCAGATCAAACAAAAACGTGCTCCTAGCAGTCCCCCGCTACAAAAGCTCCAAAGCTGCTGGAAGTAGCTTCACAGTCATGGCCCCTAAACATTGGAATGCGTTACCTTTAAGTATCAAAAATGCAGAATCATTCCCATGTTTCAAAAAACTTTAAAGAACCGGCTCTTCAATCCATGTTAGTCTAGGAATACCCTAGATAAGTCACTGTGCTGTACATTGTGAATATTACTGTATATTTTGTAACTGTTGTATCACCTATGTACCGTTAAACTCTGCAACCACTGTAGTATGAATGTAATGCTTATACTGTCTAAACCATAATTAAGATGTCTGGAACTACGCCGTGATACCCCTGGGACTGGGCGTACAAGAAATGAAATGAATAAAAAGAATTTTAAAAAGAATTTTTAAAAAAGCCCTGGAGAGTGAGGAGGAGAGTGGTGTGGTTGACTGTGTCAGAAGGTACAGAATGGTCCAAAAGGATAGTATAGGAGATAATTTAGAGTGTGAACACTAGAGAGAAAGGTGGAGACATGAATGAGTGTAGTCTCATTGGAGTGATTACTAGGGAAGCAAGATTGAAATCTCCAAGGCCATTATCCTCAAGGTACTTCATGATCAGAATGTAGACCACCCGCTCAAGGGCTTCTTGAATAATTTGGAAGGAGAGAAACTGGGCGATAGTTTGCTGGGACGTTTGGGTCAGCAGAGAGTTTCTTCACTAAGAGTCCTACATTTTCAGATTTGAAGGACGCAGTAAGAATCCAATGGAGAGAGAGGCTAAAGAACACAGAGATACAAGGGCAAGGGATTGAAACTAAGCCCGTGGCAATTTGGAGAGCAATGGGGGGGGGTCATTGGAGGCGGAAGATGGTTTGGCACTGTGAAGGATTGGTGCTAATTCAATAGGAGAGGTAGGCGAGATGTAGTCAAGAGTAAAAGAGGTTGGGGTCCAGTGAAGAGGTTAGGACATGCAGTCGTCTTCCAGAGCAATCAAGCTCAGGAAGAAGCTCATAGCCTTGCTCGAACATAGTTGTGCCACTGCAATTTCACGGCCTAATGGTGCAAAGGACATTGGGCCAACTACCAGCTTTACAAAGTAAGGATCACAAGTGTTAAAGAGCCAAGTGGAATGGTGGATGAAGAACTTGGAAAGAGGATTTCCTCTAAGCCAGAGGACCTGAGTGTCATTAGAGTGGATGTGATTCTGCTTCTATAGGGAGACCCATAGAAGGGTGCAATAGCACAGGGGATATGGACATCAAATGAAGTCAGGGAATCATCCAATTGGAGGGAGCTTTATGCAATCCCCCAGGCTCCCTTGGCATTCTTTACCCACCTACAGAACTAAAGGATGGCCGTAAGGACAGACCAGAGAAGAACAAAGGCCTCCATTAACGGAAAGGGAGGAACACATCCAGATGACTGATGGGGGCTGCGCAGGGGATTTGCTCATGGCCAGAAATCTATGCAGGCTTGTAGTTTAAATGTACTGTCCTTTAAAACCTGTCTCTAGTGGTAATATGTTCTGTAGGAGATTGGGAGCTACAATGGCATTATCTTGCTGAGAGACCTGGTTAAGCATTTTACCTGATTCTCGGGTGTGGAGCCCGGGGCCTTGGTTTTGATCTAAGATGTCTTTCCATTCAACTTTGACTGGGGTAGTGGTCTGCAACCGTTGGCTCTCCAAATGTTTTGGGTAACCACTCCCACCAGCTCCAGCTGGCACGAACCATGGTCCGGGATCATGGGAGTCGTAGTCCACATCACCAGAGTCACAGGTTGCATGCCACTGGTCTAGGGCGTAACTTTGCCTGCATTGTGGACATCTGAGACATTCAGAGGGCAGAAGGAAATATTTCCCGGATGTGAAACGGGCAGTCCTCTTATTTCTGAATAAAGCCAAAAAGTGCTGCCAGACTGATAGGCTGTTCTTGGACTTTAGGAAATGCCTGCAGGGGAGAAAGCCCCCTGTGGCCACCTTAAGTAGACGGATAAGGTTGTGAGAAAGCACCCTGTGGCTACCTTAAGTAGACAGGTAAGGTTGTGAGAAAGCCCTCTGTGGCCAGCTTAAGTAGACGGATAAGGTTGTGAGAAAGCCCTCTGTGGCCACCTTAAGTAGACGGATAAGGTTGTGAGAAAGCACCCTGTGGCCACCTTAAGTAGACGGGTAAGGTTGTGAGAAAGCACCCTGTGGCCACCTTAAGTAGACGGGTAAGGTTGTGAGAAAGCCCTCTGTGGCCACCTTAAGTAGACGGATAAGGTTGTGAGAAAGCACCCTGTGGCCACCTTAAGTAGACGGATATGGTTGTGTATTGCCTTTGATGACGAGTTGGCAGCGGTGGATCTCCTGGAGGTGTGGCTGCTTCCTGGAGCTTCTCTAATTGGCCACTTCTGAGCGGCACCATGTGCTACTCCGCCCGCTTGCATCTCTCAGTGTAAGCTTCTAGTGGGCTTGTCGCTCGAAGTGAATGTGGGCTCCATGGTTATCTCCAATGTTTCAGGTCCAGTTGCCCTATAGATGCTGCATGCTCGTTATGCTGGTCGCTTTTATGCAAATCACAAGGCTTGGGTTCTATTAAGAGAAGCTGTGTTGAGGGACCTGCCTGGGGTCACGACCCTCGACCCAGCCCCTTCCTCCCCCAAGAATGAGAGGGTGCTCCGAGTAAATTTGTTTCATTTCCAGCACTGAGGTGACCCCCTTTATACCATGGATGGTGGAGGGGCCTATAGGTAAGGAGGTGATAAGAGGCATTTTAATTATGACTGTGATATGAAGAAGGAGCCAGATTGCTGAGTAAGGGGGCAAGGTGGGTGACCAGGTAATGGAGACTGGCATCTTATAATCAGAAATGTACCAGGGTGGGCATGATTGCCAACTGACAGGCATAGCCAGGGACCATTACTGCACTGTTCACTCGCGGAGGAGGGCCAGGTGGAGGAAGGCCAGGTCACAACCTCGGCTTTGGTCTATGGTGCTGTGTCCAAGGTAGTGGGTTTGTCTTTTGGGGGGGTGTATCGGGTGTACGTTTGTTCGCCAGTCCTTTACATGGAAGTGGGTGGGTAGGGAGAGAAGGGGCATGGCAGCACCAAGCATGGGGTAGAGCTAATATCAGAGGGAGGCAGAGGGAGATTGCTGTAATTCATACAGCCCAAGGGGAGAAATGTGGCTCTTCGGGAGATAGCTCGGTGAGTTAACTACTCACTTGGGAGAGCCTTGGGCAACCAGCATCCACCAGCTTTGCTCACGGCGGAACCAATTCACCCTGCAACGTTCCAAGGTTGTTGAAATGAGTTGGGCAATAATATTTCCCAGGACAGCGCTTGGAAAAGGGAAGTAATGTGGTATTGTTTCTTTTACTGCATTCAATTTGTTCTCGAATATTGGGCCTACATATATTTGAAAACACCATGTAATATGATTGTGAACAAAGCTGTAAAAAAAGGAAAGATAAAAAAGCCTAGAAGCCCAGTTTCCAGGAAATTAGGAAAATTTACTTCCGGGTCATGGAACAATAGCCTAAGCCACTGGGATATTTTGACTAAAGAGGCCGACTCATTCCAGTTTACACCAGGCTGGCTTTTAGAAGTGTAAGGTGCTTCTCTCTCAAAGCGATCAGCAATTATGTAGTAAAGACCCAACCTATTTACTGAAAAATTGCTATATATTAGGCACACTTCCTGGGGTGAATTGCCTGTAGGCACTTGCATAAGAGCTATTATTTTTGCGCTACGTAATTGTGCTCATCTTATCATCCTCAGGCGGTTGAAATGCTGACCAAGTCCATTTGGGATCTGCAACCTGGAAGTTCCGGGGCCTATAAATTGTAACCTATCAAATCTATCGTCTCTAGGCAACGTATATGGGAATTTGGAACCCTTACCCTTACACGTAGGGGTTGGGGGGGAGGGGTCAATGCAGGGCTGGGTTTAGTTTAGTCACCCCCATAAACATTCGCCTCTCAGCCCCTCAGAAGATGCACCATGAGCACCTGGAAACTAGCCGCATTTCTTATAATGTTGTTAGCAAAATACAAAATGTGCACACCTTTTGAAACCCCCCAAAATATCAGTATTTCCTGTACAGTGCAACATTGAGGTGGGATTTCAGAGCACCTCTGCTCAGACCCTCAAGTGGTCTTTTGGGGGGAAGTGGCTCCCCTCTCAACCTAGTGACCACGGTGCAAATCCCGGCTGGACACAAATGCACGGTAGCATACGAATATTAAGTGCAGACCGGCGTGCACACGGACTCCCAGGCTTGGGGAGCCAGATTGTCTCGGGAGGATAGCTCAGTGGCAACGTGCTAGCCTTTGAAGCAAAATGACACGGAGCAACGCGGGTTCGATCCCTGCGTGCGCCCTTAGAAACCTCCGGGTATTAAGCGTGTTATAAATAACCTATCATATCTAGGGAGAAAATTTTTTTGCTTGATCCGGCTCAATGACAGCACTGAACGGCCGAGGTGTCACAGATCACGCACTCTATTTCTCTGAGCATAAGCGATTGGGCAGCAAACGCAAAGATCGTGGAGACATTCATATCAGCACATAGGGAAGGGCTACTTTGCCACCTGCATCCATCAACACCACAGGGTTCTGATCTGCCTTCCTGCTTTCCGACTAACACACTCTGCTGGCCTTTCTTACAGGGCCATGCTCAGTGAGGCAGGCCCCACTTTACATTACCCTTAGCTCAACCGGTGCCCTCCCCTCCACCTCTTCTCCCCAGGTTCAATTTTACCGAAATCGTAGCACAGGAAGTGGCAGCACTTGCTCCATGATCGCTCATTAGCATCACAGGAAGTGACATCAAAACTTTGACACCCAAACTATGGGCAATTGTACCATATTTAAATAATGCTCATTTGAAAACTGGACTCTGTAGCATTTAATAAAAAAATAAAGATATTAACATAACAAAAGCTAAAGATATGCTTATTTTTTTTAAAAAAGGATTGGTCATGCCATGTAATAAAAGGAGTTGCCAAGCCCTGCCAGCAGGTGCAGACTGCCATATTGATCTGGCAGGAGCCACAGCTGGCCGGCCCACACTCTGGCCTGCCGCTTCTCTGGAGGAAGGCGCCCCCAGGCGGGTTCCTGTCACGTGCCTTTGAGTGCCAGCAAGTCTGGCAGTGCTGCCAGCTCAGCTACGGGCAGTTTGGGTTATTGCTCAAGCGGAGTAGTCCAGAAATACCCGGCCTAAGCTCCGAAGGGATTACATGGTGAATCCGGTTAAAGGGTTAGTTTCTATCCGCCTTTTGGCTCCGTGTGTTTCAGTAGAAAGGTTGTGTCCCGTCAGGAATAGCTGACCTCAAAGTTGCAGGCCGCGGGCCCCTTCTCGCCCCGGGTGGACCTCTTCCAGGCCTGTCCCCAATGACCCTGATAGGAGTCAGTGGGCCGGTTGCAGAGCGTTGACCCCTAGCCGGTTTCTAACCCCATGGCCCGGTGTTCCCCACACCCAGAGACACCCCAGATTATCTTGCGTCCACTGCTTGACGGGCAACATCATCTGCCAGCCTTCCCTCCAGTAATGCATCCACCGGCCGTATCGGGTATGGGAATTGCCTTGTGGGAGGGAGGGACATGGTGCGCGCCTTGGTGGAAGCACAGAGCGCTGCGTGGCAAGGAGCGCGCGGAGGACATGCTACAGTACACGAGCGGAATTCCGGGGAGGGTTTAAGGAAGGAGGTCAGGGCCATTGACTAATCTGGTGATGCTTCAGGGGCATCTGTTTATTGCAGGAGGGTGGGGGCGAGTCTGGGGTCAGTAAGAATGCTATTCCATAGTCTGGGTGCACTGCAGTCAACTATAGTTTCGGCAAATGGAATCCCTAGGTTGTACCCATGCCTTCTTCAGGACTAACATGTATGTAGTGTTAGTAGGTTGCAATATGCTTTGATGCCTTTTAAATAAATAATGAAGCCATTAGATAAACTGATTGTTCAATCCTTGTCACTCAAGTAAGTAGTTAACCATTTATGATTCTTCTTGACCACCAATCCAAAGGGCAGTTGATCTTGTCTACTAATGAGTTGTCATATTTTCTGTTGCATTGTAAGATCGTAATGTTTTGTACTTTGTTCTGAATATTTTTTGCATTGTGATTAGATCTTCTAAATTGAGGTTTAGATTATTTGGAATAACATGTAATATTATTGACCTTACGTATGTAACGGGAAATGAATAAGAACTGTTATTATGACCTTTTCATATTAAAAAAGGTCAATCCTCTTGCATCATGGGATTTCTTTTACATTTATCATATTGTTTAGTGCAGACATAGATTGATAGCAGCGGAGCGCTGTACAGAGTGTGGGTAGCCAGCGTTTGGGCTGATATCTTTAAGCAGTAGCGCTGTACCATGAGCTGTGATCTTTGCATCAGACCATGAATCCATTGGCATTAGTTCTTGGGCAGGTGTTGTTGAAAAGGCCACGTTGTAAATTGTAATGGGTTATTTATAACGCGCTTAATACCCAGCGGTATCGAAGCACGGACCCAGGGATCGAACTTGTGTTGCTCCATGTCGTCTTGCTTCCAAGATAAGCGCGTTGCCCCTAAGCTATCATCCTGAAACGTTTCGAGAGATAAGAGAAATGTAGGGGGGGCATTCGGAGCAGACACCGGTATCAAGTTCTAGGGTAATGGATTTGTTGCCGTTGTTATCTAGCGCCAGGTGTAATACAGTGTCTTCACCAATTGAGCCTTCAGCTACTTGATGTATAAGCAATACGTGTATTCTTGCATTTGTCCCTTGCACTGAATTCCGGTTAAAACCAAGCATATGCACAGCCGAGAGTTTTGTCTCTTGTATATGCATTTGTCATGCACTGCCATAATATGCCCATGTACTAGCACCATTTGCCAGCTGTTGCCATCTTATGTTCAGGAAGTACCATTATGCCAGTGTCTGGAAAATGCTTCTCTCGCGCCCAAACAAAAGACAAAACTATTAATTTGGACATTGCTTGCATTTTCCCTCTCTGCAGGACCGCCTTCCACTCAGTAATCTAGGATAACCCCATGTCCTCTCCCAGGTTCTTGCGTATAGTATACTCTTGTTTATTGTTCAGTTTACAGTATCCTGTGAACATCTTTTGAATGGTTTTGAAGGTATACCTGAGCTCTACCCATTTCTTATGCTATGTTGTAATACTGGGATTTATACTACGCACCACATAAAAGAGACATGCTGCCTTCTGGGCACATGAGGCACCCCTGGCTGTGTATACAAAATATTCTGGCAAAAAAGCCTTGGTTTTGCCACCACAATCATGTAAAGGAAGCAAGGGACACCCCACTAACCCCCGGACCCATTATACCATTTAAGGGGAGCAGGGGACACCCCCGCAACCACCGCTAACCTTAAATGGTATAATGGGGTACACCTTTACCGGCGACATTTTTGCCACAATTTTATTACCTGATACCCTTTCACTGTGGAAGTGGTCCCTTTTACTCACCTCAGAGTGGCGAGTGGTGAGTAATCTCTCTCTCGCAGCTATTGTAGCTCTGAGAATCTGTGAGGGCCACCCTCTGGGTGAGGACAAATAATGTGCCTGAGAAATTCCTAGCAAATGCCTATGCAAGAGATACAACTGTTGGCTGTGTCAATGCTTGTTTTTAACCAGACTTCAGGGTATGAATGTCGTGAATGGGGAGTAGTAGTGGTATGAACGGGCATGGCGATGTTGCTCTCTCCACACATCCATCAGCCCTAGCAGCAGCACAGAACATTTTGGCGAATTAGAATAAGATTGCTCATGCCACACATGAGCTGGATGGGAACTATCCTGGCTTCTAACCAACATGAAATGAATGTCCACAGCACAGATTAGTCATTCCGCAACTCACCGTGCACAGTAAAAAGGGACCAGTCTCCAATTTTGCAGCATATGTGATATATACTGGTCAATCAATTGGCCGAACATGCTTACGTATAGGCCCTGTGTCATCATTCTGGTCCTTGTCCACTTCGAGGGGAATTCTAGTGCCATCCATGTTACCAGCCCTCTGGAATGAGTGAAGAAATTAGTCCGAAATCCCACTAGCCCCCCATTCCCTCTCCAGCTTGGCAACTGCAGCCGCAAGTAAATGGGTGTCCTGACATAGGGAAATGTTTGCTACATGAAAACCTTACAAAGGATCAGGTCCGGAAAACTTTCACATAATTATTTATCCCCTGGACATTCCATGATGGTAATGAGACCTGCTACACAAAGGTTGGAAATAACACACCTGGGAACTTCCCACGCCATCACTCCTAACAGTTACACGGACAAGAAAGAAAAACAGAAAGAATATGCCTACACCATAGGACAGCCGGATACATAGAATAAGAATTATAAGGACTTAGAGACACATAACCCACTAACCCAAAAGCTCAAATTTCTGCATACTTCACTCACACAAAAATTCACACAACCACCCTCTTGCATGCCAAACCGCGCGCCCTTCACCACACCAACAAACAAGCAACACATAACTCACACCAACAGCACACGAGGACTAACATCAATCTGATATTGACACCCAAACTCAGTGCGCAGCGAAAACAGAGCTGAAGCTGCCAACAGGGCATCACCTTTCTCACTTTCCTACTCCCTCTTCACCCCACTAACCCCACTCCGCCTTCTTGTTTGCAGATCCGCCCGAGCGCCTGGGGACCAATTCCATTGGTAAAGGTGTGCTATACAAATACCTTTAACATTAACATTAACTTCACTGTGGTGAGTACCCCAACCCCACTCCTGGGCGAGTACCAGACTCAACACTCACCCTCATTCTTTGTGGAAAACTATATTAAAGAGCTACCAACAAATCACTCCACCTCCAAAAAATTACTACCCAACCTCTGCACACTACCTATCTTGGATTGCAAAGGTAAGGTGCCCATACCCCTTCCACAAATCAACACGAGATGCCACAATGATTTCACAGGGAATTCAATTTCCCCACGCCCTCGAGTTCCTCTCCATTCAGGTAGTAACCTAGACAGTGGAGTAGAGCGTATGCAATCAGAAAGCCGCAATCTATTTCCCACATAAAATCAATTCATACGATCAGAGCTGGGAAAAGACAACGTATGATGAAGGCCATTGTTACTTTCTAACATGGACTCTAACACTCCCTCTGTTCTGATCCTCCTTGATCTTTCTTCTGCCTTCGACACAGTCAACCACTCCATCCTCATACACCATCTCCATGATGCCCTAGGCATCCTGGACAGGGAACTGTCATCGCTTACCTCCTTCCTTTCAAACAGACCTGCCCAAGTGCAATTGGGTCTTTTTCTCTCCACCACACTCTCTACCTGTGGCATCCCTCAAGGCTCTATCCTATCGCCAGGGCCCTTAAACTTCTACCCAGTCCCTCTGGCCCACCTGATCTCCACTTTCTCCCCTCATTTCTAGTGTTGTGCCGACGACACACAGCTCTCTTTCAAGGTGCTATCCTCTACCTCCTGCTCTTCCTCCCACTCCCTCATACCCGACTGACTGACTGACTGACTGCTATTCAGGCATGGTGCTCTGCTAACGATCTCTGACTTAACGCCAGTAAGACAGAGATCCTTCTTATTAGTACACCTGCTCCTTGTTTCCATCCCACACTCTCTGGCTATATTCCTTGGGTCCCCTCCCCGCACCCACCTCTAAGGCAAAAAACAGTGGGGTCAGCTTTTCACTCCTCTCTTTCTCTCCACGCATCACAGACCTTGCAAGAAGTCCATCTTTCAGCTCTACCTTCACAGGGGCATTCTATCTTTCCTCAACTTCCACCAGAAGCTTGATGTCTCTAGTGCGGTGGTCCTCTCCAGGCAAGACTACTGCAGCAGCCTCCTCCTCAATCTGCCTCTTTCCTCCCTTTGCCCCCTTCAACTAATCCAGAATAGGACTGCAAGTCTTATCCTTGGCCTCAAGTCTAGGGACCCCATCTTTCCAGCCTTACAATCTCTCCACTGGCTCCTGGTGACTGCAGGTGTCAAATTCAAGACCCTTTGCATCAACCCCAAGGCTGCCTGGGGCCTGGGACCTCTTTACATCCAGCGTTCCCTCCCTAAATACCCCCCGGCCAGAGTCCTTCGGTGCTCTGGCTCTAACTCTCTGCAGGACAAACATTTCTCCAAGCAGAGAGTTGGATGTAGATCCCTTTGCTCAACTGGCTCTTCCCTCTGGAACGGCCTCCCTCCCACCCTCAGACTTGAGCAGGATATTCTTAAGTTCCAAAAACTCCTCAAGACTTTCCCTTTCTCCTCTACCTTCCCTCGCCCACTCCTCCCCTCCTGTGCTCCCCTCTGCCGCTGTGACTGGGGCCTTGTTCCCCCCAGAGTATTAAAGGGGCCAGACCACCCCCTACCAGTCCCTCCAGCAGCCTTTGCCAGCATTTGCCCTCGGGCTCCCTTTCCCTGAGTAGCCCAACTTGGTCCTCCCTGTCCACCGCACTCATCCTGCTTTCCCCTTGGCACTTGCCACCTTGGCCCGGCCAGCACTTGCCCGCCCCCTTCTCTGGGGGTCCATACTCCTGCACTTGTACTCTCTCACCTTGCACTTACCACCTTGTCAAGCACTTGCACGGTAGGATTGTCACAAGGCCAATATGACCGCTGTTTATTGTTCTACATTTGTGATTACAATGTCCCCACCCATCTTGTCGTGTGGCACCTGGAAGCACTTGTCTATAGGCGCCATACAAATGTCCAATAAAAGAAGAAAATAAATTGTGTTGGATCATCCAGGAAGTCCCAGCTTCAGCCGGCATTACGTGACCTTCAGTTCAGGTCAGTTTTCCTCGTATCTGTTGCCCACATGAGCATCGGCGCAGGTACTCACACTGGAACCACAAGGGGATCTTGAGAAGGCTAGGCTTCATGATTGGCTAAATTAGGACAGCAGCTCAAGGATCTTCTCCTAGAAGCTTGTTTGACATCATGCTTTCTGCAGCCAACATCTGGCATCCGACATGAGTGTTTTCGGTGGCCGCTCGGCCTATCAAATCCATAAGAGTCCAGCCCGCCTCCTACTCCTGACTTGGATCTGAAGAAGCATGCCATGTTCTTGGAAATAGATTTGACCGGGAAGAGGAACATATATTTCAAATTATGATGCTGAAATATATTCTTCTATAATTTCCTGAAATCCATTCCTGGCCTTCTGGACCCTCTGAGTGGAATCTGGTTATTTGAATGTATTCGCCCAAAGGTGCCATTGTCTCTGCCGAACTGCAGGATCGCTTCCCTATTGGGGTGAGGCACGTGTATCTTCGACATCATCTGCCTCTTCTGCTGTGTGACGCGAACTAGCTTGGTTTGTTTGTTCGGTTTGGATTCCTTGCCGCCCGCCATTTTGGTCATCTGGCAGATGCCCAGTGAGAGGAGCCTCAATGGTCAGGCAGGCACACCACAACGATGCAACACAACAAAAACAGCCACCCACCAGCGACATTGCACTCTGGAGGACGTGGTTAGCTATGGTTAGTAGATTAATGAATAGGTCACAGTGGGTTTCATCCGCAGCATCAGTTACCCTGTATTGATCCTGCCTCCAGCCACAGCACTTGAATTTATGTGATAGTTCCCCAATAGTGTATTTGTTTTTTGTATTTGTATTTTATTTGGAATTTGTGAAGCGCTTTAAATCAAAGCGCTGTACATAGTTAATAAAAACAACAATAACGTGAAAAATGCATGTAAAAAGCACTGAACCTTGTGAGTGAATTTCAAGAAGATGTGTTTTTAGTGAAGAGCGAAATAAAGAGTTTAGAGAAATAGCGCAAAGAGACCATGCAAGATAATTCCAGTAAGAAGGCGCGAGTAGTCAAAAAGGAGCCAAAGCGTGATTTAGCACAAGGAGGGCGCAGAACTGTGAGAAGAAATTGAGAACGAAGGGAACGGGTCGGAGTATAAAACGATACTAAAGAAGTAAGATATATTGGAGCAAAACCCTAAAGAGATTTGAAGACTAGGCACAGAAAATAACATTTCAGGCATGAATGGAAAGAGAGCCAGCCAAGAAAAGAAGAAGAAATTATAGTAGGGAGTTGTGGACGTAGGCAGGGGTGAAAGTGTACCATTAAAGTAGTGGAACTATGTTCCCCTCTGCCACGCTCCTTCCTCTCCACTGCCCCCCTGACTCCATTCCCACCCTCACACTCCCCTCCACCCCAAATACAATCCCCATACGTGGGTCCTGCCCTGCCTTGCCTTATCGTCACCCCGAACACTATATTTTATAACTACTATCAAGACTGAGGAACACAGTGAAAGAAAAGGCGTCTTGAAGGACCACCATTGCATTGTCAGTCTCCCCCTCAGCATGCAGTTTCATGTGCCATTCCATGTCTAATCACCCACCATTCACAACTCTTTAAGGAGATGCCAAGAACTGTAGCCACCCATTACCCTCATGCACAGCTGTGCCTGCAGTAATTTTACATGGATCGGGCTTACATGCAGAAGTAGAGTGTTGATCAGTGTGGGTGCAGAAATATGTGGTGGCTCAGGAAATAGGCATTGTCCCCAGCGGGCTATTGAGATGAACACACCAAAGCTTGCAGCAGCAACATAAGCAGCCTGAAAGCAGTCC
Source organism: Ambystoma mexicanum (assembly GCF_040938575.1). Taxonomy (NCBI): domain Eukaryota; kingdom Metazoa; phylum Chordata; class Amphibia; order Caudata; family Ambystomatidae; genus Ambystoma; species Ambystoma mexicanum. Next base: position 1,423,105,499 of record NC_090922.1, on the reverse strand, counting down.
TGGCTAGCATATGCAGGTGCCTGTCTGGTGTAGTGTGGATTCATTCCTTTGTGGGAGAAATCTTTTAAGAAAACCTGGATAGGCTTGGTGGGATGTTCTGCCATCGTCTGACCACCCCTCTTTTTTTCAATTCTGCTCAATGTGTTTTTGGGTGCAGTGTACACACCCTGTTTCCCAAGCAGACCCACTTGCCCACTCACAGAGTCTACAGATGGATAGCTGAACCTGCCATCTAGAAGGCTTGCTGCTCGAGGAAGGACCAAAGCTCTGGATCAGCACCCTACGATGTTCCAAATAATCCAAAGAAGATCAGAAGGAACCCACTTCGGTGCTCCTTCCCCCTGGTCAGTCAGGAAAATGAGATCCCAATTCCTGCCCATAAAAGTGATCTCCCTGGATGTGCCTGCATCACTGGGCCCAGAAACAGGTGACCACTCAATACCAGGACTCGAAGATTCTGGGCTCAACCAACCTAAGACTCTTCACCACAGCGCCACAGGCAAGGACTCTGGTTCCTTCACCTTCACCCGGGAGCTGCAGAGGCAGTGCTGCCTCTAATTCTTCGACTGCACTGCCAGGCTCACATTCCGAGTCCATCTTCTGCGGCTGTCCTGTCACCTCTCTGCTGTGCTTTCTTCAGCTTTTCTAAACCATCCACTCTTTGATGGGGTCTCACCAAGTCAAACACCTCCTCTGGAGTATCCTGTGACCGAGGGCAACGTGGGACCCCTACTCACCAGCAACCAATGACTGAAGACGCCTCTTCATTCCACTCCTATGGCTCCGACCCCTGACCTAGGACTGTATAAATCTTGAATAATCATTTCTGCAATGGGACTGGGGATCCCATCTACGCCGGTGTGCGTTGCTGGAAACTTTCATGGTCCTGAACAATGTGCACAGCAATTGCCACTGGAAAAAGCCAACCTGTGGTCTCCAATGCTGCACGCAGTATCTTCAATGTATGGCTGTTTATTGGTTACAGCAAACATCAGCAGTCATCGGTTTTCGAAAATAACTTTTGTTTTGCCTCCCACAGACATTTTGGACCACCCACTCCCACCCCGACCCCTTTAATTACCTTCAGGCGGCACACAGCAAAGTGTGCCGCCGCCGCCTCTGCAATCTCCCTGCGACGCCTGTTTACTTCGCGCACATGGAAAGGAACCAGCCCTAGTTTTCTTGTCTTGTTATGGAAGCGGATCAAGGCCCAGAATGTTGATCATGAGGAGCGGGGGACAACCCCGCTCCCCTTGATCGACATTATCGCAATTCTTTTCTTTTCCAACGCCATTTTCATCCTTTTCGTTCTTTTCTTTAGATTCTGGTATAATTTATATCAGTGTATGTCTCAGGAGGATAGCTCAGCAGCAACGTGCTTGCCTTTGAAGCAAGACTACACGGAGCAACACAGGTTCGATCTCCGGGTCTGCCCTTAGAAACCTCTGGGTATTAAGCGTGTTATAAATAACCTATCATATCATATCATCATATGTAAAGCTCACCTGGCTCCCACGGAGGCGCTGGTCTAGTCTGGGTTGCTGTGGCCTCTTCAAGCGTGATGCGCAGAACTCGGACCACCGATTGAACAGGACCCCCAAATCTTGCTTGTCTGGCCCGTAGGAATATCCTTCTGCAGATGAGAAAGGGGATTAACTGTTTGCAGAATAGTGTGCTTGCTCCCCCCTTGCCCCCTTCGTTCTTCTCTGACTTCCTCCAAAACCCCCGGTTTAAGCTCACCTTATGGTTTGGAAGGATGAACTCTCCATCCTGCTTCTGGTGCAGGGGCGCGCGTTCGTCCAGTTACTTCACTGGTTTTCAGAATGGCGCTGGCAAAATCCACTTGACTTTTCTGAGCGATACGCCGTAAGTATGAAGATTCAAAAGTTCAAGTGTGAGCCTCTTTTTATGTTGTCTTCCTAACCTGTGATCTGTCCTTTATTTCAGGTGCAGAACGAAGGCGATGCGTTGAGTGGCTAAATTGCCGATTGTAAAATCAGGTGAGTTAGTGATGAGGGCGACCCCTCTAAATGTCTTTATAATTCCCCAGTAATGTCTTTCGTCCTTTCCCCATCGGGGCCGGGGTGCGGTACCTGCCGACAAAGCGGCGCCGACCCGAAATGTGGAATGGTTCACCAAGAAAAGCCAGTAAGTATTATGGCTGAAAATTCGGCGTTCCTCCTGTGTTCCCTCTGCTCACCTTTTGTCTCTTCTTCTCTCCCCTAGGTGCAGAGATGTGGTGACCGGTGCTGACAGCCGCGATGGAGCCGGGAGATGTCTCGAGGACAGGTGAGTGAAGCGCGGCGCTGCAGCGAGAAACGCAATGCTTTTAAATGGAAGTCTTTCTTTAAGAATGCTGGCGTGAAGATTCCGGATGCAGGTAAGAAGTTTGAATAAGTTCTTGGTTTTCACCTTTCTCTTCTCTTCTTTCCTTACAGGTGTTCCAGGTTCGAGGCGGGCGTGGCTGGAGTCCAGGTGCAGGAGCAGACACAGTGAGCGTTCAGCTGCTGGGATGCAGAACAACGCGAAGCACGTGTGGCTGTCCGGGCGTGGCTTAAATAGCCTTGGAAGAAGTCCTAGGTAAGTATTCTTCCACATCCCCACCCAAGTAACAAAATAGTCCCTTCAGTAAAATAGTCCCTCCTAAGCCTCATTTGGCTTGGGTCTTCATGCAGCATGGTCTGCATCAGGTGAGTATGCAGCATGGTCTGCATCAGGTAAGTGCACCAAACACTTTCCTTTATGAGCCTGGTGCCTATGGCGCCAGGACTGATGTCCAACATGAGCCTGGCGCCAAAGGCGCCAGGACACAGTCCAAAGAGCCCCTATAAGGGGCCGCTGGGCTTTTACCCGGGGGCATGATGCCTGCTCCCGGGGGTGCTGGGCCTGGCCTGGTGCTCCGGGGGTAGGCATCATGACAGCACTCCCCCCCAAGGCCCCTCCCAAGGTCGTTCCCTCTGGAGGTTTCGGTTTGTTTGGGAAATTCCGATGGAACCTTTTTACTAGCCGAGGTGCATGTACGTGGTCGCTGGGTTCCCAAGACCTTTCCTGAGGCCCGTACCACTTCCAATCAATTAGATAGAAAAGTTTTGATTTTGAGATCTTAGAATCCAAAATGTTCTTCACCTCGAATTCAGGCTCCCCATCTATCTGGATTGGTTCTGGTGGCTTCATTAATCTGGTTCCTGGTTGCACTGGTTTCAAAAGTGACACATGAAAAACGGGGTGAATCCGCATGTTAGCTGGTAGATCTAGCTTGACTGCCACTGGGTTAATTATAGCTTTGATCGAGTAAGGGCCTAAATACCTTGGATTAAAAGTCAGAGGTCCCTTGAGCGATAAGTATTTGGTAGCCAAGCATACTTGATCCCCTATTTGGTATGGAGGCGCCTCTCTTCGATGCAGATCCGCATTCTTTTTGTATTTCCCTTTCGCATGTTGTAAGTGTGCAGTTGCATCCTTGAAGGCTTGAGTAATCGTAGAATGCAAATGGTCCACTGCGGGCATTTCAAGGCTCAAAGGTGAGTCCAAGTCTGAAGTACGAGGGTGATGTCCATATAGGGTATAAAAGGGGCTCTGACCAGTTCCAGAGTGTATCGAGTTATTGTATGCATATTCAGCCACCCATAAAATATCCTTCCAATTACCCTCCGATTGGTGCAACATACATCGTAGATATTGTTCAAGGGTCTGGTTCGTTCTCTCCATCTGACCATCGGTCTGTGGGTGGTGGCTGGTTGAGAGTCTTACGTCGATTTGTGCCAGTTGACAACACTTTTTCCAAAAATGAGAAATAAACTGGCTTCCCCGATCGGAGACTAGTATGGACGGGAATCCATGCAAACGGATGATATTTTCGAGGAATTCCTTGGCAAGAACAAAAGCTGAAGGTAATTCTTTCAACAGAATAAAATGGGCCATCTTGGAAAATAAATCCACCACAACCAGAATAGTATTGTATCCATTACAAGAGAGGCAGGTCCGTGATATAATCTAGTGACAAGGTGTGCCAAGGTGCTGGTGGAATGTCTAAGGGTTGAAGAAGACCGGCGGGTTTTGTTTTTTTACCTTTGTTTTGGGCGCAAACTCCACAGGACATCACGAAAGATTTAATATCCTTTCGCCAGGAAGGCCACCAGAATTGTCGTTTAATTTTTTCCTCTGTTTTGGCAATGCCAGGATGTCCTTCCATCAGAGTATCATGATGACGGGAAATAACCAGTTCTTGCAATTCCTTTTCTGGCAAAAATAAGCGTCCTTGGAAGTAAGGTAAGCCATTGTTGACTGAAAAGTAAGACCCCCTTTTGATCCAATCCTGCAAGGCTGAAGAGTCCAGGAATTGTTTTACCCGTGCTTGAATGTCTTCAAGGGTTTGTAAAGTGGTTATCCCCAAAATTCTTTGTTCGGGAATTATCGGCACAAGTTCTGAGTTTGTGTCCATTTCTCCCATTCCAATTCGAGATAGCGCGTCCGCTTTGCCATTCTTACAGCCGGGACAGTAAGTGATTCCAAAATTGAACTCAGCAAAGAACAAAGCCCATCAGAGCTGTCGTGAAGACTGAGCCTTGGCAGTTTTTAAATATTGTAAGTTTCGGTGATCAGTGATCACGGTGATGGTATGCCTGGCGCCAAGAAGATAATGCCGCCAAGCCTTAAAGGCGGACTTAATGGCTAATAATTCCTTATCAGTGATTGCATAATTTATCTCCGGCGGCGAGAACTTTCTGGACCAAAATGCTACGGGGTGCATTTGGTTGGTTTCGGGGTCTCTCTGAGACAGGACAGCTCCCATGGCTAAGCTGGACGCGTCGGTTTCGACTATATATGGGAGATCGGGACGCGGGTGTTTCAAAATAGGTGCAGACGTAAATTTAGCTTTCAATTCCTGAAAGGCCTATTCAGCTTCCTCGGTCCATTCAAAATGTTTATTTTTCCGCAAGAGTGCAGTGATGGGTTGCACCACACGTGAAAATTCCGGGATAAACCTGCGATAAAAATTGACAAAACCAAGCATGCTTTGGACACCTTTCACCGAACTAGGTGATGGCCATTTGAGGATGGCATCCACTTTCCGTGAGTCCATTCGGACCCCTTTAGGTGTCAGGATGAATCCAAGAAACTCAACCTCGGTGGTATGGAAAACGCATTTTTCCAGCTTTGCAAACAGTTTGTGCTGGCGCAATTTCTCTAGGACGGCCCTGACATGTTTTCTGTGATCTGATTCCGAAGAGGAGTACACCAGAATGTCATCGATATACACGACAACACAGACATTGATGAGTTCCCGAAGGACATCGTTCATGAAGAATTGGAAGGCAGCAGGCGCGTTGCACAACCCGAAAGGCATCACCTGGTATTCGAATAGTCCATATTTTGTACAGAAGGCCGTTTTCCATTCGTCACCTTCTTTTACTCGTACCAGATGATAAGCCCCCCGGAGATCTAACTTGGTGTATACGCAAGCGTCCTTCACCTGGTCAAGGAGTTCAGGGATCAAAGGCAGAGGGTAACGATTTTTAACAGTTATCTGGTTCAATGTGTGGTAATCGATACAAGTTCTAAGGTCGCATTCTTTTTTTGGCACGAAGAACAAAGCCGAGGATGCCGGAGACTTTGACGGGCGAATGAAACCATTGGCTAGGTATTGATCTAAATATTGTCTCAAATGCAGATTCTCCGGGTCAGTAAGGGCATAAATCCTGCTACAAGGGGGTTGTGCACCGGGCACCAGATCGATTTGGCAACCGTACGATCTGTGAGGAGGTAACGTGTTGGCCTGTTCCTTTTGGAAGACGTCCTGAAAGTCTTGGTATTCCGGAGGTAGTTGCATGGAGACAGAGGTTACTGATGCTAGACTGATCTTCAGATTTTCTGGGTAGCAGGTTTGTGCACAATCCGGGAAGGTTATTCTCTTCGCTCGCCAATCAATTCGAGGATTATGTGTCTCTAACCAAGGGATTCCGAGAATAACCTGAAACTGTGGAGCCTTGATTACATCAAACACAACTGCCTCCCGATGGCCGTCTGGACCTACAAGTGTCACCTCAGCTGTGGAATGTGTTACCAGTCCAGAGGCAATTTCTGTTCCATCAACTGTGGTGATGACATCTTTGCTGGTTTTAGGACGCAGAGGGAGGTTAATCCTGGAGACCAATTCACGATCCACATAGTTTCCTATAGCCCCACTATCGATGTATGCCTTTATTGCATGCAACCGCTTAGGCTGTTCCGGATCTACGAGGACCATTGGCACAATGAAATGCGAGGTCTGAGAGTTCGTTTTCAAGCTCGGCAAGCGGACCCCTACGCTTGTCGGGCGTGGTCGTTTCCCGATACAGAGTTTTCAAGGATTTTATCAGCGGCTCCTACCACCTTCTTGGGCGGCTTTGCTGGGCAATCTCGTAGAAAGTGTCCAGAGGACCCACAATAAAGACATAATTGCATCTGCCGTCTTCTTTCACGTTCCTTTTGAGTTAGAGGTCCTTTAACCCCTCTGATTTGCATTGGCTCAGGCTTCAGCCCCCTTGAGGTTAGCGTGGGTCTTGACCAACAACCGGGTCTCAAACTTGGACCGATCTGCTTTTCTGTTTTGCAGTCTGTGATCCAATTGGACCACTAAGTCTATATATTCTGAGCATTCTTGGGGCGGATTTACAACTTGGGCCAGGACATCTTTAAGTTCTCCGCGTAGACCTCGATAAAATAACGTGATTCTTTTATCCTCTGGCCACCCAGTTTCCACAATTAGTCTAGTAAAGGTTGCAATGTAGGATAGGAGGTCTTGATTGCCCTGTCACAGAGATAGAAGTTCGTCATCCAGAGCCTGCCCCTGGGAGTGACGAGCAAATAACCTTTCCATGATTGCTTGAAATACTTGAAAATCACGAAGAATCGGGTCATCATGAGTTACCAGTGGAACTGACCAATCGGCAGCACTGCCGCTGAGATATGACAATACAAAGGCTACCTTGGTCTGGTCATTAGGGAAGGCCCCAGGTCTGCATAGGAAATGCAAATGACACTGCTTCATGAATACGGCGAATCGTTTGGGGTCCCCAGCAAAGCGTTCGGGTGAGGCCAGCGGCATGTTTCCATGTAGATTAATCTGCACCGGGTTACTGGAAAGCACAGGAGCGGGGTTCCCCCCGGAACCGGGTAAAGGAGTTTGTCCAGCTTGACTTTGCAAAAGCTGTCTAGCCAGGTCATCAGCTCTTTCCTTTGTTACAATCACTTCCCTCCTGAGAGCATTAGTCTCTTGACGAGCGGCGTGTACTTCGGCCCGTAATTCCCCCAGTAGTTGGGCCAACTGGTCAGTCTCAGAAGTTTCCATAGCGCCTGGGTGGGAATTTGTAGGAAGGCTTCGCGTTCTGTAATGCTCACCTGGCTCCCACGGAGGCGCTGGTCTAGTCTGGGTTGCTGTGGCCTCTTCAAGCGTGATGCGAAGAACTCGGACCACCGATTGAACAGGACCCCCAAATCTTGCTTGTCTGGCCCGTAGGAATATCCTTCTGCAGATGAGAAAGGGGATTAACTGTCTGCAGAATAGTGTGCTTGCTCCCCCCTCTCCCCCTTCGTTCTTCTCTGACTTCCTCCAAAACCCCCAGTTTAAGCTCACCTTATGGTTTGGAAGGATGAACTCTCCATCCTGCTTCTGGTGCAGGGGCAGGCGTTCGTCCAGTTACTTCACTGGTTTTCAGAATGGCGCTGGCAAAATCCACTTGACTTTTCTGAGCGATACGCCGTAAGTATGAAGATTCAAAAGTTCAAGTGTGAGCCTCTTTTTATGTTGTCTTCCTAACCTGTGATCTGTCCTTTATTTCAGGTGCAGAACGAAGGCGATGCGTTGAGGGGTTAAATTGCCGATGGTAAAATCAGGTGAGTTAGTGATGAGGGCGACCCCTCTAAATGTCTTTATAATTCCCCAGTAATGTCTTTTGCCCTTTCCCCATCGGGGCCGGGGTGCGGTACCTGCCAACAAAGCGGCGCTGACCCGAAATGTGGAATGGTTCACCAAGAAAAGCCGGTAAGTATTATGGCTGAAAATTCGGCTTTCCTCCTGTGTTCCATCTGCTCACCTTTTGTCTCTTCTTCTCTCCCCTAGGTGCAGAGATGTGGCAACCGGTGCTGACAGCCGCGATGGAGCAGAGATGTCTCGAGGACAGGTGAGTGAAGCGTGGCGCTGCAGCGAGCAACGCAATGCTTTTAAATGGAAGTCTTTCTTTAAGAATGCTGGCGTGAAGATTCCGGATGCAGGTAAGAAGTTTGAATAAATTCTTGGTTTTCACCTTTCTCTTCTCTTCTTTCCTTACAGGTGTTCCAGGTTCGAGGCGGGCGTGGCTGGAGTCCAGGTGCAGGAGCAGACACGGTGAGCGTTCAGCTGCTGGGATGCAGAACAGCGCGAAGCACGTGTGGCTGTCCGGGCGTGGCCTAAATAGCCTTGGAAGAATTCCTAGGTAAGTATTCTTCCACAGCCCCACCCAAGTAACAAAATAGTCCCTTCAATAAAATAGTCCCTCCTAAGCCTCATTTGGCTTGGGTCTTCATGCAGCATGGTCTGCATCAGGTGAGTATGCAGCATGGTCTGCATCAGGTAAGTGCACCAAACACTTTCCTTTATGAGCCTGGCGCCTATGGCGCCAGGACTGATGTCCAACATAAGCCTGGCGCCAAAGGCGCCAGGACAGTGTCCAAAGAGCCCCTATAAGGGGCCGCTGGGCTTTTACCCGGGGGCATGAGGCCTGCTCCCGGGGGTGCTGGGCCTGACCTGGTGCTCCGGGGGTAGGCATCATGACATCATAAAAGTAACCACTGGTCATCCATCTCTTCCCTTGTCAGGTCTTTCTCTCAACTGCTGCTTTGGAACACTCATCCAGGTACCACTGTAAAGTTCCATGATGTCATCAGCCTCCAAGGAAGTGTGAGATACAAGACAACAGCATCTTGTAGACCTGCTTACCCTGCCAAAGGTCATTTTTTCTTCCTCCCTTTTCTTCCGCCTCTTATTCCTTTCCACTGAATCTTAAAAGTCTCCCTCCAGTAGAATTCCAGGAACGGATTGTTGGCGGCACCTTTGCACTGTGGTAACTCTCATGCCGAAGCAGGCCTCTACTCGCAACACTAGACCCTCTTGGTCTCGGGAAACTTGCCCGCCTGAACTGAAATGCATTTACTTGCCTGTTATTGCTGTTTCCCTTTCAGGAAGGACTTTTTTATTGACCCGGAAATAAGCCGTATTTAAAAGTTGATGATTGCTACACAGAGACTTCTCTGTATTACAATGTTTTACTTACATTTTAATATAATCTTTTTTCATAGCCTTTTCGTAATATAAAAAGATTATATATTTTTTAAATATATATCGTGTGGAACTTGTTTAATTTTTAGTCAAACGATAAGTGTGTACTGTACCTGTTAACCTGCACTTAACCTCTCTTGACTTAGGCCAGGGCTGCTCTTCCACAATTACCACTTGAAGAGCCAGGTGAGCTTGAGGGACACACTAACATGAATGGGTACTAGCCATGGACGGTGGTCACATATTTTAAAGTGAAATATACATATGTAGTTCAATTGACCATCTCCTTAGAAGAAAGTGTGCAAGACAAAATAGCATTTGACATTTAAAGAAAGGAATGAGCACCAGAAAAATAACCTGAGAGAGGAAATCTTTCAATAAATATGCTGGCAAAGTATAAAAGGTGCTCACCTTTTAAACCCAACAATCTGTAGTGAAATATTCCATGGAAAACAAAATCTCAATATGAAACAAGGGCTTGTGGTCTTGTGGGTAAGCGTTTGCACTAGGAACATGACAACATGAGTAAAATCCTGGTATCCAAACACTTGAGCAAGCTTACCAACCTCAAAAAAATCATGGTATCCAAACACTTGAGCAAGCTTGCCAACCTCAAAAAAAATCATGGTATCCAAACACTTGAGCAAGCTTGCCAACCTCAAAATAAATCATGGTATCCAAACACTTGAGCAAGCTTGCCAACCTCAAAAAAAATCAAGGAGTTGCATCCACCCTCTGAAAAAGGTTACGCTGTCCACCGACATGTGTCCTTCACTTGTGCCCTGAAGAGCAACTACAATCAGGGGGAAATAACTGTCCAGGATTGCAAACTCTCTTGCCACATTGTGGGTAAATACTCATGACTTACTTGCCCTCTCATCATTTCCCCTCCTTACCCCCATGTCTGTCTTTCAGCAATACTCTGCTTTATAAAGCTAACTTCCAAATTACAAGTACCATAGTGCCACTCAAATTTATAAATCCGTATAGAACTATGTTAGGCAAAAGTATACAAATGTGGCATTATTCCCCCCATCTTGACTGTGAAACTACAAATACCAGAATTCAATTCAGCAAAAGGCAATGCGTCTCTGGGTGCAAAACTTTCAAAGACTGACAGAAGCATGGTTTAAAAAAAATAATGCAGATGCCGTGTGTTATGAGATATTTAAATGTTTGAGAACACACAATGTTTTAGGCAATGTACAGTGAGATTCAATTATTTGCCATGGACCACACACTTTGGTTAAGCAGCGTTCTCCAAGCAGTATACCACTATTCAGTGCCATCATATTTGTGTGGGCCGATTGGCACGGGCATTCTGCCGCAGCACTCAGTTCAGCGTGCCCTTTTTGGCATGAAAGCCATTCCGGTGCCGTTATTTTGGTGCCAGGAATGTTTGGACGTGGCAGACATTGCAGCCACTTCTAAATGCCCTCATGCTAAATAAGATCAAAGGACTGCACTGCAACAAACCTTGCCACCTCCCACTTGCGTTGCTTTTCTTTTAATTAAATTAAATAAGTTAAATAAATCAAAACACCTACAGCCTGGAACCCTGGTCTGTCAGAGTTCAAGGCCCAGCGTTTAACCACTACACCACAATGGCTTGCTGTATCATGGGGCATACATTTCATACTTAGCCTATAATTTGATAGGTTCAATGATAAAAGGCTAGGTATGAAACTTGTTAAAATCCAAATAATAACATAATTGGAGCATAATGGTTAAGTGCTGCGTCTCGAGCTCCTTAAGGCCAGGGTACTCTGATAGCAGTGCACCGCATACATGTGATTTTTTACTGTTTTATAAAAATGCTGTGTGTTATGAGATATTTAAAACTAAGAAAACACACAGCATTCAGTACCGTGGACTCATGCATGCAGTAGCCTGGGACCGACCCGGCTTAGTTTCATTCAAAGCGAGGAAGGATCCAGCCCCCTTAGGCCATGTTTCTGTGTTCTTCTAAGGGTGGGCCCTTATATTAAGCAACATGACCTTAAATGGCTGGCCCCTAACTCTCTTTGGAGCTAAGCAGGGTTCATCCCAGTTACTGCAGGGATGGGAAACCCACTGTTGCGGTAAAAACACCTTTATTTCCTATTTTCTATTATTGTCTGCGAGACTACAAATACCAGAATGCAATTCAGCAAAAGGCAAACAATTGTCTCTGAGTGCAAACTCTTCACGGACTGACAGTAGCATGGTTTAAAAAAAATAATAATTCAGATACCCATTCGGTCGCCCAGCTATGCATCAACACGGACTGACCCTGCTCAGCTTCAAAGTGGGGCTGACTCTGTTTAGCTTCAAAGCAAGAAAAGGGCTGGTCCATTCCTCCTCTTGTAAGTTTGACTCATTTATCGGGCAACGTGGATGAGCCATGCACCTTCCTCATACTGAAGCTAAGCAGGGTATGTCCTGGTTACTGCATGAATGGGAGACATAGCTGGCAATTGTGTCACTGGACATGCCATTGCCTTTGGCTATAGCCAGCGAGTGTTCACGCCCACGGCACTATAGTTATAAAAATGACTTTCAAAAAATGTTTTTTTTTTAAATTTACCCGCGGGTACTGATCTACACATATCCGCGGTTATATGTAGTCCTTTGTAACCTTTAATATACCCGCAAATATCTACAAAACAGCCACAAAAAAATTCTTCCCTTCCCTCCGGCACATTACCACGTGCCCGCTCATCTGTGCCAGTTCCCCCAATCCTAAATGGCCTCATCACCTCCCCTGCCCTCTCCCTTTCACCCCAGAGCACACGCTGCTTCTGTGATGCAGTTTGCTTTCAGATGTCGGCTATTCTCGGCTATATCCAAGGCTACAGAAAGCTTTGTCTTGAAAACTCTGTCCCTGCTCCCCCTCCAACTCCCATATTTCATTCAGTGCTTTCTAGCCATCCCGCCACCTCTATACTGATGGCATTTATATGTTTTATTTTGCCTGAAAATAGCTATTTACTGAATTTCATGTTCCCATAAACTCGGCTAAAGCTGTGAATATCGCTCGCATCAAGAGAAAAACAAAATGGCGGTTGTTTCATTTCTGAAAACCATGTTCCTGCAATGAACCATGGGAGATTTAACTATATTTTTTTGGGAATGGGCACCCCTTTGTCTGTCAAATTTTAAAATAAATATGGCACGGAATAACCCCAAACCATGTATGGATCACGAGTCAACGCTTCCAAGTTGCTTCAGACCTGGTTCAAATCAGTCTAGCGGTTTAAGCTGTGCGCTTTGGCAAGAAATGCAGCATTTTTGTCTATGGTAAAATGAATGGGAAGTAGGCCGCACTTTTGGAAGAAAAAAAAACGTTGGGACGCTTAATAACCTTTTTCTTTTTTAACAAATGTTTATGAAATTTTGAATCACTTTGAAAATGTCAGCCCAATCTGTTACTCGAATCAACATTTTTTAACAATAGAATTTTGAGGGGTTCCCGAGTGGGAACCTACCCAATTAACAGATTATTTGGCCATGTTCGTTCTCAGTTGAGGGGGGCTCCCACACCATTATCAACATGTATATATGTTGCTGTTGGTGCTCTCTTTTGTTCAAAGGTGTATTACCGAGCACGTCAATGCTGGATTGCCCTTGTGGGCGGGACCAGACTAATATGCAAATGCAGTGATCGAACTGTACGAAAAGAAAAAGTACTAAAAAGTGGCCTGTCCCGACTCCCCACAAACCCCATCCCCATTCCCCCCTACACACAATACAAACCCCCAAACACATGCACCTGGTGTTTGAGGGAGCGTTCAGTGCAGTGCACTGAAAGTGCATGTTTCAGCGTCTTCCTACACTTTTATTTTAAAACGAAACCATTCGGGAACAGTTTCTTTATAAAAATAAAAGTATAGGAACAGTCAAACTTAATTTTTCAAAATAGAGGAGCACCACTCCCAGCCGCTCCCGCACACTTTGACCACTGTGCAAATGGTATTTCGCCTCTGTGACGGGTCAGTGAGCTAAAAGCTAGTTGCAGACCCTCCTGAGTGGGAACCATACAAAAGAACAGATTATTTGACATAGGGTGAAAGAGAAAATAAAGAGATTTGCGTACATGTAGAGGCAATTCTAGTACAAATAAATAGCTGCCAAACAAAGGCGTGCTGCATGTGGGTTGGTGGGGATTACTTAATCAACTGGGGATGGTAAAGGGAGTTCAGGGGAGAACCAGTGAGGGTGTGGGCGAGCGGATGGCGTTCTCTAAAATCATCTCAGAGGGAGACAGTTTTGCTCAGGCGCATCGAGAGCCTCGCTTTAGCCTGACGTGGCTGCCAGAATTGGCATTAGCTGACAGTGATGAGGGACTGGGTGTTAGTCTGACGGTAATGAGCGACTGACAGTGATGAGGGACTTTGGCGTTAGCCTGACATGGAGGACAGCGCTCGTTTCATTCATTTCTGAAGGACTGCCACATAGACAGACTGGGCTCTGTCAAAGGCCAGCATTCATTTCAGGTTCACGACCCCCACGGCGCCTGACCCCCAGCATCTCTGCCAGGTCGCCATCACTAGTTTTGACAGGGGACCTCCCCCCTCTGCCTCCAAAGTAATCAGAGCGGGGACCTCAGGGCGGGGGAAAGCCCATCAGCCATCCCCAGTTAGTGAAAAAGAAGGAGAATGGGGTGAGTCTAATGAGGCCATCCTGAGGGCAGGAGGAGGAAACTGGCGGTATGGCTTTTTCTTCCTTCCTTATGGACAGCCTGGGAGGCGAGGTCTGGGGGCCAGGACTTGGGGGGGATTTGACTGACTTCCTTTTGAACGGTGCCCCAGCACCTGAGTAGTTAAAAAATAATGCCAATAATATGTATTTGTAAACCAGGCAACACATACCAACACAAACCAAACTAGATCCTGATGAAAATGTTATTTTGATCCAGTTCCCTGTCGGTAATTTCAATGACCTCAGATGGATGAAAGGCTTAATCGCACAATTCTCTGCAGCTGGAGCTCAACCTACTGCGCTATTTTACCATACTGCGTCATATTCCAATGTCCACTTGTGATATTGCAAGATTATGGATATGGCAATTAACAATTCTATTCAAATCCATCACAAATGAACAAACCTTAAAACAACAACACATGATTAGTCCACAATGCATCACCTAAACAAATAATCGTTTTTTTTTTTTTTTAAAGAACACTATGATAATGATTTATTTGTATAGCAATTATGCCTAAGAGTTGTACATAGTACACGTTTACTTACGTCATCGTCATTCCAATCAAAGTTGGTACTCATTTAGGCACGTCTGAGTTGGCCATGACAAGATTCGTGCCTGCGAACTGCACACATAGATTGTCTCCGCGAGCGCTCAACCCGCTGAGCTATCTTACCGGCACTATAGTCACTTTGTTTTCCACATCTTCATACGTTCACTATTTTCCCGCACTTCTTGTCTCTGCCGCCCGGTGAGTAGAGATGAGACCCGCTTTTCCTATGGCGGAGAGCGCCAGGTGCATTAGAATCAATCGTGAAGTCCCCATCGCAGACCCTACTCGTGTGCACCTTTGCCTGCCAGGACTCGAGGTGGTAAGGTATAGAAGCGCATATAGCTCATTACCCGAGAAAACGTGACTGGCGTTGTGAGCCATGCACTGCTGTGGCGCAACACCATTGAGCTGACCCGGCTTCATCCAGGGGCGGACTGGAAACTAAAGAGGCCCTGGAAATAAATTTCAAAGTGGCCCCATATGACACATTTTCAACAAGCCCAATGCTTTTCCTATGAGAAAATGTGGAAATACCACACATAAGAGGCCCACCAGCAAATCTCCAGAGTTCCCTATGCTAGTCCACCCATAGCTTCAACATACCCAGTCCCCTCGTGTAATTTTGGGCTATGCTGACTCGACCTTGACCTACAGAGTCACTGCTACAGAACAAGCCAGAAATGTTGAACAGCACCTGGGCTTTGCTGTTAAGAAAGGACCTGCGATTACTAAAGCCCTGCAATTACTGACATAACATATTTAATCATATGCAGGCATTTTTAGGTAATTGAACACATGATATGATAGGTTATTTATAACGTGCTTAATACCTAGAGGTTTCTAAGCGCAGACAAAGGGATCGAACCTGTGGTGCTCCGTGTCGTCTTGTTTGCAAGGCTAGCACGTTGCCGCTGAGCTATCCTCCCGAGACGTTGGGGTTAGTACTTGCATGCCAGGGGAGTGATTAAAAGGGTAGAAAGGGAACAGGAGACTGCTCATTCTCACAGCAGTCCTTTCAGACTTAAAGGAGAGAGTTAACTGCTTGTAACATTCAAGCTGCACTAGAATAGTGTCATTAGAATGTGTAAAGAAGTTAAATGCCCTCCACACACATACGTTTCCCCTCCTACCCAACCGTATCTGAAGTTAGCGCCTCTTCCAACATTTGAAGTGTTAGCCCCTACCCGGTAATTTAGGCTTTGTTTCTCCCCTGATGCACTGTTGTGCACACATTGCATACTACATGTGCTATGCGTACACTACACGTGCGCTACACTCTAATATCATCACCATATAAAAAGTGGTCCGCAAGACAAACAACCCTCACCACCCCTTGACCCCCAAAACGGGAGCATGAGTAGAGCTAGATTAAAAGGGAAATTGGCTTTTATAGTCGTTGGACAGATATCAAAAAGAGTCTAAAGAAAAGTTTGGTGCAATTTTAAAATCATACAAGATGCAGGTATTGATTGATACCTTGTATTGGACGAACTGGAACTTCTATGCAGAGATGGAACGATGCATTAGCTTTCTCTTCTCTGATGAGGAAGGCAATAGCACTGGGAAAGCTATAGCATTGCCCCATCTCTGCATAGTATGTTCAGTTAGTCTAATACAAGGTATCAAAACATGCATCTTGGTTCATGGAAAAAAAGAGTGTATATAGTCAATGGTTTCCTGCATGTAATTCATACCTCCAGGAATATTGTGTGGGATCTTGATTGCAAAAATGTAAGCACTGGCCAAGAACTTTGCACGTCTCACCCCCTCAGAGTCCTCTTACTTACGCTCTACCTAAGAGCCTTCCATGCCTCAGTCCATCAAGCTCCCCTTCCTTACCCTCGACCTAACATCATTCACCTTCTTCTATCCCTCAGGCTCCCCTTACTTACCCTCGACCTAACATCATTCACCTTCTTCTATCCCTCAGGCTCCCCTTACTTACCCTCGACCTAACATCATTCACCTTCTTCTATCCCTCAGGCTCCCCTTACTTACCCTCGACCTAACATCATTCACCTTCTTCTATCCCTCAGGCTCCCCTTACTTACCCTCGACCTAACATCATTCACCTTCTTCTATCCCTCAGGCTCCCCTTACTTACCCTCGACCTAACATCATTCACCTTCTTCTATCCCTCAGGCTCCCCTTACTTACCCTCGACCTAACATCATTCACCTTCTTCTATCCCTCAGGCTCACCTTACTTACCCTCGACCTAACATCATTCACCTTCTTCTATCCCTCAGGCTCCCCTTACTTACCCTCGACCTAACATCATTCACCTTCTTCTATCCCTCAGGCTCCCCTTACTTACCCTCGACCTAACATCATTCACCTTCTTCTATCCCTCAGGCTCCCCTTACTTACCCTCGACCTAACATCATTCACCTTCTTCTATCCCTCAGGCTCACCTTACTTACCCTCTACCTAAGAGGCTTTCCGGCCTCATTGCTTCAGACCCCCTTACTTACCATGTACCTAATGGCCTCCTCTTTCCTCAAGTCCGCAGGCTCCCCTCACTTACCTCAGTCCCTCAAGCTCACCTTACTTACCCTCTACCTAAGAGGATTCCCTGCCTCATTGCTTCAGACCCCCTTACTTACCATGTACCTAATGGCCTCCTCTTTCCTCAAGCCCGCAGACTCCCCTCACTTACCTCAGTCCCTCAAGCTCACCTTACTTACCCTCTACCTAAGAGGCTTCCCTGCCTCATTGCTTCAGACCCCCTTACTTACCATGTACCTAATGGCCTCCTCTTTCCTCAAGCCCGTAGGCTCCCCTCACTTACCTCAGTCCCTCAAGCTCACCTTACTTACCCTCTACCTAAGGGGATTCCCTGCCTCATTGCTTCAGACCCCCTTACTTACCATTTACCTAATAGACTCCCCCTTCCTCAAGTCCTCAGGCTCCTCTCACCCTCAATCCCCCATGCCCTCCTTACTTACCCTCTGCATAAGAGGCTTCTCTGCCTCATTGCTTCAGACCCCCTTACCATTTACCTAATGGCCTCCTCCTTCCTCAAGCCTTCAGGCTCCCCTCACTTACCCTCAGTCCCTCAAGCTCCCCTTCTTCACTCTCTACCTAAGAGGATTCTCTGCCACATTACTTCAGACCCCCTTACTCACCCTCAGTCCCTCAAGCTCCCCTTCCTCACTCTCTACCTAAGAGGCTTCTCTGCCACATTACTTCAGGCCCCCTTACTTACCATTTACCTAATAGCCTTGCCCTTCCTCAAGCCCTCAGTCTCCCCTCACTTACTCCCAGTCCCTCAAGCTCCCTTTACTTACCCTCTACCCAAGAGGCTTCCCTGCGTCATTGCTTCAGACCCCCTTACCTACCCTTATCCTAAGAACCTTCCCCTTGTGCAAGCCCTCAGGCTCCCCTTACCTGCACTCTACCTAAGAGTCCTCGATTTCTCAGTCTCTCATTCTCCCCTTACTTACCAACTACCTAAGTGACTTCCCTGTCTCAGTCCTTCAAGGCCCCTTACTTAACCATTACCCAAGATCCTCCCCTTCCTCAATCCCTCAGATTCTCCTTACTTACTTTCTCCCCACACCTGATCTCAAATTCTACCTTCTGCATTCAAAGAGGTGTGGACCTCCACCATGGACTGCACCAGGCCAGGGAGTCCCTGCTTGGCACCCCACACGATCAAGTGCAAGGAGGCCTCACACCAGCCCAAATGTGTGTTCCGTGTAACGTGATGGTCACTTTTCCTCCAAGTTGGTAAAAAGTTAAAATTGCATATGCTCCTCCCTCGCCCCCTTGTCGCAAACCAATATTTAGATGCCAAGACCTTCATTTATATCCTTTGAAACCTTATTTTTATATCACTTTTCTAATAATGTAACCTTCTGGGGCTGGCATTTAAAAAAAATCATTTTCTCGTAATAAATGCTTCTTAAATAGCACAGCATCACTTGGATTTCAAAGCAAAGGAACACAAGCTACTATAGTAGATACTACCCATGTTATAAACCGTACACGCTGAGTCAGTCTAGCAGAATTCACACAGGTCTCTTCGGCAGGTGCATTAATGCACTGAGATACCTTTAATGGAAGGGATGGTTTGTGTGCATTTCCATTATTATTAAAGCGTTCTGTATCAGAAGTCTATGATCCAAGAGTTAACGCACGTTTCCTTGCAGGTGCACTTACCCACCGAGACACCGTTGCACGTTAGGTGCTTTGTGGTTGGGCTGTCTGTCTGTACTTCCTCATTACATATTTCTGAATCACTCACGGAGGGACTTGTTCTCTTGTTATGAGTTCATTTTTAGCCCTCGGTCTGAATTATTGAGTACATACAAGAGTCACATTCACAGAAGAGAACATGTCTCTGCATATAATAATTCGGTATTTATATAGCGCTTTGATCCGAAGTGTTTTACACAGCACATATGTACATACATTATTATTATTACCTAATCGTAATTGGTACTCACTTTATCAGCCTCTGACGGATGAAAGGCGGAGTCGATCTTGCCAGGCTTTGAACTTGTGACCTGCAGATCAAACTCAGATCACCACAAGGAGCGCTTAACTGGCTGAACCATCTTACCAGCTAATGTGAAAAGCCACAACATGCCATTACACAGCCGTCTCATTATAACCCCAACAAACCTTTGCCTCTAAAATAATCCCACAAAGCCTGCCAGTTTTCCCTCAGGCATAGTGTAATGTTGCCCTCAGTCACCCTCGGCATATTGCCTCTCACACAGCCCTATATACCTACCCTTGTTCTTTTCTGTGAAAAGAAAAAATTACTACTCTGCAGGAGCACACGGATGAGTAGAGCCTAAAGAGCCTACACAGCCACACACTGCCACCAAACCAGCAGTAATTGCAATCATAAAAGTGAAACAGGCTCAGGCCCACCGGTATACCTCCTTTGCCTCTTTAAAGTAGCATGGGCCGGCTAGAAGGCTCATAACCCACCCCTGTAAAGGAAAACACAAAGAATGCAGACTTTGGAATAAAGGGACACTCTGGCAATGCAGACGGGGGAGAGACCGACAGGAATTGCAGCAGAACAAGTTCAAGCTGACTGAAGATGTATTTTAAAAAGGTAGAGGGTAGGGTCTTACTAGTCACTTGGGATGATAGCTCAGGGGCAACGTGCTCGCCTTGGAAGCAAGACGACACGGAGCACCACAAGTTTGATCCCCGGGTTCACGCTTAGAAACCTCAGGGTATAAAGCGCGTTATAAATAACATATCATATCACTTTGGCTCTTTAAGGCAGGTGCAGGGGGCAGGACCACTTCAAATCTCTTTGATTCCTGTTGTGGGACTCCGCGGTGTGGGACCAGGCTTCCTGAGGCAGTGATTCTGTGTGGGGCTAGTGGGGCTATTGGGGCTAGTGAGGTGCTTGACTGGGTCAAGGAGCTTGGGGTAGGCAAGCAATGTCCAGGTCAGTGCGTGACAGGTCAACTTCCTGGGCACCAGTGGTCCAGGGCGGATGAATATCCGTTTCTAAACCATCAATCAGCCCCAGACCTCTAGTACACCTCTAGTACACCAGAAGGATTCTGAACAGATTGCAACACAAGTCAATTATAAACCTCTTTGTCCAATTTTTGATAATGTGGACGGAACGGCAGGCTTATCTCTGCAAGATCATGGATCATTGGTTAGTTGCAACACGGGCGTAAAATACAATTATTACCAAATGATAAAAGGGACTGTCCAGTCAAGGTTGTATACAAATATATACTTTATTATTACTACAACAGACAGTTCTAGCACACTACAAAATACAACCCACCCTGTAAAGGAAAACGGAGGAAAGGGATGCACTCTGGATGCTGACAGGAGGGTAGTTGGTAAAGTAATCAGTCTTACTGCTCAGGTTATTTGGTTTCAACACCAAGGGGCAAAGGGTTGTAACTGTCTCTAGGGGCTTTCGAAGAAGGACCAGGGGGGCAGAACCACAATGTACCTGGTGCTTAAGAGGTTTCTGATGCTTGACAGCATTAAGGTGGTTCCAGAGCGCTTGGCAGCTCCTAAGACAGAGTTTGTGAAAGAAGACAGCTACGGGTATCAGGTGGCATGCAGTTCGCCAAGGGTGCCGGACGGATGGCTGCAGGCTGGCCTACACAGTGGCTCGGGGTCAAAAATAGGTATCTCTGTGCTGGCTGGTGGATCTGGAACGCTGGTAGAGACGTTCAAACGGCTCTGGCGACTGTGGTGTGACAACAGTCAGTGGTGCAACCTGTTGCGGTACGATGACTCGACTGTCTCGAAAATGTCCTTAAAACATGGATGCTGGTTAATGCTTGTGTGGCACTCCTAGATTATTTGCATTGCTCGTGTCATCCTTTCAAGGTGGACAGCCCCAGGTTTTGGAGAGTGTTTGCAGGCAATGGCCTTGTCCTTAGTTCAGATACTCTCCAGCACTTCCCACCTATGACACTTGCTGGCGGAACCTAGCAGGACACGCTGTGTGCTGCTGGGTACCGGTTCTGGAGCTGCTGGACAGGTCCTCTGAGTCTGGTATCTCCCTCTGTTCCCTGGGGGATGTTTAGGGGAGGGATCTTGCTTCCCTCTTGAAACTCCTGGCCTTCCTTCACAGGAAGAACATTTAAGGTAGACTGTACCTTCAGCCCAGGTCCAAATGACTCCTTCTTCTTACTCCTTTCGAAGTTGGCGGATGATCTGCTAAGTGAGGGGTTCAGCCCTCTTTTAAAGCCAAATAATTGTGATAAAAGGCAAGTGATTGGTGCAAGCTAAGCCTTCCTTATTGGACCGAACCTGGGTTCCCACCAACAATCTTCTGTTATGCATGGGGTCAGGAATATGGTGCTCTGCAACAGGAAAGGTAAGGGGTGACAACATATACCTGAGTTCCACCCATCGTCCTGTCTGTTTTAGATCAAAGTGTCTCTCTAGTTAACTGTGCCCTCTGTGACTCTTCATTAACGCACAGGTCTCCCTTTAAGTATGTGGTGAGAGCAGACTTCCTCTCTCACTCAAATCACATACTTCTCCCCCCTGAAAGGGATCGCTCTGCAGGGGCACCTACAGTAACTGATAGACCCAGACATGCCCTTCACTGCCTTTCATACAGAGGGTGGAAACTGACTTCAAGTTGACACACTGCACACCAAATGGGTGTTAGCCCCACTTTCCTATTGTCTGTTCCGGCAACCAAGCTACTTCAAGGTTTGGTTCAATTAGCTCTCATTTGTATGTGTTGCCACCAGCCGGATAAGACAATGGGAAAGCAGATCTATGGAGCCTTTGATATTTCAATTAGGCTGCCCATGGCTGGAGGAAGGTGTGTCTTCCTCCTTCTTGAGATGCATTGCTGTACCTGCAGCTGTCACAATCCATCAGGAAATGACATGGGAGGATGACACCTGTAGGCTGCGTCCTCCCGGAGTACACGTTACTATGCATTTCATGTGGTGAACAGAGGAAATGTGTGTGGAGTGGCCTCACACATTTCCGGAGGTTGAACTCCCATCATTCATTTTCATTTATCAAAAAATCAAAAATCCCTATGTGAGGGTCGAATTGCTCACACGGTGTAGATCCCAAGTGGTGTGAGGCGGGGAAACATAATGAAACTATTAATTGTAGAAATATTTAAGACAGTTGCGAGAAACAACAGATGTCACAATAAGAAAATGATTGGAGCCAAGGATTGATTATAGAAGTAGCCCTGAATAAGCTCACTGCAGGACTCAATTAATATATTTGAACCTATACTATTTATTTATTTACATACAGGAGGAAACATTCTCTTTTGAACACAAAAGAACGTACAATAAATAAGAAATCAGATTTGATGGGAAGCGGTAAGCTTCTTACAATGGGGTGAATTTGAGGGACATTCTGACCACGTTGTGCAGGGGAGTAAGTGGACATACATATATTAACGACAACAAACAGACATTTTTAAGTGCAGGTAGGCGGTATGTCCAGCTTTGCTCGGGATGTGACCATGATGGGTGAAGTGCTAGAGTGGGGGAGGGCGGAAGTGAGGGACAGAGGCAGGTTTGAGGCAAGTGAAAAATGTAAGCTAGCAGGCAGATGAGAGATAGGTTAAGAGGGTGACTTTGAGGCGAGGAGGTAGGCTTTAGTTTGGTTTTGAACAAATCTGTGTGGACTGTTTCTCAGATGTCCAGCTGAAGAAAATTCCATGCAAGTGAAGCATGAAGATAGAAGCAGCGAGAGGAAGCACAGGGAGGGTTAGGAGCCACAAGGGTATGCAACAAGGCAGGGCACAGATTATGAGAAGGCTTGTAGAGTTGGATAGAGGAGGAGAGATACAGTGGTGCCTTACAATGGATAGATTTGTGAACCAGGAGAAGAAATTTAAATCTGGCCCTGTTTTGCGTCGTCAGCCATCCAGCCTGGTGATGGTACGGGGAAGTAGATGTGAATTGAGAGAGTTCAAAGAGTCCTCGTAGTGAAGTTATTGATCTTGTTGAGAGGACAGCAAGCATAGTTGGTGAGACCAAAGAGGATGCTGGCATAGCAGTCCAGTTTAGAGAGGACAAGAGTGGTTAAGGGATTCTTGGTGGTGTTGAAAGGAAGGAGGTGCCTGATTTTCCTAATCTTTAGGAGGTGGAGACAAGCTGCTGTTTCAGTTTTGGAAATGAAAGTAGAGAAGTTCTGAGAAGGGTCATAGATGACACTGAGGTTTCTAGCTGAAGAAGAGTACGGGAGAGTGTCAGGTGGGAACTGGATAGGCAAAGGAAGAGAGGAGGGAGCTTTTGGCAGGGAAGAAGAGCACCTCTGCTTTGGTAGAGTTTAGCATCAGAGTGTTCAAAGCCATCCCATATTTAATGGCAGAAAGACAGTTGGAAATGTTGATAGAGCGATCAGAAGAGAGTTCAGCAAAAGAGAATATTTGAGTTGTTACGAGAACCCAAATGAAGAGATTAGCACCCCAAGAACAATACCCCAAGAGCAGAGGTGTAGAGTGTAAGGAGTGGACCCAAGACAGAGCCTCGTGGAACACCAACAGTTAGAGGAGTGAGCTGAGAGGTGTTGTTGCTCCAGCAGACAGAGAATTGGCGAGGTGCAAGTTGGATTCAACCAGGCAAGGGCTTGATCGCGAATCCTAAGCAGAAAAAGAGAATTAAGGAGATCAGAGTGATTGGCAGTACCAAAGGCAGAAGACTGGTCAAGGAGAATTAGGATAGAGGATAGAATGAAGTGTTTAGTAGAGGTGATGAAGTTGGACACAGTCATGAGAGTGGTTTTTGTGGAGTGATAGGTGTGAAAACCTGCTTGTCGAGGGTCTTGAAGTTTTATGGATGTCTAAGAAATTGGTAAAACGACTGAACACAATTCTTTCGAGCACTTTAGAGGAGTGCAGAAGAAGAAAGACAGCAAACAAAATTAGCCGGTAGGTTCTGGTCAGCCTCTTGCCCTTTTAGGAGAAGGATGAAAGTGGCTGTTTTGAAACCGAAGGGAAAGCAAGCAGAGCCGAAGGACAGTCTGAAGAGTTCAGTAAGGTGAGAGAACACTAAAGGGGCAACAGGCTTGACTAGCTGAGGAGCAAGAGGGTCTGATTGGGCACAAGAGGGTTTAGCCTTCATCAGTAGAGCTAGCACTGCATCAGTATTAGTGTGACTAATGTGGGAGATGGAGTCAAAGGATGATGGTAGAGTAGGCAGAGTGTAAAATGTAGGAGGATGGAGTGTGAGGAAGGTCAGGAGACAAAGCATTGTTACGAGTTTGGTGGCATCTCAGCAGTACTACCACTGAGATTCTACCAAATGGGATTACCATTACCACCACTTAGTCCGGCTGTATTATCACTGGATAACAAGTGGTGGTAAGCGTAGTTAGTCCCCATTAATTAGACTCTATAGGACTCCATGGGGATTTTGGTGGGATTACCACCATCGGTAATACCACTAAAAGGGGTGCATTTTTGCAATAATTTGGCGGAATTACATCCAGCATTTTGCTAGAGATTTTTCCTCCACCTCCCCACCAAAACCTGTAATCTGGTGGTGCAGTAATGCAGTGGTAATGTTGTAGTAACTTAGTTACCACTGCATTACTACCAATTTTATCCCACACCGCCATACTCCTAATGGGGCCCAGAGTCTCTAATTTTGGCCATTTCTACTGCAAAGTATTCAGCTATGTCATTAGCTGTGAAAGTGGAGTTCATAGTTATTGACTTAGAAGGAGTGAGGAGTGAGTCTAGGGTGTCCTGTAGCTGGCGAGAATGGTTGGAGTGAGAGTCAATGAGGGTTAGATAGAATTCCCTTTATGTTCTATCAAGAGTGGACTTGAGAAAGTTCAGGGCAGAGAGAAAGAGTTGGAGGTCCTCATGGGAATTGGTACGCCTCCATTTGCGATCCAGCCGATGCATGCCTGTGTGGAGAGAGCGTATGAATGGGGTCACCCATGGTTGATGATTCTGAGATTTAGGGGTGAAAGTAATCAGTGGTATGTGAGAGGGACACATGAGTCATATAGTTGGGATTGGACACTGGAGAAGGCAGTGCTGGTGGAGGAGGCATCAGTATGCAGGAGGAGAATCAGAACTGTAGGTCAGAGAGAAGGGGGAATGGCAGAAGGTGAAAGACCAAAGGAAATATCGAAGCTTAGTACCACCAAAATGAAATACGTCAATCACGAGTTCAGAGTTATAAGTATACTTTTTAATCAAAGTACAGATAGCTATCTTGCTCTCAAGCAACTTGCAGTGCATACCAGCAGACACTGTGAGGGAAGAGCGTGCTGGACATCACAAAATAGGCATCTTTTATACACAATCCCAGTTACATCATCCAGCCTCTCTTTAAAATAAACATTTGCTAGGGTTCATACCCAGGTTACATAAAAAATACAGCAATATTGTTTCAAAACACTTAAAATTATTTCCTATACATCAAATACAATGGTGACAAACTTTGTTCTGTTTGGTCATGTTGATTTTTCTTTGTTCTTAAGCTTAAAGTAAGTCCAGTTTCAAGTAACGAACAAAATGGGTTTCTGCAAAGGCACACAGTTTTAGTTGTTCAGCATTCAGTTCCAATGTTTGAATGAGGATGAAGCTATTGGTGCAGACAACACCTAAATTGCAGTTCAGTTCAGCTCCAAGGTTTCTTAGCACAAGACAAACATTCTGCTCTCAGCAGTCACAACATGTTACACAGTACAAAGTTCATCTTTCCTCAGCTCGAGCCGAAAAACATAGTTCAACATGAGACAGAAAACAGGAGTTTAATCAAATGGCAGATGTTTCTAAAATGGCGGAGAAGTCGGTTTTGATTCAGGTTTATCCAGACGTAGTTTTTCAGTGCAATGCGAATGAGCTTAGGCCAATGTTCATTATCAGGCGGTATTATGCAAAATATGGCTTCACAAAGGTTTACATGTCATTTTAGTAATAGGTGAAGCAAGTGGTGAGGAAAGGTCAGAGGGTGGAAAGAGTGGCGGACAAGGTCACTAAGAAAAGACTCAAGTTCAGATTTCTGAGAAAGGGTTGGAAAGGAAAGGCTAAAGTCACACAAGAGGATGAGGTGATGTTTAGTGGAAAGATCAGGGAGTTTCCTGTGATCATCACAGAATGGTCTAGTGGGACCAGGATGGTGATAGACAGAGATGATGTTAACCAATTGAGGCAGAGCAATAGTAGAGATGGTGAATTCAAAAGAGGTAGGAGAGGCGATTTGTTTGGCATTGAGGTGGGAAGAGATGGGTGTCTGATGCCTTCACCTCTGCCAGTGATTCGAGGAGAGTGAATGAAGGATAGAAAGTAAAGAATGAAGGAGTTTGGAGTCATGAAAGGCTGACAGAGTGGCAGTGTGAGATGGAGAAATTCAGGTTCCAGTGATAGCAAGAAGGCCTAGGGGAGAAGAGCTGGAGTGAAAGTAGTCAGTGGGAGTGGAAGTTTTCTTGCATACAGACTGAGCATTCCAGAGTGCAATATTCAGTTGATGAGGTAAAGAAGAGTAGAGAAGTTGAGTCTCAGAATAAGAGAGGTGAGGTGGATAGGTGTTACAAGAGGTATTGTTAGCTCATTGGAAGGAGATAGAAGAGAGATGGAGTAGTGGGAGTTTCAAGTTGTGAGTTTTATAAGAGGAATAGGAAAGGAGGAATTTGTAGCATGATTGGCGGGTAGGGAGAGGTGAGGAGGAGCAGTACGAGAAGCAGGAGTGAATGCATTATAGATCAGTAGCACAGTGTGGCGAGACAGTACATACATTAGGAAGCTTGGGGTACTCAGAGGTGCAAACGCAAAATCAAAGGCTCATAGGTGAAGAGGCAAAGAGGCTGGCCAAGGGCTGTCATGACCCTTCACTATTCTGCCCTTAACTGGGACTCGCCTGGCTGCCTGCCCCTAGGAAGTTCAGAAGGGATGACACATGCTCTTGTCACCTGGTCTCCTAGTTTATTAGGGGTTGGTGTCTCTGATATTGTCCCTGGTATTGCTGGGATGAGGCCATTTCTTCCTGATTGATGTTCCCAGAGGAGCCTCTTGTGGCCTGGGGTTGATCCAAGATGGGCACAGGAATTGATTTCACCAATCCAAGATTACAAGTGAAACGTGGGGGCACAATGCACAAACAACACGAGACACACTTAGATTTTGTGATATGATTTTGGCATAAGGCACAGATTACAGGTGATATACCCTGATATTGTGGTATCAGTTTTTGAATCATAACATTGTATTCATGTTTTGAAACAACTATAACCAAGGAAATAATGTATTCTCCTTCGATGAATACAAATATAGATTTATTTGAGTGGTCTTGTTACTTAGACAGAGATGGGGTTGATTGTGAACAATAAATGTGGATATTAATTCAAGATTTGACCATGTGTATTCATAGAAGCGCACAGTGGGGTTTTGTTTTGAATTCAATATCATTGTATGATGCACACTGTGGGACTGTGTCCCAAAGATGTGCACTAGAGCAAACAAGGAGATACCCATGATGCAGGGGTCGCTGGTCAAAAGGGGATGCGGTGGAAGCTCACCAGCCAAAGGCTGCGCCCCCCTGTAAGATTGCTCTCTGCCATGTGTCTCTGGGTGCTGTTCGTGTGATTAGAGACTGTTTGGATGCAGTGGTCACATTATCCTAGAGGGGGAGCTATGTTGAGAATGGTCGAACAGGAGCTTGTTGTGGTTAGAAGGCAAGGCTTGAAGGACAGTGGATTGTGATGGCCCCCAGGGTTTGTTCTACAGTTTGAAGAGGTTGGAGACTGGATGCGCTGGCCTATGGGATCAACTTGATTAAGTGCTTGAGGAGGTGCGGTGGTGAGAGCCACCAAGGTTGGTCCGATGGTCAAGTAAACAGTGCAAGCTTGGCTACTTGATGCACCGGTTTGGTTCTAGCAGTTCAATGTGGCGTTTGAATGTCGAGGCTTGAGGATCCACCAGGTTCGGATTGGCTGGTTATCGCAATCGGCAGCGAGCGGGGTTTAAGGGGAGCAAATGCAACAAAGAGCTTGTAGTTCGAGCAGACGCAACAATGTGTTTAGCTAGCGTGATGAAGCAGCGAATAAGTGAGAATGTCCAGTTCGAGCTCGAAGAGATTAGCGAGTGCCGCAAGCAGCTCCAGAAGGTCCTGCTGGTTTGGGACGTGGTAAACCCTGTTTGACAACAGTTCAACCAGTTTAATGCGATGAAACACAGCGCTCTTGGCTGTATATGGCTCTCAGAATGCTGCAATTCCCACTTTCGGGTCTCAGGGACAAGATCAGTCCTTGTTCTCGGGCTCCTAGCATGTAAGGCAGGTGCACACTGTCAGGGGTCCACCACGATGTGGTCCTGGGTGGCAGTGTGACTTGCAGAGATGCAGGTTATGTTCCAGCAGCAGGTTCACCCCCAATGTGCCCTGGAAATGGGTAGGGAACAGAGCTTGCATCTGCCTTGGACACTCAGCCTTCACCTCACTGCTGGAGGGGTCTAGAAAGTCAACTCTTCCAACAGAGGTCAAATGAAATTCTTCTTATGTGTTTTTTCCATAGTGAATCTGAGAAGTGGTGGAGACCCTGTCTTTTAAAGGCAAAATCCCCCAGGTGATTGAACTAAAGCTAGCCTGGTTTAGGTGTCCAAGACCTGTCCGGGGAACAGGTGGACTTCGCCTTCTGACATCACACATGAATCGCTTTATGCTACAGGAAGTGGGCAGGAAGGAAAGGTAGAGAGAAGCAATATGGTGGAACCTTCCTCCATCTGTTAAGAGCTCTCTATGCCTAGACTAACTCTACCCCTTTCCTTCTCATTAGAGTCAAAGGCCTTTAGATAAGCAGCCAAGCGTTGTGTGAATGGGTGTGCCCTTTGAATCCAGTTCCCAGTGCAGATTCCTGTGCAGTTGCTGTCTCTCTGTGTTCCCTTCCCTCATAATGGAAATAAGATAGGCTGTCCTCAAGGCTATAGCTCTGCGCGCAGTAGCAGGGACGGCCTTGTCTGGGGAGAATATACACAACCCTCTGCCAACTCAGCTGGGCGCACAGGGCTGACACATGTGTGATATCAAACTGTTGTGGCTGTAATAATTATGAGAGTTACCGTCCACCATACCATTACTCAGGTATGGCTTATATTTAAAGATGTATATGCCACCAGAATAGCAGTTCGTAATTGTAGGGTTTTGGTACAGCGGTGTAGCTGTCAGATGGGCACCGGTAATCTCTGAATCCGCTCTGTGCTACTGGAGAGCAGGTGCTGCAGATCAGGCTACTGGTGTACACTATGCTTTTGCTCTGCAGGTTAGGAACGGGGAATCTGATCACCAGATTTTCATTTGAGAGATGGAATTACCTGCATCTTATTAAAAAATCAAAAAAGCCAGCTCTTCTACACCCTTTCCAGATAGCAATCCTACACACGTGGTCCTCTATCTGCCGTACCGTTCCCTTCCGGTGACTTTAACTTCCCATTACAGGATTTTCATTGACGCAGTGTCTACCACAGTGGTCCTCTACTTCCACAACATTCTAATTGACAATGCGGTAAACATCATAACCTCACAAACACAAACCGCCCTGCAACAACCAGTCCTTGACCTCCCACCTATGCAGAAACCGCCACAGTCCTTTAACTCAAACAAACCTAACTTCCCCAGCCAATTCACCAGAATACTTTTACTGCCACAAACATGTTAACCGCCATAACAGTTCGGCCAAGACAGCCTAAGTGCTTCAACCCTCAGCCATCACTGAGTCAGTGCGATTGCCAAATCAACGCTCGCTTTTTCTACAGTCGCCCCTTTCGGATGCAGAATGCTCTGCACGACATACTTTCATCGCGGGATGTTTTTTTGCTGGGTTTTTTAACGCTGATTTTTTTTAATGAAAAATAACTCTTGAGGTTTTTGGGAGAGTTCGAAAAATATATATTTGATGTGTGGGTGTTCGGGAATATCCAAAAAATTCAAGCGGATTAAGGTTTGGGGCGAGGGGGCCCAAAAATTAAAAAAATACTAATTCGATCCGTTTTTTGTTAAAACATCTGTGGTAAAAAAAATCCCGGAAAAACATCTCACGATGAAATGACACGGAACCAAATGCTCATCCTGTCCATGTCAGGCAGGTATTGATAGTCCAGCTTTGGCTTTTCTCTTTCCAGTCTGGGACTTGTAGTCCTGTAGTTGTCATAACAACTTGCTGTGGATAATAACAAACGTAATCACGTATGAAAAAATGGATGGGCCGCAATTGGCGTAAATTAAATTGCTCAAAAACAGAGTTTTCTATTATTGGCATATAAAACGCTTGCCGTTCGCTATACATTCAGTTGGGCAGCCCTTACTGCTCGAGATAAAAACGCGACCTGTTTTCACTTATTGCATCCTGGGCATGTCCGCTCTGACAAGCATCATGACATGTTCTTTGCAATTTTTGTTAGAAAAATGCGAATTTCCTTTTAAAAATCCCATCTTGGCTATACTGTAAGAGCCTATTTCAGCACTGTATACGTCGGTTGCACGCATAAACAAGTCATGTAATCATAAAACCAAATATGGCGTGGTGCGTGGAAAATATTCCTTTCTCTTGCAAAAGTACTTAGTCCAACATTAAATAGATGACATTGGCTCTTGGCTCAACATACATACCAAGATTATCCATTTGTGAGACAGTAGTCCAGTCCTGGTTTTAACTTTGCGTTCCCAGGTTTACAATGGGGTAATCCAGGACTACAAGTCCAAGAATGCAAAATGAAAACCAGATGCACGAGTGTCTCCCAAATAAAATGGATAAGGTGGGCATGTATGGTTCAAGCTTGCATCAACTTTAAGATTGAGTACTTATCTAGAAGCACATTTTTCAGACCACTACATCCTACTTGACAACTAGAATTTCGCTTTAAATCCCTTGAAGACATTTGAGTTTTAACCTAAAGTCAGCAGGAGGAGCGGTACGTTCTCAGTTCATGGACACAGTATCTGAAATGGCCTCCTACTCGAACTTTGAAAATAATTGAATTTGGACATGTTTAAGAAAAGAAATAACTGACTTTATGCAGCTTCTGGACAATGTGGATGTTTTCGTTTTTTATTCCTGCAGCACTTGAATGCCCTTGGGCGTTTGGCGCTACATAAGACCATGTAACTTAACATAACATAACATGACATGACAAGAGATGGTAAAAAGCGAATACTGGAACAGAGTGCAGAGAAGAAAACCAGAACTGGATCGGTTACTCACGCTTGAGATGAGACAATTTATGAGCACTGCTAAAAAGAATTTAAAACACACAAGGCTCAGCGCTTTACGACCACTGCCGGTGTGATGTGTGCAGTATAACAAATGAATGCCAGAACATAGCATAAAAAGGGGTGTCCAAGTTGATCAAATTCACACATTAAAAAAGTCATAAGCCCTAATCATTTCTTTTTTAAATTTGTATTCTGGTTCTACAAAGAAAGAAAACCTTTCATAAAACAATAAGACAGAAACATTTCAAGAAACATTTAGATTAGAAAATCTCCATTCCATCCCTTTACACTCAAAACTAAGCAAACATTTAAATTACAATTATTAAATATACATCTAATACACATAGTTGAGCCTCAAAAAGAGCAGCAATCGTTAATGCACTGGAATATCTAATAGAAATCAGGTGCCAATTGCATAGTGCTTGTTTTCCACTTCCATGTGAACCCATCGAACACCAAACTTGGCAGTGCTCAAAATTACCTATCCAAAAAAACGCAAGCGGTCGTCAGCAGACCCGACTGCCTCTTTGCTCGCTGCTGTAAAATGTTAAGCATTCCTTTATTAGAAACAAAGGAATGCATATTGCAAAAGCAGCCTCTGAAATGATCTGGAGACACACACCCAGTGGCCCTTGCCCTTTGTATTGACAGCGCCTTTAAAGTGGGGTCATTTAAAAGTCATGGCTCCTTTAATGAGCCATTGTTTTTACAGAGATGTGCTTCACATTTCAGTGTTAAGAACTGACCATGGGGCATTATTTATCTGAAGGCCAGCACAAAACATCAGTTAGCGGACCAAATCTGTGTATTCTTCTAAGAGAATTAACGTGCCACACAGAAAAGTTTTTAAACTATGTTCTTTATTTTCCTGTCTTTTTATTTGACATACCAAGACGTTTTTTTTGGGTATATTACTTTTTAGTTACATATGGTGCATCCCTGGGAAGGTTAACTGTCCTTTTCTTGATAGGTTATTTATAACATAATACCCAGAGGTTTCTAAGCACGGACCCAAGGATCGAACCTGTGTTTCTCCGCGTCGTCTTGCTTCCAAGGCGATCACATTGCCCCTGAGCTATCCTCCCGAAACCCCAAAGTTGCTTAAGTATTCTAGTGGCTGCTTTGGGACATGGACTAAATGCATCCACTCAGCATTAAAGGTCTTTTAATTTTCTTAACTAGTCAACCACTGCCTAGTGCACACCAGATGACTCTTCAACATGACTTGGCACCTTGATTAGGAAAGCAGGGTTCATTGTGTCATCATGCAGACAGTAATCCATGTCAAATCAGTGCTGCGATGTGTGCCGCAATGCTTTGTGCGCTGCAGAAGCCACCACCGTGTTGGTTAATGGCCTTCTTGTAACAGCACAGATGCCTGTTTTTGTCTGGTGTCCCATGTCCATATAGTAGAACACAGGAACGTTTTGTGTGCTGTGCCCACACTCAATCACATAAAGCAATCAAATAAGTTTCCTCAAATTGTACATCCACTAAGCCAAACACCCTTACTACACTGCCGCACCATGATGTTCACTAGCTGCAGGCCAGCACTAAGAGATGCTAATGCCAGCTCTCTTTCATAAAGCATGGGCCTGCTCTTTTTTTCAGTAATAACCCCTTCAGCCTGTGTGATGGTGAGGTGGTAGTGGCTGAGGAACTGTGGACCCTATGCCATGCATTAGAAGCTGGTTTTGTTTAAAAGGCTTCATCAGCTTATTACTGGTCAGGCTAAAGTGTGTAAAAGGTACAATCCTTTCTGTGTATCTTTTCTGTGCTTTGTTTATTGGGTATTTCTTGTAGGGTATCCTTTCCGGTCTATATCTATATACTTCCCTAAAGATGTTTCTGTATTGGGGACTTGGCATGCTAACACTGAGACCCAGGCCCTCCTTATCTAAAATTCTCCAGAAACATCAAGAAAAAGAGCCATTGTACCCCATTTGATTGGCTGATGTTGCAGCCATTTTATACTCACATTTAAAAACGTAAACTGTCTGAATGAGTATGCATGGTTCATGGTTACAAACATTGCAATGCCGGTGTGCATGTTGTGAACAGTGATGTGTTTGTTATGCATTTAGAGATTCACAAATACAACCCTTTTATCACAGACTTGTTACTTGTTTATCAAATGTAGAGATCTATGCTCACTGTTATAGTGCTGAAATTCTCTGGAATTTAATGCAAAGTATACAGGAATCCTCATTGGTGCTATTTGTCCCCTTTCCCACTCTCGTCGAAGTATTTTGAAAGAGTACAGTAAGAGTGTCCCAGAATGTCCATCTTGGAATGATAACCTTTTATAAGAAAATAATTCATGTGGTTATGCTAGTATTGCCACTTGCAAAATACAGCACAGGGCCAGTGGTCTCTCATACCCTGGGAGGCTGGTTTCACTGAAGTGTGCCAGTGCAGACAGTCTGAAACTTCATTCAGGTAAGGTCTTCCCTAAGAGCAGGTTGACAGAAGAACGATTTACTTGAGCAGCGACAGCTGTATTTTCACATTAGAGTTCTTCTGTAAAGTACTTGAATTACAATGTAATGAAAGCAGCCTCATGTATATAGCAATGATTTGTTGATATTGAGGAGGTGTTAGTTGCCCAAAACAGAGGCGTGGTTTTAGAGTGACAGTCAGTGGGGGAGGGTCCTTATTCTAGTGTTTCGCACTGGCCACCAAATTGGCTAGAAACTGCCCTGGTGGTCAGTCCGTGGCACTCAGCCCAGCCACAAGTATCCTCCTGTGCCAATTTTCCCCATGTCATTTGTGAGCTGCTCATCTAGTCCTGATGTATTCTTCAATGCATTATGGCAATTGTAGTTTTACGTTTCCCATTGTACATCCAGGACTACAATCCCCAGAATGAGAAGCCAACACTGACATTGTGGGAGCCCCACCCACGTGACGCTGAGGCATCTTGGCATGCAGGCTTTCCTATTGACCCGGAAAAGAACGGTGCTACTGTTTTGTTGTCATCTTCCGCTTGTTTATTTTGGGTGGAAAGGGGCCGCTAGGATTTTTTGCAAACCCCTAACTCCTCAG
Source organism: Ambystoma mexicanum (assembly GCF_040938575.1). Taxonomy (NCBI): domain Eukaryota; kingdom Metazoa; phylum Chordata; class Amphibia; order Caudata; family Ambystomatidae; genus Ambystoma; species Ambystoma mexicanum. The sequence goes on along the minus strand of NC_090922.1, from coordinate 1,423,071,271 downwards.
GGAACCACAGTTAAAAATAACAGCTGAGCAGAGACACGCAAAAAGTTGACATGGAAAGCTTGCAAGCCATCTGCTCGAGAGATATTTTTTGTAATGAAAAGAACTACTCTTAGCAGGCCCTGCTCGCCATTTCCCGAGCTCCTGCGGGGGAGGGAGGAGGGCGGGCTGGAGGAGCAGATTTCTAAAGCGGCTTTGCAGTTCCTATGGTAGCCGCCTGGGCAGGAATGCGGGGAAAAACACGGGGCTGCCAGCTGAGCCCTGCCCAGGGCCGCTCCCGCCGAGGGACTCCAGGAAATCAAGCCTGCACTCCCTAGAGTGGAGAGAGGCCTTGTTGGCACCCAGGAGACAGGAGACTGAGTGTGAGAGAACAGAGGCATCTTTCGCACCAGCGAAGAGACAGAAGTTGGTTTAAAAAGAGCGATGGCGTCATTTTTGCACGTGGCAGCACCAAACCATGCTCACGACCCGAGCTTGCTTTTACTTCTGCTTTTCTTTGGCCAGTGCACGTCTTTGAATTGGACCAAGACCCTGATCCCCAGAATGCTAATGATGTTGAAACGAAAGTCCTGGCCTGGAGCATGGTGCCCCAGGGACATGGAGCCATCTACCTTACTAACACCCCCTACTAGGCCAGGGTTAACAGATCATCCATTTTACAAGGAACACCATGATTCCAGGCCGAGCCATTCTTTTTGAAAACCATTTTGAACTGGGACTTGTGGCCAAATGATTCATTTGAAGAGAAACAAGACTGCAGATCTCAGAATGCATTAAGATGTGCATTGATGGCAACCCGACATTAGAACAGGGTCTCTACCTCAAGACGTGGATCCGTCTTGTAGGCAACGCATCTGTGCCCCTCTCCCAGCCCTCGGCCTTTGTATAAACATTGGCCCTCCCGGCGCCCTCTTGCTCTGCTCTCACCAGCTTTACTTCCGTTCCTCACTCTGTGCCGCCTTCTCACGATGTCCCCTATTATATTCCATTGTATTCGATGCTCATTTGATCTCCGGCCCTCTAATGTCTCTTCATACAGGGCAGTAGTGACACAAGTAATTTAAAGCACAGGCTAGGGGCCAACTTTACAAAATGGTTTCGCAGGAGACTTTGGACGTGGTAGCGCGTCAGAAAAGTCCTGCAGTGCGCGCGATTGCATACAATATCATTTGCATGACCCCCTCAACGTTGACATTAGTTTCATGGCATTTTAGCACACACACATGCACAACAAGAAGACTGTAGGACCGTTATACCTGCGGGAAACTCACGTATTGGAGCTCTGTCAAGGCCCTATGGGTAAAAATACATGCCAGCCTCCTAATTTGCATATACGTTGTCACCAACAGAAGTGACTTCTCAGAAAGGGAATTGCGAGGGGAATCATTCGTCTTTGATACTAGAGGCACTGATGTGACGTAGGCTGCGAGCCACAGGGCTCGTGTCTAGTCACATATTATGGGTCACATGCAAGAGCACGTATAGCGCAGCAATGAAGGTGCTGAGCGGGCCTCCGCTCGACAGTCACCATCAGAAGCTGTGTCTGTGCAGTCATTGCTGTGCTGCGCGGCGCAATGGGCCTACTAGGCCGCCCTGCAGGACGGGGCATCCTCACGACTACTAGGCCGCCCGGCACGACCCCTGCCGCCGCCACATTGGAAAACAATGAACATGTCAATCTCCTGCCTGGGGAGGGGGCAGTGCAGCGGCCATTGACACAGTGACAGTGCACAAAGAATTAATGTGCACATCTAATATTGACAATTTAGCCATGTGGTGACCCATTATTATGACATTATTATGAGTATGACACTGCAGCCAGGGAACAGGGGATAGGAGCAGTGGCTGCATCAGCTCCTGCCTGAGGGGAGAAGACTCAGCTAGCAGTCATAAGACTGCTGCATGGGGGGAGCGCAGGCAGCCCATGCTGCTACAGTAACTTTCAGG